>NW_022196902.1:19838605-19911086 GCF_008632895.1 Mastomys coucha
TTCCTCTTTAAGGACTTCTAGCTGTTTACCTGTGTTCTCCTGTATTTCTTTGAGGGTGCTATTTATGTAGTTCTTAAAGTCCTGTATCATCATCATGAGAAGTGATTTTATATCTGAATCTTGCTTTTCCAGTGTGATGGTGTGTCCAGGACTTGCTATGATGGGAGAATTGGGTTCTGATGATGCCAAGTAACCTTGATTTCTGTTGCTTATGTTCTTACACTTGCCTCTGGCCATCTGGTTATCAGGTTTATCTGGCTAAACCTGACTGGGACCTGTCCTTCCTGTAATCCTGGTTTTGTCAGAACTCCTCAGAGTCAAGCTGTCTCTGTAATCCTGTGATTCTGGGATTCTATGATTCTGGGCCTATTAGAGTGCTTGGAAGTAGAGCTTTCTTTGGGTATTATGGGACTCGCTGCAAAGTTTGTGCCCAAGGTCTGCTCAGGGCACTGGCCTAGACAGACCAGAGACAACCCATGGCACAGGGCTGGTGGAATTTCTGTGTGTCTGGGTCCCGCTGGTCCCAGTTACTCCCAGTGTTGGGATTGATATTGTGTCCTCCTCACCTCTGATCCTATGATCCTGGGCATGTTAGAAAGCCTCGGAGTTGAGCTTCCTCTGGGTGTTGTAGGACTGGCTACAAATTTGTGCCAAAGATCTGCTTAGGGCACCAGCCCAGACAGACCAGAAGCAACCTGTGCCACTGGGCTGGCAGAGTTCCTGTGTGCCTGGGTCCCACTGATCCCAGTTACTCCTGGTGTTGAACTGATGTTGTGTCCTCCTCACCTCTGATCCCATGCATTCATCCTGAGGTGGATTAATCAGAGAGAATCTTGAAGGGCATGCTGCCATCTCAGGCTTTCTTGCTGGAGGAGTCAGGTCAATATCCATTGACTCTATTCTGTCTGGAAGTGAAGAATTGGGTGGTAGAAAGAGATATCCATTTGGAATTGTTGAAACTGAATTTTTGATTGTGTTGAAAGCTGGTTGTTGTGATGATCTTATAAGGTTCAGAGGTTCAGTCCATGATCATCAAGGTAGAAGCAGGGCAGCATCTAGGCAGGCATGATGTAGGCCGAGCTGTGAATTCTACACCTTCATCTGAAGACTGCTAGTGGAAGACTCTGGTGTGACATCTAATTCTCATATTCACATTATATACCCTTGGAGTAATTTTTACATAATTTAAAAACTGATATAATTTTTAGATACTGATAATTATCAGTATCAATAATCATATTGATACAGCTTTAATGTTATTCTTAATAAAACATTTTCAATATATTATTTACTAGTGCCAGTTTTTTTATTAATCTTCAATAAGATCAAGTTTAAATGAATATTTATCCTTTTTATATTATAAAAGCATTTAAGAGAACAAAATATTATTTCAAATCTATTAAAAGTGAAACATAATTGTATACCGTTAAAAATATACTTGTGGAATGAAGAGTAAAGTATACATAATTGTACTGATACCAGAATAAAGTTGTGAGGTATTTATTAATACATGGCTTTGGTAAGTATGTACAACATCATAGTTTGTGAATTCATTGTCAGTAGATACAGTGCCATCTTCTGATATTATTCTGTCGATAGGCCCTAGATTCTACCACTCTTAATCGTCCTTCTTTAAAATGTGTCCCTTTTTCATCAACATTTGGCCTTCTTAGTGACCACCGATTTGAAGCCACAGAGAATTTGGCCCAGCCAATTCACCATTCCTTTTTCTCAGTCAAGAGCCCAAGAATAGTCTACAGGTGGAGTGTTAAAAACAGGATGAGAAAATAAATATTCATTAAAAATTCACTTTCTGTAAGGTAAAGAACACTATCAATAGGACAAAACGGCAACCAACAGATTGGGAAAAGATCTTTACCAACCCTTTATCCAACAGAGGGCTAATATCCAATTTATGCAAAGAACACAAGAAGTTAGATTTCAGAGAATCCAATAACCCTATTTAAAAAATGCAGTACAGTGCTAAACAAGAATTCTCAACTGAGGAATACTGAATGGCTGAGATGCACCTAAAGAAATGTTCAACATCCTTAGTCATCAGGGAAATGCAAATCAAAACAACCCTGAGATTCTACCTCACACCAGTCAGAATGGCTAAGATCAAAAACTCAGGTGACAGCAGATGCTGGTGAGGATGTGGAGAAAGAGGAACATTACTTCATTGCTGGTGGGATTGCAAGCTGATACAACCACTCTGGAAATCAGTTTGGCGGTTCCTCAGGAAATTGGACATAATACCACTAGAGGACCCAGCTATCACACTCTTGGGCATATACCCAGAAGATGCTCCAACATGTAGTAAGGACACATGTTCCAGTATGTTCATAGCAGCCTTCTTATAATAGCCAGAAACTAGAAACAACCTAAATGTCCCTCAACAGAGGAATGGATATGGAAAATGTGGTACATCTACACAATGGAGTACTACCCAGCTATTAAAAACAATGAATTTATGAAATTCTTAGGGAAATGGATGGATCTGGAGAATATCATCCTGAATGAGGTAACCTAATCACAAACTAACACACATGGTATGCATTCACTGATAAGTGGATATTAGCCCAGAAGATTGGAATACACAAAGTACAATCCACAAACCACAAGAAACTCAAGAAAAAGGAAGACCAAAGAGTGTATACTTCGTTCCTTCTTAAAAGGGGGAACAAAATACCCATGGAAGGAGCTGTAGAGACTAACTATGGAGCAGAGACTGAAGGAAGGACAATCCAGAGACTGCTCTACCTGGGAATCCTTCCCATATCAATCATCAAATCCAGATACTATTGTGGATACCAGCAAGTGCTGGCTGACAGGATCCTTATATAGCTGTCTCCTGAGAGGTTCTGCCAGAGCCCAACTAATACAGAAGTAGAGGCTCACAGCCATCCTTTGGACTAAGCACAGGGTCCCCAATGAAGGAGCTAGAGAAAGGACCCAAGGAGCTGAAGGGTTTGTAGCCCCTTAGGATGAACAACAATATGAACTAACTAGTACCCTCAGAGCTCCCAGGGACTAAACTACCAATCAAAGAGTACACATGGTCAGACTAATGGCTCCAGCAGCATATGTAGCAGAGGATGGCCAAGTCAGTCATCAATTGGAGGAGAGGCCCTTGACCGTGTGAAGGTTCTATGACCCAGTGTAGGGAAATGCTAGGGCCAGGAAGTGGGAGAGGGTGGGTTGGTGAGCAGGGGGAGGGAGGAGGGAACAGGGTTTCCCCCCCAGGGGAAAGTGGGAGAGGAGATATCATTTGAAGTGTAAATAAAGATAATATAAAAAAACAAAGAAAAATCATTTTCATGTGGACATGAGAATTGCTCTGCATATTATAATTTTACATGAATTTCTTATGTATGTTATATATAAGCTTTGCAAATTTGAAGTTATTTTGAATCAGAATCTCTACTCTTTAAAAGTGGGAACTACAAAAGTAAATTTACTGTAAAGATGGTGGTAACTGATTAATGTCCTCTAAAAATAGAAAAAGCAATATTTGAGTTTATAAGTATGCATGAAAAATATAACAAATAGGACAGAAAACTTAAAATATTTCTACATACTAGTGAGATATCCATGAAATTTATCCTGACAAAAATAAAATATTCTTTTAGTCAGAAGTGTGTGTATGTGTGTGTGTGTGTGTGTGTGTGTGTGTGTGTGTGTGTGTACAGGCATGTACTGGCTGGTTTTGTGTGTCAACTTAACACAGGCTGGAGTTATCACAGAGAAGGGAGCTTCAGTTGGGGAAATGCCTCCATGAGGTCCAGCTGTGGGGCATTTTCTCAATTAGTGATCAAGGGGTTAGGACCCCTTGTGGGTGGTGCCATCCCTGGCTGGAAAGTCTTGGGTTCTATAAGAGAGCAGGCTGAGCAAGCCAGGGGAAGCAAGCCAGTAAGAAACATCTCTCCATGGCCTCTGCATCAGCTCCTGCTTCCTGACCTGCTTGAGTTCCAGTCCTGACTTCCTTTGGTGATAACAGCCATGTGGAAGTGTAAGCTCAATAAACCCTTTCCTCCCCAACTTGCTTCTTGGTCATGATGTTTGTGCAGGAATAGAAACCCTGACTAAGACAATGCATGTGCACCTGCTTTAAGACAGTCCCATTTTGTAGCCCAGGCTGGCCTAGAAGTTGGTGATCTGCCTGCTGTAGCTTTCTGAATGCTGTGATTACAGTGTTTAGCCTCATGAATACGAATAATATGAATAAAGGCCGACTCTCTATGCATAGAGGAGATAATATACCCTTGAAAATTATAAAAATATTCAGTAAAATATTTTATAGGCTATAAATCAAATTATATGCTGAAGAGCCTTAAAAGTCACAAGTAGACCTATATTTCATGGCAAACTGATGATCACTCATATGTTTAGTTGTTGCTGTTCTCAAATTTTTCTCTCATGATCTCACAGTACTTCATGCCATGGATCATAATAAAATGAGTGGAATGTCCTTAGCTTTGTGGAAGGAGTTATTAGAAGACATGAAAGGAAGTCATGAAATGGGATAATTAGACCTAGAATTAGTGAGGCACCAATATTTATGAGTACACGGAGACTACTTCCAAAGACTGACAATGGAAGGAATCTCCAGGATTGAGAGCTTACCACATCTTCTCAATGTGCTACATCCATTAACCCCCACAGAAAACACAAGAGTCTTTGTACATGGGGAAAGCATTCCTAGAGTCACATAGACTAAAACTCCCTACTATGCCGAATCAACAGAAGACATTCTTGAGTTCTCTGATGTTTTCCAGAAATGCTTCATTTTGCCAACTATAGTTCCTAGACCCACCTCAGCATTAAGTCTCTTCTTTCAGCATTAATTCCACAGAAGTAAACTATTGTTGGTCTCACAACTCTCTCTGTAAGGATTATAACAGTGAAATAGATAGCTGCCAAGTCAATTATCAGAACACTGACATAGATTCATATTTTTGGATTATTTTCTTTTGCATATTGTGTTATTATAAAATAACTGCAATATCTGAGTATCACTGAATTCTATTACTAAGGAGGAAAAGACTAGAAGAGAAACAGTTGTACCAAAAGGCCTCAAACCTTTGAGAAGCATTTTACAAACAATTCCAGGCTATTAAACAACTCAAACAACAAGTGCCATTCTGTAAACATAGTGTCATATTTTACACTTATAAAATAAACAGAAACAAAAATCTGTAAACTCTTCATATGAAAGCAAAACCAGTTAACACCTGCTGATAGATATTATGCAATAATGAGAGACATGATTTATTTCAACGAATGATTAAGTTGATACTAGCGAAAAAGTCCAAACAAGCTGGTCATTTCTAAACTTTTTTGTTGCAGATTTCAGTTCAATTAAAACAAAATTTCTTTGTAGACATAAATATAAATATGTGCATCCCTTGAAAACCAATATTTAGCAATATGACAAGTTTTAAAGGATTTATTCTATTCATTGCTACAAGGAAGTATTTTGGAACATGCAGACAGCATGGGCATTCATCATCCATGTATTACAGATAATTTCCTAGTCTCCAATCTCCTACTTGAGAGCTCATCAGCTCCTCTGAGGTATCATGCATCAATTCTGTCAGGGATATCAATAGTTCAGGACTTACGTTGACAGTTCTTTGCATCAACCGCGTCTCCAAAATACCCATCAGCACAGAGCTCACAGTACTGGCCTGTTGTACCTGGCTTACAAATCAGACAGGAGCCAGACAGGCTGTCACAGCTGCCAGGGATGGAGAAGTCAAGGTTGTCATTGCATTGGCATGGTTGACACGATCCTCCAGGTATGGAAGGTTGTCCAAAATAGCCTTCTGCACACCTAAGGTGATAATTTCCAACAGTGAGATTTTAGCGTGTAAGGACAGGGAAGGGGGAGGGGAACTCAAGAATCCCACCCAGTGCAATGTTTACATTTCTTTCATATTCTTCTGCCAGGATAATGGCTTTTCTTCTTAAGTGCTCTTTTCTCAAGTATAGAGTGATTTTTAAAATTTCTTTTGCTATAACTGTAGGGTAGATATAAGACTTAAGCTTCCTGTTTCACTTATAATTAGATTTCAGCCACACACACACACAAAATCCTGTCACTGACATTGAATATGGGACCAAAGCATAACATGAATCTGTGGCTGAGACTCAGAAGGAATCTAGGTTCACACTACAGAGCCCATATGACACATTGTATGACTTCACCTCCAATTGCTTGTTCTCTGTCCACATTTATAAGGTTCATATATTTGTTGCTGTTGTTCTTATAGCAAGAACTTGTTTTGAGGAAATCAACTCAAATACAACATTTATCAAATAGCAATTGTGACTCAGAAAACAGTGTCACTTGGCTAGGAGCTCTGGGCATCTCTGAATTAATATCAAGTTTGTATACATTTGCAAATAGATTAAGATGGTTGTTTTCAAGGAGGAGTCTAATTTGGAATGTCTGCCTGTTATGATAAAGTATGACAGGGCAAAGCTGAGAGGTTACCAAAATTCACACCAGAAAATTCTAGGTCTCCATAAAAATAAAAACAGCCCCAACTACATTTATTTGAAAAAAAAAACCCACATAGGTTTATCATTTATAAACTGTGTCAGGCAAAACTATTTAGGACATCCAAATGTCTGTAACCTCCCCCACCTCAGTTCCTGCTCTGTCGACAGAGCTAGCTCACTTAGGGTGGAGTTTCCTGAGATAAAGAAAGCCCTTTTGTCCTGCCACTTCTGAAGTTCCTGCTAGGAGCTATGCCCTGCTGAGCTGCTTCACCTGCCTTCCAGACAGAATGTAGAGACAAAGGGGAGGGGGCAAGGGATGGGGAGTTGTGGAGGGGAGACTGGGAAGAAGAACAACATTTGAAATGTAAATAAATATAATAACTAATTAATAAAAAAAGAGCTAAAAATGTTCCATTGAAGATTAAAAAATAATCCCAATCATAGAGAATATTATTCTGTATGTTGATTAATAGTAAGAATTATTGTTATTACTTTTTGTGTCATCTAATTAAAATTACTAAATATCATAGTCCCGTAGATCTTCCTAGACTCTCAGATTTTCTTTTCAGAACACTAATTCGAATGTGGAATCTCCAGTTCCCTCACTTTTACAACAATGCAATGCAAAGACTGTAAAAACAATTTGTAGGATTCCTTATTAAATATGGACATCCTGACTATATGTTTTCATATTCATTAATTTTTCAAATCAAATCATAATAGTTCAACAAAAAAAACTTTAAATGTAAATGTGAACTCAGGTCACACAACAGTTCTGTAGATGAGTTTCTGACACTGCTAGTTTAGGAACAATTATATTTATTATAGGAAGGGAAATACCAAGGAAAATGAATGGTAGTTGTAGAAAAGAAGGAGAATAGGAAAAATCAATGGAATAGGACCAATGGACCTCTGCCTATCTCATTCTGTTCCATCATTCCTTAATGCAATTTTCTGCTATCATGTGAGACCTACATTCCCATGCCCCATTTTCCTAAAAACTTAAAAAGAGGAACAGTGGAAGCAACAGAGCGATTTTATATTACATCATTAGAAACAAGGAGTTGTATTATTCTAGGCCCAAGAACTATGCATTTACACATCTAACCACAGAACAACTAAAGACACACAACAGTTAGAATCAAAGCCATTTCACTGTGGTGGAGCTGAATGCTGGTAGCCGAATATAAGTGATAGTGCCTGGTTCAAGACTGGAATGATGACAGTCTTTCAGAGAGAAGTCTATCAGCAGAGTAGGAAGCTGTAGTCTAACCTGGTTGCCTGGGCTGTGTGCTGTGCTCTCTCTGCTCCCCATTCAGCGAAATGCTGGCTTGCTCACAAGGCACCTCTGCCAAACCTGAAGGCACCAGCAAGGCAGTAGGTCCAACTGGACCCCTGAGCACAGCCCAGAAGCTGCACTGTCAAGAAACAGTTCTTGGGCACAAAATATGATGCTAGATCCAAAAGCCAATTGCTTTCTCCACATAGTGCATGATCACTTGTGAACAGCCTTCAGCTGTTACAATTCTGATAGCAGTGTCATGAAAGAGGAATAAGTCTCTCTCTGAAGCCAATACCCAGGGACTCAAGATCAAGTCTTGGACAGGAAGTGACTGCAGCATTGTACTTGAGGGTGAGTGGACTTCATCTAGATTAAGATCTTTCTGAAGCCGGGCAGTGGTGGTGCATACCTTTAATCCCAGCACTTGGTAGGCAGAGGCAGGCAGATTTCTGAGTTTGAGGTCAGCCTGGTCTACAGAGTGAGTTTCAGGACAGCCAGGGCTACACAGAGAAACCCTGTCTCGAAAAACCAAAACCAAAACCAAAACAAAAAACAAAAAAAACAAAACAAAAACAAAACAAACAAACAACAAAAAAGACCTTTCTGAAGTAGAGAATATATAATGGATGTTTTTGATTTTAAATAAAAACCCCTCCATTTATATGTAAAATAAATCTTTTGGTTAAAATTATAGGTGCACTTTCAAATTATTAAGCCTTTGTAGTCAATTACCTCCACATTTTCAGTGGTACTTGTAAATAGTCTTTGGGCTTCTCTCTCTTTAACTAGTGAGTTCTCAGTATTTGCCATTTGGGGAGAAGATGGAGTTTAAGGAATCCATGCACTGCATTGTTTTATATTTTCCTGTCGTTAATGTGGCATAGATTTTTGATTGTCTCTATGACGTACGATCTGTTGCTTCAGCAACAAACACTGAAAACCGCTTCCCACCTGCTTGTCTCTGGCCCTGGACCAGCTTTGTGTTCTTTATTTTATCTTTTCCATACAGTTTCAATGCTCACTTGGTCCCTTCATGCCTGTTGCAATGCTATTTCTTTCTGCTTTTCTAAATAATAAAAGCCTAGAATCTCAAAGAATCATAATGAATGTCTCCTCCTCTCAGTATCCTAACTTTCTTTCAAGGAAGAAGCTACATGAGAGTTTCCAAGCTGTAAATAACACTTGGAATCTTAAGGACTGTCATTAATAATTTGATACTTTGTTGTCACCTTTGTTACCTTTGCTGGTTGGTTGCTTAAATATTTCAATTCCTTAGTTCAAGAAACAAATGCATTTTGTATTGTATCCAGTAGAAAAGATAGGAAAATAGGAAGATAGGGAATTTCTATTTTGGGTTGTGGTTTCTCATGGCTTCTCATCTCTTTTACGTCTTGCCCAAACAAAAGTAGGATGATTCTTCAGCGGAGTGTAGAGGAAATGGGCACTAAGTTCATGTCCTATCCTACTTACAGATCTACTGGCTGGTGGTTGCCACTGGAAGAAGAACAGTCTTCCTCAGTGTGTCTATCAACCACACTCCTGCAGTGGTCACATAACAAAGTGGATTCCATGCATTTGAAGGATTTTGTTTGTTTGTTTGTTTGTTTGGTGTGCATGCATGTGCATGTGTGTGCGCATATGTGTTTTAAAGGGGGAAGAAGAAATTGCACTAGAATGGAGGTGGAAGAGGATCTGGAAGGAGCTAAAGGAGAGGCACAAATATAAGTAAAATATGTTGTATAAAAAGTCAGCTGAAACATACTTGCATAAATCATTCAGGACTGGTCAGCTACACTGTATGTCAATTTTTCTGAAACATTCATAACCATAAACACCCATCTACTGCACATACACACACACGCACACAAAATCCTTGTACTCCATTAACTGGTTAGAACTTGAATTCATGATGGCTTACAAAAGAGAAACGAGAAAAACTCTACTCATCCACTTCATGCATCTAAGGCGTTACAACTCCCATAGAAGACCAGAGTCTCAAAAAGGAAATTAGTTGAAGTAGAGAATATAAAGTTGTATCATGTCTTCTTGACACATTCACAACGAAAAATAAGAGCAGTAGATTTGAATTTGCATGTATAGTCAATGATGAGCCAACCAAGCTGACTGAGCTTCCTCACTGCCCATTCCAGGGAATGTTAGACGTGTTAATTTGTCTGTGGATCTCTCCTAAACTTAAGTGATTATGGAAATCCTTACTAAAGGAATGGTGGCAGCATGGGTGACACCTTGTCAGCTATACAATGTTGGGTTTGGTGGTGCTGACTTCAGCGTTTTTTTCCCTTTAAATGTCCACAAATGCATTTAGAAATATTTCTATTAGTATTTCTGATCCATCTGATGGGGCTTTTGACTCATAAAAATCCTCTGAAATGGAAAATCTTAAATATTCAAGGAAAATCTTAACCCAAATTCTGGCTAAGGAAATATAATTTCTCATTACCTCTCTAATAATACTAGAAGATTCTTTTGTGCTGGAAAATTTAAATTGCAAGGATGTGTACCATTTGCTACACAGTCTATGCACCTTGGCATGTTTTGAATCTGATTAATATAGATTTTAGACAGGGCATCATGCTTTCTGTCAGCCATTTATTTCCTTGCAGATTTGTATTATTCAATTAGAATTCTCCCTAGAACACATGTGACTATTCTCACCTACATTCAAGAAGGTAGTAGGTACTTGAGGACAAAGGTAGAAACATTGCATCTGTTTGCATTCAGTGTCTTCGCTTGTACCTAACATATGGTAACTGGTAAATAAATATTTGTTAAATAAAATGTGCCTGTTAAATTGCAGATGGCTCAGAAACTGTGTAATATGCAGAAAGGACAGAGCATGAAGCAAAGCAATATGATTATATCAGAGACCATGCTCACAGATAAGCAGATTTAATAGCCTTGTATGACAGAGCAGCTGTCATTTTTCAGTTGCTAAAAAAAAAAAAAATGTTGCCTGTGGTAAGCTGGGGCTGGGAGCGTGGTGCATGACATCAGCACAGATCTGTCCTGGCAGTACTATGCAGTCCTGTTAGAATGTCATCTACGTGTGCCTTTATTTGAAAGATATGCAATTAAAGATATCCAGTTTCTCAAGTGCAAATAATTCCCCCTTATTTCAAGTCCGTTCTTTCCTATCTCATTTACAGAGGCTGCCACAGTCACAAGCAGGACTTATTATTGCTGAAAAGTGCTCCTGACAGGCTGTGCACAGATTCCTAGCTGCTGGCCAAATTCTCCCTGGGTGAAAGCCTAACAGTGATGGCTGCCAAGAAGGTAAAAAGGATGGGTAGATACAGCACTCCTTGGAGTTAGCTGTGGTGAGGAGAAGAGAAGCCAGGCTATGGCCATGTCATATCCATATCCCACCAAAGGTTGCTGAGGACACTACTTCTACAAGTTAAAAACATATCTATTTGTCCATATCATCAAGGAAGAAATTTGCATCCCTTTTAAAATAGGGACTGAATACACACAAGAAAAGTTTCTCCAAATATATTTAAGGAGAAAAAAATATGATTATGGAAACTGTCTGAAATAATATTTATGGTCCTGTTCCCCAGAAACTCAACAGGAATTAAGATACCAGTTTAAGAATGATTAGAAGGGGATATAAATTATGATAATAAACTTGCTTTGCTTTGTTTCAAATATATTTACAGTAACTTATAGGTCACTTGCTGAACTATGAACTATGAATTTAAGCCACATTTTAAGAACAAAAAGCTAATTATGAGAAATAAATGGTGCCAAGGGTAGAGAGTAAGATAAATCTTAAAATGATAGCTTTCCACTTGAACAACACTTTTTAAAGATAGAGTGTAGGTTAATGCTTAATCTTTAAGATTAAAACATTAATCAGATATCCTCGGAGTGAATGAAGATTTATAGACCAATTTGCAGAGGATAAATAAACTATAACAATAGAGTGCATCTGTGTGCCAAGTGTGCTAAGAAAGTTTCTTTCACCCCATTGTGTGCCTCAGCTTCTCTGGAGCAGCAGAAGATCGTGCCCATGGTTTCATAACTCTCGAGGTAGAAATCGTTTTGCAAGGCAATGTGTCACATGCTTACCTCTCACAGCGTGGTCCGGTATACCCAACAGGACACTCATCACAGATCAATCCCAGACTCTGGTCTAAATGGCATGTTGGACTAAAGCTGTGGTGACAATGTTCAGGAGACAAAAAAGAAGCATATACATGAGATCATTAGCAGTGTATTCTCACATATCTTTCTCTACCACTGCTGTGCCTAAAGCAGGCAGGCTTGGCCAGTCTCATCTTCCAGACGGAATAGAGTCTGGTCAATGGAGGATGAAATGGCATTGCTATTTTAAGACATGAATCTAGCCCCAGTTGAGAGCAGGATCCCTGTGTCATGTTATTAACCTTTGACCCTTCTGGCCCTGAGATCACCCACAAAGAGACTGGACACATAGCAGCTTTGCAAACACTCCCCAGTTTTGGAAAAAAACCTACTTTCATATTCCTCCTTTCCAAGCGTATATCTCAGAATTAGAAGCAGCTTGGATAAGTCTGAGAGATGATAGCAGTGGAGCCATGGTGGCTGTATGGGTTCTATATCCACACCAGGAGCCATAGGGTCTGTGTGCTGGCTATTGCAGATGTGTACCCACAGGCATGATGTCACATGGATGGGATCCTTAGAAAAGCTATCAGCAAAGACCTAATGCATACATTCTACTTCACTTATAGTCAAACAAATCAAACAAAACCAGCTTTGCCATTTCATATCTCCCAGCATGTTCCCATGTGTCTTTAAACACATTTTCAGTTTGGGACAGAAGTAACAGAGTACAACATCAAGACCAACCCAGCACTTTATATGGTAGCATCAGCCTCTGTCATCCTATTCAGTGTTAGTTTCACTTTTTTGCCTGGTAAGAAACACCTTCTATGCAACACCTGACTCAATGTTAACTGTTTTATGGTTTTTCCATGAGCCATCACCGACTTTGAATTTTGTGTTATGTTGTTCTTTTAAAATTTTTATTTTTATCTCATATACAAATTATATATAATATAATTTAAAATTTATATAATGTATGAATATATTTGTGTATATACATGTATACACATACAAATATGTATATATGTATATATATGAGGTACCAAATAATTTTTCATGATATATGTTGTCCATATATAAATCATGTTAAGCATATTTCCAAAAACATCTTTTATTTCTTTATAATAAAAATTTTCAAAATCACATGTTGTATATTTCTGAAATACGTATGGTTTTCTTTACCTACATACCCATTATTGTATAACACTATATGAGAAATTCTTGGTCTCAGTTAACTATAATTTCATATGCTTGACCAGCCTTTCCTACTCTCCTGCTTTCCATTGCTTTCTCAGCCTCTGCTCATAAGAATGATCTGTGCGTGATCAACTTTTCTAGACTCCACACCACCATTTTAAAGGGAACTGTCCTCAATTAATCTTATTTCAATTATGTTTTCCCTGTGATATTTTCTATTTTATAATTCAGAACAATTGCTTACAATTAAATAATGAGATCACAATAAGTTAAAAATGTTAGGCCCTGTCTGGTTCTGCTTCTGATAGTTGGTGAGTCTCTGGAAGATTTCCATCTTTACTGCCAATCATGACTACTTCTTAAAAGTAACCCATCTCTGCTTTAACTCTGAGTGGACCTGCAATGCTTCAATAATTCTCAGTTCTCTATCGTACCAAGTTATTAGGATCCATTAGACACAACAAACTGGCTATTTCAGCTCATTTTAAAATCTAAATGCATCTGTGGCATCAGAAAGTGGCCAGAAAAGAAATCTTGAATTTATAAAATTTCCCAAGTGAGAGAGGTTCTGATGGGTGCTGTGGAAACCCAGCTCATGGGCTAGGGAGGAAGTTCTTGTTAAGAGAAGAGCTTACAACAAAAGGGTTCACATGTGTGATATCTTGCACATATTAAAGCAAACAAATAGGAATCTGATTCCTCCCATTATTTGTGATTTACTATTGTTTGCAAAACTGAAAGAAGGAACTGGATTCTGACAACTCACTAGTATGTATGCATGTTCTTCCAAACTTGGCACTCTCTAACTGCCTCATGTTTATGGAGAGAGGGACCTCCATCGAGAAAGCCAAGGGTTTCAACCTTGGCGGACTACACACACTTCATGAAAACCAATTAATTATTTTCCTAAAAATTCTAAATCATTTTACCATCAAGACATGCAAAAGTGACTGACAAGGATTTTGACATCTTAAAAACATTTCTCAAATAAATGTCAAAATTCAATACTCTCTTGTCAGTTAAACTAACAGCAGTAAAGTCAAATGTGCTCACTGACAGAGAGCAATACTTTTTCAAGAAAGATATTAAGCAATAACAATATATTCTATTTGACTGGCTCTTACATTTCAGAGTACTGTTTTTCATAATTGTACTGAATTTTAACAGAATCCTATGTGCTGTTTGAGACACTCTTAAGTTTACTTCCTCAAGGTCGCACACTATTTTCCAGGAGAATTTACATAAGATTCATAACTTCAGGGTCTTCATTTGATCCTCTCCTTAGCTATAACTACCTGTCATTCAAACTTGCTGATGAGATTTCCATGAGTTTAAGCTCCCATGCTTACTTGTCATGGTGTATTCAAATAAAATCTCTTCTTAAAATATCCCCCTAAACAGGCCTAAGTGAGCATTATTTCTTTCCTAAAGTAATTATAGTCACAGTCAAAAGCGAAGATGACATGCAATGATATAAAGAAAATTCAAACAAGAAATGAATGTGCACAGTAATGATGCCCTTAGAATCTGGACTGGCAGAGCAGGCATCTTCATGTGGACTCTGGCCCAAATGTAGAGCTAATTGATGTGAAACACAAAGAGAGAATGGGAAGCTCATCACTGATTTCAAGAGATTTTAACCTTATGCCACTGAACACTATTTGGCTCATGCATCACTAACAGCAAAAGATTCTGTTTCATAGATTTTCCAGCCCATGACACCTAATATTAGGTGAGCTAAGAGCAAAGATGGGAAGAAAGGCAAGCTGTTGCTAGAATGAACTGTACAGCCTTTCTTAATAGCCAAGCATATATTATATGTACAAGGACTTATATATATATATATATATATATATATATAACATATATATATATGTTTATAATTATAGTCATATATGACTGTGTAACTCCATATTAAATATGAATTCATATGTATAGCTATAATTGGCTTTGTTTTAAAAATAACATTAAATTATCATGAAATATGTACAAGGACTTATTTATGTGTGTGTGTGTATATATATATACATATATATACACATATACATTCTTATAATTTCAGCTGTGAATGACTGTGTGTGAATCTATATGTAAATATGAATTCATATGTGCAGGCATAGTTAGCTTTGTTTTAAAACAATATTAAATTGTCATGGAATATATTGCTATAGCTTATCCTGAAACATATTTTTCAATTGTAAGTACTAAATTTGATAATTCAAAATGACTACTTGTGTAGATGTGTCCACATGTATAGTTTACATGTGTACATATGCATGTATGCACATGTGTATGAGGATGCACATGCATGTATGTGCCCATGCTTGTAGAGGCGTAAAACTGAATGCTCATTATCTTACTTGATTATAATCTACTTTAGTTATTAAGGCAGGGTCTGTGTCTCTTTACGTAGCCCTGGAGCTTCCCAGATGTGCCTAGTCCAGCTAGGTAGCTTGCATGCCCTTCAGATCCCTTGTCTTTATTTTCCTGCTTCCTGAGACCATATGTCTCCACCATGCCTGGTTAGCTTATACATAGATGCTGTGAACTTAAACATCAGCCATCATACTTGGATGGCAAGTACTTTATCCACTGAGTGATCTCCCCAAGCCAATATAATCTTATGTGTAAATCCTAGAACCAGCTCTAGAAATGCTTTACTGTTTTACAAACATAGCTCTTAGTATTGCTCATGCCCATCAACAGTAGTATAGGACTTGTCAAGGCCCCACCTCATGTCCACACTGTGACAACAATCCCTCTAAAGGCATTGCATAACTGAGGGATATTTCAGAAGACTTCAATGATAGTATCTATTTTTGTACAAACTAAGTGTTCAAGCAAAGATATTCATGAATTTTGTCTTTAAACTATGAGCTTTGTAACTAAAAACTAATGAATATAAAATGAAATGTTTATACTTTGCTTATTTCTCCTCCATAAGCAAATTTCATTACTTCAGTTACTATCTCTAGTTAAAATATATACATCACTAAGATGAAAAGGACAAACTGTACTCAGTATAGGTAGCTGATGAAAGTGATATATATTTATAACTTATATAATATATGCTTATCTATATCCATACATCTTAATATTTATACCAATCTATCTTTATTTCCCTCACATTTGATTCATTTAGCAATATTATCTAGGAAATTTAGAGCCAAATGCTTGTGATTTCTAAGATTTATGACCAAGGATTACGAGATAAATCACTAAGATAAAGTTATCATTAAGCCTGCACTTTAAATGGAGGTTGCAATAACCTTTAGCTCTTTTTTATTATTTTTGAATAACTTATGAAAAGTCAAATCTCATCTTATAAATTAACTGTGGATATTCAATTATATCTCAGATTACCTAACTAAGATTATATAACAGTAAAGTTTTTAAAGGAGTTTTTCAATTATAAAGATGATTTCCTTTACCAGTAAGTAGCGATATCTACTGAATAGTTTTGATATTTTACTGAAAATATTTAGATTATTAAAGATTGACTTTTCCTATTGCAGTTGTACAGTTATATTATAATAATTTTGTAAATTGTTTTCAATTTAATAGACTTGATAAGGCAAGTCACAAAATTTACAAACATATAACTTATAACTATGTATAACTTGTAAACTATGTGGAGTATCATTTATTCTTATTTTTTGTTTATAAAATACCACAGTTGAAACTGTAATTTAAAATAGACAATCACTCTTCTCACAAATCTGCTATTAATGGTTAGAAAGATTATGGCACATTTAAATATTTACTGTTGATGAAATTATCTTAAAATTCAATTAATTCTCTCCTATGTTACTAATGCTAATATATATTATATATGCATACAAATATGTATATGCATATATATATATATATATATATATATATATATAATCAACATAATAAAACCAAGCTGGAATTCATTTGTTTTAGGAAACACCATTAGATACCGGGATTCCAATCCTTTTGGCAGGATAGATGGGATTTTAATGTTTGCTGAGTTTGTGGTCTCAGGATGAAATAATTAGAACTATTATAAAAAGAGATACACAGCAAACCTAGAAGAAATATGGGTCATGATTACCTGTGATTATCCAAGTAACTTCTCTCCCAAAGGACTCTTCTCTCATGTATAATATTGGTGAGATTTGAGAGGACATCCCTTATTTGTATATTTCTAATAATTTCTATGCTTTTAAAGTTACAAGGGTGGGATTCAGTATTACTGAACTAATAGTTGTATAAATAATGATGATGTTTTGGCTGGGGAGATGTGCTATGGGAAAATTGCCTCTTTTTCTCTGTAAAGATAGGTGTGGAACTCTGATATTTATGTACAGGTAGATGGTTTGGACAATACCATTCAGCCACAGTGAACACAGAGGTCTTGTATTATGAAGGTGAACCCCTCAAATAAGCAGCCATCAGCAATTATCACATCATGTCCAGCACAGGCCTCTGTAACCAATATTTAGGGGAGAATTTCCTTCACTTGCTCCCTTACAGTCTCTGCTGTCCAACTTCCTTCTTTCTTTTCTCTGACATTATTATGGATTAAAAGTTCTTCAGTCCTGAGTCAGTCTAGACTCATTCCCTGAACGCTAGATATGTATGATCGTTAAAATATATTAAGCCAGAGTTTCATTTCTTTTTAGCCTCTCATTCTCTTTAGGAACTCTCACTTACCAGGCAGATCCATGAATTGGTTTTATTATTCAAATTTAAAATATATATTTTATTTTTTTAAAAAGTTCTTTGACATGTACTGCAGAGAAAATGAAATAATTAGATTAAATAACTTCACATTTCAATGGGACATTTGAGATCATGTCTCTGAACAAGTTCTCAGCTCTCTATGTCATCCACTATTTAAATTGCTTTATACATTCGATTTGTTTTATTCTCACACAGCTCCACAAGAGGGTTAACTCGGTGAACGGAGTGGCAATTTGGTAACCTGATCAAGTTTTGCATCTTGAAGTGTGGAGTTAGCATGAAGCTAAGGAATGCTAGCTCTAGATAGGATATTGAAACGCTATCTTCTTTTCAGAAATTTCACTTATTCATCTACAAAAATGGAAACAATACTATTTACCTTCTTGGGTTCTTTTTGAAGGTGAAACACCCAAAGATGGTGCTCTGGTCTGTGCCTGGCTCTGGTAGTCTGCCCTCACTAAACAAGTTTGTCCTCTCATTTTGTCAGCAGTATATTCAGAAGAGAGCAGTTGGGGGGGGGGAGGGTTCAGAGGTTCTGACTAGCAGGAATCTCAGTTCTCAGTAGGACTTAAGGATGGCAATATTATTTCCCAAGTGTTTTGCTTGGATTCGGATCCACTGAATCTAACAGATGACCACACAGCACAGGGCCTTCTTGGATATGGCCTTAGAGTTTACTTTACTTGATCAAATTCTCATGTGAAAAGGCTACAGCAGACAGATTTCCCTCAATACTTAAACTCCTGCTTGATAGTATTATCACAGCATCTGGAAAGAGCCAAAGGGACATATTACAACAAGAGGTTTATTAAGAGCCAACTTTGCCTTAAGTAGGCCTCTTCAGAGTACGTCCCATCATTTGAGGGCAGTTAGTGGTTGAGCTCAGTGGTAGAGTCTATGGTCAGTCAGCATGCTAAATTTCTGAGTTTAGTTTTCAGCATTAAAAGTAAGAAATAAAATGATACATATGTATAAGTATTTATTATACAAATACTAATTTATGTTCAATGTGATGTGCCTAATAATAGTATTTTTTTGTGTGTTTGTTTGTTTGTTACAGGGTCATTCATTTAGATATCCCTGTGCTTTAGGAATGTGCCATTTTAGGAACTGAAATAGAGTGTTCTCATAAAGTTAAGATTCAGTCAAGGTATTTTGTTTTTTTCTTTTTAAAATGTCTGCTCTGGTAGACTACTTCTGTAAGTGCACAAATGAAATTAATTGATTATAAAGCTTGCATTATACTTTTTCAAAATCTACATTATTTATGTAAGATAATACAATAATCATTACCCAGAGTTCAATGCTCATTTATGATACAACGTATGTCATGGAACAAGTTTAGTAAGACATATATAACATAATATATTATAATAAATGATTATTCATAAAGAGTATAAATTTGTACAAAATGGGTTTGTTCTTTGGAATTAATTTAGAAATTTAATTTTAGCTTTATTTCTTAGATTCTAAATCAGGTCTATAGCTGAAATAGCAAAGTCTTTGGAAATGGTAATAGTTTTAAATGCTTCACCTTTCAAAACTTACATTATCCTCTTGAGAAATCCATGAGGTTTGTTCTGGTATCAAAAATGCATCCATAGCAGTGGGAGAGAAGTTCTGTAGTAAAGGAAATCTAGTACTCACTTATTTGATGGGATACTGAGTGGACAGGCACAGGGCTGACAGTCTTCAGAGGTTCCTCGAGTAGGATCACCATAGAAACCAGGGAGACATCGATTGCAGTATGGCCCACCTGTGTGATCCTTACAGTTCTATGAAAGAAGTGCACACCAGTTCTTTGCTTTCATCTCAAACACAAGCACGTGGCTGCAAATAGTTCTACAGAGTTGTTAGTGTGTTCCCATTGGGGAGAGTAATTGCCCATATTAAATGTTAAATTTTACAGCAGGAAAATAGCATTAGAAATTAATTAACATAATTAATATTTACCTTACAACTTCCCTTTAGTTTTGGTATAACATAGTTTTTAAAAATGATCAAATTCATACAGAAATATTTTCAAGATAAAAATTGCATTTTGTTTTTTTTATAAGTCAATGTATAGAGTGTATATGTGTGTAGTCATAAATCTCTAATGACATTAAAAATGCTGGTTTATTAAGACAGTACAATTTATAAATTTCTTTTGAATTGCTCTCTTAGCTCAGACAATAATCTGGAACTTCATGGACTCCAATGGATTAGACAATGCATTCCCATATGACATTTATGAGGACACTGCTTGGTCCATAATTAAATGTTAAAAAACAAATAATTTAAACATGCAATATATAATTATATACACATATACATATTTATTATGTTACATATAATCGTATATATACCATTATATAACTATAGTATATAGTTACACTACAAAATATGTAACTATTGCCTTTAGAAATAAAAAAGCAGAAACTATACTTTCTTGCTATTTGTTTTGGAAAATATATTTTTTTTCAGAAATAAAATAAAATAATTTGCTTCTTGATTTCTTCTTATTAAGTAGGTACCTTCCTTGAGTTGGGACACATTTATAAAAGTCACCAAGTCTGAGATTCAAGTGAATAATTCAGTTGGCAAGTAGTAGAATTGTCTCTGAGGATTCCAAGAGCTCGACATCATTAGTCTCCAATGATCAAATAAATGTGTTTACTTCCTATCAAAATGCATTCATTATTACTGAAATATATTTCAGTTTAATAAGGATATACAATTAATAATTTTCCTGCATACTGCAAAAGAGTTCATAGACCCCAGGAGTATGCAGCCTTTATTTTATGATCAGTAGACAAATTCTGTAAGAGAAATAGCTAAAATATAAATTAACCTTAAACTGAATGTATAAAGTTATTAACCTTCATGACCACTGGAATAAACTAAGTTAATGACATTCTGAATATTATTTATTTTGATGTTTTAATATAAGAGCTATTTCAATTACATTTAGTAAATGGACTCAACAGCAGGATAGGAATAAATAAGTAAAGATACAATTCTGAGAATAACTTATTAAAATTCCTTGGAAAGGTCAGACTTACTTATTGAAAGAAATCCAAAATATAATTTATTAAATTAACTTTGAACCTCCCATTTAATTCTGTGAGGTAAAGGAGCTGAAGTTTATTAACTACAAATAAATAGATATTTTTACACTAACTGGTATATTTTAAAATTAGCTTTTCTTTATTTAAAGTTCCCTTTTAAATTGTTTAGCAAATGTATTTTTAAAAAAGCACAGATATTTGTCCTGCTGTTAAGAGGTATCAGGCAATACCTAAGGCTCCATTTGCAGACAATGGTTTTCCCTTTGATTGGGTCTCCCGACCCTTCCTCTCACTTTCCAAGTTTACTTTAAATCACCTATTTTTTTTAAAACCTAAGAAATTGCTTCTTCTGTGAAAAAAAATGTCTTTTATGTATTTTCAAGGTGACATGATGAAAATTAGATCTATAAAGTCTTTTGGGTTTTTAAAATAGGACCCTTAGACTGATTACACCGTAACCAGGCCAAAATGAGAATTTCTGAAATTCAACTGAAAATCTTGCTAATTTACATGTCTTCAACTACAGATTTGAAAGAGAAACAAATGCAGTGTGCTCCTTATACTTTCTATTTTTACCTTTCATCAAATTGAAACAAGAGTAATCTTAAAACTCAAGTATGTTTGTAGTCAAAAATGAGCCAGCACCGGGAAAGCAGCACAATGGAAATCAAAACTGGGAAAGATCGATGTTTTTCTTTGATGAGCTGTCTGTTTTCATAGGTAGCTTTTCTATCAAAGTGACTTTTAAACACTGCTTGCAATTCATTTCACCCAGACACCTCCCTAACTTGAAATGCTCCCTGGGTTTTGTCCAGTGTACTATGATGACATTGACTCTATGGCAGAGGCCTGAATCCCGTTTGGAAGCCCAACATGCTCATTTGTAATCAGGTATCAAAGGGAAGTGACACTAAAACATTGTATTAGAAATAACTAATTTGAAGTTATGTTCACTAATTCACTAGCGAAAAAATTCTCCTTGAATAAGGAAAAAGAAGATAAAATGAAAATTTGATTGAGCAGTAAAAATTCCTTTCATACTCAATATTCTAATATTCCTCTGTGTAGATTGTATCAAAACTGATACATTCAAAGTGGGAACTCATCACAGTTCATGCCAGTACAAGGAAGTGGCACTCCACCACCTCCCTAAGAGCCTACATGATCCTTAGCCCATGCAGGAAACCCAGCAAGAGGAGATTAAGTCTCAGTGCCTATGGTGCCAGTGGCTTCCCTGAGACCCTTCCTTCTTTTAAAGGAAGACTTCTCTCTTCAAGCCCTCCCACTGTCACTAACCTGGCTTTTTCCTTCCTGGCCCTCCCACTGTCCTCACTAACCTGGCTTGCTCTGGGTACCTCTCCCTCACCGCCCCCCCCCTTACCACCCCCACTCCCTCACCGCCCCTACTCCCTCACAGCTCCTCCCACTCCCTCACTGCTCCCACTCCCTCACCGCCCCCACCCCTGCTCCCTCACCGCTCCCACTCCCTCAGCACTCTGCTCAAGAGTTACTTTGCTCTGAAACAAATGTTTTCTATTCTGCAAATTATATCATCAAATGGACCAATGTCTGGGTATGATTGATCTTAATGAAGTCAACTTCATATAATACATTAGGGGGACATTATGAGGGTTGTACTGTGACATTTATTTTTGTGTTTTCAGGGTAAGTAAAGCAAATTAATATTAGTTTGGAATTTGATATATTTTATTGCATGTTAATAAAGTATCTTAAAGGTAATTCAATATTTCCCCCTGAGTCATTTTAAAAGACTGTAGTATAATTAAAATGGAAATCACTCAGTATTTTTATTTGTAAAATCATCATTTGAAAAATCTACTGATACACAAATTAGGGCTATCATGTTTTACGCTGCTATGCAATTGAATATGATCTTATACAGAGAAAACAGAAAATGCATCAAATTAAAGTAAAATGCCAAATTACAGTGGAACAAAAGCCCTGATTTTTCACTTTGGATTTTTCCCAGCAGCATTCAAGTACAGGAGAAAGCAGAGAAACGGGCAAGAGGAATCCACATAAGAATTATAGACAACAGAATCTGCCTTAGATTCTGCAGAGGGAGAATATGATATCCTCTCAAATCGGCATTGCTTCAAACTGAGCTTCTGTGAGACTAATACCATGAGAGGTATAGTTTTAAACTTCCTGCCTTGTCAGACAATATTAAGCTAACGTGCCCTGGAGTTACCCTGGATGTCTGTTCTGAGAAACTCTCCAGGCCTTAAGCTACTTAGTAGCATGGACAGAGCTCACCACTTTGAACAGTCTATTGTCTGGTTAACAATATAGAGCTAATTGTACAAGAAGGAACAATCTGCTGAAGATGCATTACTTATGTTTAATATTTCAAAATCTATGTACAGCATTTTAACTGATCTCAATGTTTAAGAGTTCAAATAAAGAAATTCAATATGCTCCAATTTCCAAAGTGAAAGAAACCTCTAACTTATAAAAATGTGAATTGTTTTATTTTAATGGTTGCATTTTATGTTTTTAATGTTATAGGGATATAAATCATTTTATGTTTTAGGACAGTCCACTTTGGGGGTAGATTTACAGAAGAGAGAGAAAGCACATGTATTAAGAGTAGATATGTATTTGAGTCATTAGTTATACTTTATAATGATATATTTGATCCTCTTTCAGTTGTTAGGCAATATGAAAAAAATCAGTTTTTCATAGTTGCTAGGGAGATCACATACAAAATAGCATTCTTAGCTTCTAACTCACTTCTGGATAAAGATGTTTGAAAGGTCACTTCTTGACCCACATGTTCAAGGTTGCAAAGGTAGCAATCAAATTCCAGGGTTGCTGAGTGAATTTCAGCCTGGTCAGTCAGTAACTTAAACAGAGAAACACTTACCAGACATTCTCCTGTGATGTCATCGCAGGCTTCGGCATGAGCAAAACACTGACACGGCTCACAGATGCCACCAAAAATAGTGCCGTTAACTCTTCGGTGCCGAGGCCAACATGTCTAAAAGAAAGATAAGGCTTCAGTCACCTTTCAGTATTAAAAATAAAGAAAAGTAGTTCCCTTTTTCATGATAATAGAAAATAACCCAGGTAGCAAACTCAGCAAATGTACTTGTCAAAGTGGATCCATTATTGAAACATTACTACCATACTATTACCCCTGACACAGGAGCTTTGTACTGACCTTACTGTTATTGGCAGGTATGAGATTAAAGGAAGCATTAGCTTGGTGTCTCTTCTGAAATGGTAAAATAAAGCAGAGATATAAAGAATTGAAATGTGACAGGCTCAAAGAAAAAAGCACAAGCAAGAAAATAGAAGGAAGGGTCCTGAGAAAAGCAGCCAGTATGAAAGGAGCCATAGAGAATCTTAGGCCAACAAAGTACACAATGTCATCACAGGTTGGTTCTTGGCACAGACTACATTTCCCCATATACTGACTGCCTCTAATGATGATACTTACATAAAATCTTTGGAATCATTTGGAAGATGTATTTGTCTCCCTTCTTTTTACTTGAAAACATATGTAGTGACTGGTACATGTTCAGAATTCCTATATTCTATCTTCCATTTCCTCTGTCCTTTATGCTCTCTCAAGTTTGTATAAATAGACTATGACTTATTCAGCATGTATGACCTTGCTACTTCATTTATGTTGACTGTAAGGTTGGTTATATTCACCACTGACATTTTTTAGATTTGAAGCAAAATTATTTGGAAACAGAAAACCAATTTCAGTGAGATAGTTGCATGGCAGGTAAGCACCATATATTTTTTCTCCTTGTTCATTATATTACCTTAGTATGTGGACTTCTATTGATGAGAGAAGATGTAAAAAAAAATGTGTAAATATTGCTGTGCTCTGAAAGTTTATGATGCCCTCAGGTTGCAATTGCACCTTGTGAGTTATTTACTATGTTTCTGGATAGTTGAATATACCATCATATGTCAAAATAGGTCCCTTTGTTAGAAGGAAATGGAAACTAGAGAAAACCACTAAAGTAATAAACTATATAGAACTATGCTGTGTCATGTTGGAAATGACCCGTGTACCTTGGGATATGAGGAACCTTTTACTATTTGAAGAACAATAACAAACATATGAAAAAGATATACTGATATTTCTTATCTGAGAAGAAAACAAATCCATTTTCCTCTTGATTTGAGCAATACAGACACAATAGTTCTAATTTCTTTTCTCCTTTCAGTACATTTTTCTCTGTTTCAATACAAATGATTCTCTAACATATATTTTTCAAAACCTATAAACCTACACTATTGAGATGTAGATAAAATGTAAAGATGCTGACAAGACAAACAGAAGTGATTCATTTTTGTCAAATCAGGCCCTTAGGATACTGTTCTTTAACACGTAATTTTTAAAACTATTTTTGAAATGTACTTGAATCAGTCCTCTTTCTAAAAGCATTCCAGTTACTTATACTTTCCAGTGGTTTGAATGAATGTAGCTTCTATATGCTCATATACTTGAGTATGCTGTCTCTGCTTTGTGGACCTATTTAGGAAGGATTAGGAGGTGTGGCTTTCCTTGAAGAGGTAAATTACTGGGGAGAGTGGACTTTGGCATTTCACAAGACTATGTTCTATTCCCAGCATGCCCTCTGTTTCCTGCTTGCAAATTAGATGTGAGCTCTGAGCTGTTCCCACCAACCTAAATTTGCTTTTCCACCATAGCCTATAACCCTCTGAAGCTGTTAGCACAATGCTTTCTTCTGTATCTTTCACAGCAATAAGAAAAGGAACTGATGTACCCTTTCCTTAGACATAGAATTTATATTAATACTCATAGAAAAATTAAAGCCATTATACTCATCTTTCCACTTGTAAGCCAATTAGCACCAAAATATATATCCACACCTCTCTACACATTCCCCCTCTGAAATAGTAGGAATGGGGAGAGTAGAGTATTAAAAAAGGAATATTACTTCTCTCAGATTCTAGAACCCATTTATGTTTTTATAACATCCTTTCTCTCAAGCTTTTTAAATTGAATAATTACTATCCTTGTGAAAATATGGTCTATTGTCTCCAGGCAAAATTATCACATAAGACAAAAATAGTAAAATCACCCTTATAATGTGCAACTGACTTGTTTCTAGTAAAACTGAATACCCTTTCCTCCTCAGTGACCTTGCACACTTTACTCCATTCTTATGTCTACTCAAGCAAAATTGATTTTTCTCTTGCCCTAAAGTTAAAGGTAGACAAATGAAATCCTACAGCTCCATGCTCTTTCACCCATCATTGTTGCCATCTGACCAGGTGAGTCCTCTCTTCCTCAATTGCTTCTTTCTCCAACTCTAAGGCTTCACACTTCCACAAAGTTCTATCTTTCCTCTTCATCATTCTTCCTACTAGGATCCAATGGATGGTTGTCATAAGGTCTCTGGACATTACTCTTTATCGCAGTCCTCCTGCTCTTTCTTGAATAATTTATTTGGTGACTTGACTTCCAACAGTCAGGAAACCTTAGAGATGTGCTCACTCAAGTCCTTCATTCTAATTAGACACTGACATGGATCTCAAAGACTGTCCAAACAGCCTTATTTCTCAAACTGACTCTTAATTTTTCTCTTTCCACCGATCAAAATATACCTTTCCAAATCTCCAGTTCTACTGATGGCATCACATTTTGTCATTTGTCAAATCACAGCCTCTCATTATTTTCCATGACATTTAAATAAAATCTCAAATTCTTATTAGGCAAGCCTAGGCTCCTCCAATCACACCATAGGTTGCTCTTTCCCCAGCTTATTAAGCTATGGCTATCCTTGCCCACTCCTAGCTTAATATCAGCACCTCACCATTTCTTTTTACAACAGCTGTGCTTTGGTTCTTCAACGTTCAGTTTAACATTACCACAGAAAGCTTATTTTTAAACTAGCTCCTCCAGTTTTTGTATATGCACACACATACATTCATTCACATCACCTTTATTTCAGCTACTTAAAATTGTATTTATTTATTTTATTCTCTGCTTGTTTTCTGTTCATCATACATGTGTCTGGTGCCTCAGAAAGCTGGGAGAGACCATTGTATCTCCTGGGACTTGAGTTACATATGTTTATGAGCTTATGTATGTTTATGAGTTATGTATATTGAAGCTGAGAACAAAACCAGCACCACCTGGAAGAGAAGCCAGTACTCTAAACTGAGGATCTGTCTTCTCACCTTCAGAGATGTTTTTATATTCAACATCTATAATACTTAAAGCATTTGAGTCTAAGGCTTTAATTAATTGTCTCAATTATATATGCTCATCAAACATTGTCAGCTAAATTAAAATATCAATACATCTGGAAAGTAGTTAATATTAATTCAATTTTATAGAAATGAAAGGATTCAGCCTAAAACTTTTATGATTAACCCACTTCATTTTCACTTCTTCATCTGTTAGAAAAGCAAATTATAAAATATTAGGTATAAAAATGTTAGAAACTAGCCACAGAAATTCATATGATGTAAAACACGAGAGACAAAAAATAATAGAAAAACTTTCAGAAGTCAGTGTTCAAGATAGAGGAGAAATGTATCTGTGATAAGTCATTATGGCAAGAGGAAATTTTTGTTACTAGATCCAGAGGGCATACAACTTATATTATTATAGGATTTATTGAAATAATCCTATAAAACCCCTATAGCCCAAAGTACTATTGTAATACTGAATTATGATCTTGTTTATTTAGAAGGTCGTTACTCTTCATGAAGAATCACCACTGACATTTTGTTACTATAGCAATTTGAAGTAAAATTTGATAATAGAAGATAACCCATTGCCCTCATTCTGAATCAGCATTATGACCTCCACCTTAAATAAGAGGGTGACTTAGTAACAGGGTCATCTGATGGGCTGTTGACTGTATAAATTGCTGATTATCAAACTAGAACTAATACTTAATGGTCTTTGTAGTTTGCTCAACCACATTCCAGAATATTAGTGATAACAAAGTGAGAGTGACTGGCCCTCAGAACTAAGCTCAATGATCAAGGCAAACAAAACCAGTCAAGGTCAGTGATGGAGAATATTTCTTCTATGGGAAGGAAAAATTGATAAAAACTTCAGGGGTTAACGGAGATTAAATAAAGAAAAGGAATTCCAGAGTTTAAAAATTCATTGCTACAACCCAAATAAGTGCTTTTAGCTATTTCAAATAATTATCACTTATTATACTACAAGAAGTTAAAGATTTTGTTTTCCCTTCTCTATTTCCTTGTTCTTCCCATGCTTGCATGCTTCTTTCTTCCTTTCTATTGCATCTTAAGTTGTCCATGATACTTTCTCAGATGTCTCTGTACACTGAACAGCTCAGGCTTTGAATAATTATCACCATTACGATATGCACCTCTAACTTCTCCTTTAATTACAGGAGTGCTATGCTTCAGTTTCCTAGTGGTATTTGTTCTGTCTATATAAGCAAATTACTAGATCTTTAAGGACAGAGATTGTGCTGTATACTTATTGTTTATATATATATATATATATATATATATATATATATATATATATATATATATATGAATTTATAAAATGCAGTAAATATATAACTTACCACAATTATTTTTGAAGGAAAAAAGAAAGAAAGCTTATAATTGAATGAGTCCAAAATATTCAGATGATTTTATATTCAATGGGCATTTAGCATAAAAGTTGATAGGGAGAGCAGAGAATAAAGTGGGACTATATTAAAAGCAAGAATAGAAGGAGGACATTTATTATTCCAACTGAAATAGGAGTTTAAAGCTTCAAAGGGAGCTAGCTCCCTGGTTTGAAATCAAAACTGGAAGGCTTGTAATAAAAGAATATCTTATCAAGTGCAGCATGTGTTTTATATGTAAAATCAAATTTGAGTTGACATAACTAATTCATATCCATGATAATTTTTCTCTTATCTCTATAAATTTTGGAAAAGCAAGTACTTCAATGAATTCCATTTAGTTTCATTTCTAGCTGGGCAAATCTGTACCCAGGTTAAAAGAAAACACATTAGTCACGAACATGACTTTAAGCTCTGTGTAGCCTCTGGAAGCATGTATTACTTTAAAGCACATGACAAGCAGCAAAGATATGCCTGGAGTGTTTCTATAAATGGCATAAGCAGTGCTGTAGAGTGAAACATCTCTGAGCACTCAAATGATTCCTTCAAGGTACCATCTTAATGAAACTTAAATGATTATTTACCTACAAACCATTCCTTCCACCTAGAAAAATCACATACACACACACACACACACACACAAACAAGAACACATATATACACAGAGAATTTTCAAGTAAATCAAGTTTCAAACTACCTAAAAAAATGTAGAATTAATTGGCTAAAAATTACTCTAAAATAATATACCAAGTTATTAATAAACATTGATTTTTTTAAAAAAATTACAAATCTAGAACAATAAGATAAGATCTCAAGCCTCTCTCTTTTTCTCTTGCTCTCTTACTTTCTTACCCTCTTCCCCCTCTGTCACTTCTCTTTCCATTCCCCTCCCCACCTCTCTTCACATGCTTCTGGCCAGCTTCTATTCCTCTACTCTCTCTGTCTCTGTCTCTGTCTCTGCCTCTGTCTCCCTCCCTTTCTCTGTCTCTACTACCTCCTCAGCTCCCCTCCCCATGCCCTAAATAAACTCTATTTTGTACTATAAAAAAAAAAAGATTTCAAGCTTCAGATCCCAGGAGTTGAAAAAAGTTTTCAGGAGCTGTCTCCTACACAGTCTACTCTTAAAGCTTTAAGGATTGAGTGCTTTAGAAAACAGGGCCTCGAGTACTTTCTTCAGATAGAAAAAGAAAGGAAGGGTAATAGGAGGAGAGGAAAGAGAAATAAACATATGTCCATCTCTTAGTAGAATAAATGAAAAATATTTTGGAATATTATTTTGCTACCATTAATACCTTGCTGGCTAAAAAGGGAAGAAACACAGAAATCAAAGTTATAGTAGGACAAAATACTTTAAAGGGCAGTATAGCTTTGAAAATACGTGGTTACACTCTAGTTAAATGCCATGAACTCTAGGCAGACGTCCTAATTAGTCCATTTATCTAGCATGGATGAAGGAGGGGTTCCCAAAGCCTTACACCTAACCGAGGAGCTACTGGCAATTGATAGCTGCTAGGAGAGGGAGAATCATTGCTCTCTGGGGTTATGGCTGTATAAGATGCCCCACATCCACATACATATGGGTGACACTCATTGAACTTTGTATGTTACTGTCAGCAATTAGAAAGTAGACAAATTAGGAAAAATAACTCATTGGGGGTCCCAGTGACCTGGTGGAGAGAAGTAAGGCTAGATATCATCATATTCCATCAAAATCATCTATGAAATTACCAAAGGATTAAAAAAAGGCCAATTTTATTTAAGTAATATTCTGTCAGTTGTCTAGGCAGTTACAGGCTGAAATTGTCAAAGCATCAATTTTAGAGCAGATCATTGGTTATACTGTCTGAGGGATTTTTTACAAACTCACTTCACAAGAGCTGCCACTGTACCCAGGTGGACACTGGCAGACTTCCACAGCAGTTGCGATACTTCCATCAGTAGGATAGGGGACAGCAGATTCAAGATTGACAGAGCTCAGCCTGGGAAGAAAGCAAGGACATAGTAACTATGCGGTATTTTGAAGCCAGATGGATGGTGATATGTAAATATCCACAACAATGCAAATATGAAGGAGTTATCTATGTTGAAAAAATGCTTCTATAACTTGAAGCTTCCATCTTTCATTATAGAATAAATATTAAGTACCAATGGACTCTATCTATGGACTCAACCAGTGTGGACTGAAAACATTTGGAAAAAAAACATTTGTATTTGTACTATCTACAGACTTTTTTTTTTATCAAATTATGCAAGCATTAGTTTCTTTTTAAAATTATCTTTAATCTTTTAAAATATTCTCTATCATTATTTTATAAATAATATATTAATATCTATTTATATAGGACTACTCTTATATTAGATATTATATATAATGTAGCAATAATTTATGGCTATGATTTAAATTTAAAGTACACTATATAGCTTCACACAGTCTTGAACACTTGATCACCCACCAGTGGTGATGACTGTAGAGTCTTCTGACATAGCAGGAGATAACAGATGTGGAACCAGAGATTTTGTTCTTAAAGATTATAGTTCAACCTTATTTCTGCCTCATGATATTTCTGCTTCCCAACCCAGTGAGATGCAACAAAGTATACTATATGAAAATGTCTTCAAAAACATTTATGTGTTTGAGCATACCTTTAGATGATGGTGCTGTTTTTAAAGGCTATAGAATCTTTGGATATTGGATACTTGGATATTGGGCAGAGAACTATATAGGTATGTTTTGAAGATTATAGTTCATCTGTGCTTCTAGTCAAACTTTTTCTGCTTCTCAGTCTATGGAGATACAATATACTGGTTCTTAAGTTGTTGTTTCCATCCGTCTCAACTATGGGCCAAAATATGTTTCTCCTCTTTTCAATTGTTACAGTTAGGAATCCCATCACAGTTATAAGGAAGCTTTTTTATTTCATTTTACCTTGTCACAGTATAATTGAAATATGAATTCAGAAAAATTTTCCAAGGCAAAGAAACAGAAATTATTCAAATAGTAAATAAGGAAGTCAAATTACTCTACTTTAAGACTACATGGCACTTCCTATATGTGCCATGAATATGTATAACTATATGGTTATTTATCAAGAAAAATTTAGTGGCTAGAATGATATAAAAATTAGCATTCAAAATTTAGGAGAATTTTTGTACACTACCAACAATATTGTTGAGAAAGAAATTAGAAAAATCAATTTAATTCTAAAAGTGTCATGTAATAAATTAACCCAGGAAGTAAGTTCTTCTAGAATGAAAATTAGAATAACAGTGACAGAAATTAAAGAGGAAAAAAAATTACGATATCTAGAGCTCATCAATTGCAACATCCAGTATTACTGAAATGCTCATAACATGCAAAGCCTACTACATGCATATTCAATACAATTTTATTAAAATATTCTTTATGGAGCTAAAACCAAAAGAGAATTAACAATTCTATAATTCAAAAGGAAATATTAGAGTCCTGTAGAGAGAAAACTTAAGCAACTCTGGATGCACCACAGTAACAGATTTCAAAGTATTCTGTGGAGCCATAGTTAACTGATGTGAGAACACTGACAAAAAAGAACTATACAGCCAGTGGAATAAAAAAAAGAGAGTATGAAAACACATACACAATGCATCTTTTTAAAAGGTACCCCATCTCCTAAAAAATACATTACAGCAGGAGATCTGGCTCTTCCCCTTGCTGGCTGGAGCACTGGGTAAGCTAGCAGGCACAGCGCTGGAGAGCTGGCCCTGGTGGCACAGTATAGGAGAGTTGACAGGCTAATCAACTCAGCTTCCATGCAGACCCAGATCTGAGATGGACCACCCCAACATCTACTCTATCTATGAACTGCCGGAGCATGTGAAAGGGCCTGTCTTACAGATCCAAACCTTCAGGATCTCCAAAACAGGAGGCAACATCAGGATAACCAAGAGGAGTCTTGGTGAGGATCCAGTATTGATGGTGTAACAGAAGCCACAAGGCCTTGAGCCAGACCAATGACTCATTGCAATGAACATTTGCAAACAAAGATGTATGGACAAGAGGGTATGCTGTGGAACATACTGTGACACACTACAGCTTCCATGATGAGATATTTTTGATGCTTTTTTTTTTTGTTTTTGATTTTTGTTGGGGGAGGTTACAAGGATACAAGGCAAATTTGAAGAGGTGGAGACGAGTGGGATTGGGGTGCATGATGTAAAACTCACAAAGAATTTAAAAAAAAATCTAAATATATAAAAGTGACAACACCTGCAACAGTGCAGAGAAATCTGTATGTGGATGATCAAACCTGAATTCTATCTCCCTCTCTACACAAAACTAAACAAAAACAAACAGCAAGAAACAAAATTAACAATGACAAAAAACAGCAAAACAGATCAAAGTCCTAAATGTAAGAAATTATGAAACTAGTGGAAGAAACTACAGGTTGGTATGAGTTACACAGAAAAACCCTGTCTCAAAAAGAGAGAGAGAGTTAGAGATTATTCCATTGAAATAAAACATTGGCAAATGATAAGATCATCAAATAATAATCCTACTATCACATATGGGATAGCTCTCTATAAGCTATTTGTTCATAGAGACTCAAAGTATGCCAAACTATATAGCCTGTTGTTAATATCTTTGATTGCCCAATAGAATCAGAACATAAAATCATATTGCTTAAGACACCAAACACTTGCGCTGTAGAATATTGAGGAATCAGATTGGATCTGAGATGAAATTTCCCTTCTGACTAGCTTTCACAGCATTGAACACTGCTATTCAAGTTGTTTGAAATAAAAAGCCATCAATAGTCCTACTAAGCTGTGGACCCCCTGAGGTACGATAATGACCTAGCTGGAGAAAATAGTGACATGTTGTTATGGGAATAACCAGTAATTAAACTAATTCTTATAGGATTATGTCCAAAATGTCATGGATGGAAGACCATATACCCTAGGACTGAACTTATTAATACTGTCTTGCTAAATGTCAATGGTGTCAATTTGCCTTCTAAGTATTGATGTTTATACTCACAAATTGGTCTTTCTCTCAACTTTCATCAAAGATGTTTCTTTTTGCATTGGACATTGGTCAGTGCAGAGACTGAAACCCACTAAAACTGGTGAGATTTAGCAGCAGTGGAGTCTTCCTATATAGGGCACCACTCTCTTCCAGGTTTGGAACATTGTGAAAGAGAGGGCAGAAAGAAGGTACAGGCCAAAGGATGAAGAGGTATGTTGTGAATCCTTTACCTGCTGTTATAAGTAGAGCAACTATAAACATCAATATGCAAGTATCTCTGGAGCAGGATGAAGAGTACGTTGGTTATGTGACAGTTGAGGAGTAGGATCATAAGGTCATGGTGTTTCTAGTATTTTTAAAAGCCCCAAACTGATTTCCACAGTGCTATACCATCTTACCCTCCACGAACTATAAGGACTCCTCATTCCCAATTCCTCACTCATATTTGCTGTCATTTGTTTTCTTGGTAGTAGTTATCGTAGTGGATGAGTTGGAATCTAAAGCAGTTTTAATGTCTGTTTTTCTGCTGCTTATGGATACTGAATACATTTTATTTTATTTTTTTATTTTTTTAATTTTTTTTCTGAATACATTTTAAACTATCTCTTGGCCATTTGTATTTCTTCTTTTGAGAACTAACTGTTCAGCTCATTGGTGTGTTTATTGGTTGAAAGTTACATTCTTTCATTACTTTTCTTTTGTTTCTGTTCAGTGTTTTTCCTTCCTGATATTTGGATAGACCATTGGAATACATATTAATTTCTATATAATCCTTGAAGCAGAAAAGGAAACTTAATTGAGTCTTTTAAACAGGTAGATGAATCTTTCTGGGCACTTAGTGACATCTGGAATCGTTAGGTGCATATCTACACAGTCAGCACTAATTTTGAACATCTTGGTGAAAGGTCTTAGATTGACAGGCAGTCCTTAAGGTGTTTCTACACAAGGTTTATTTAAAAAAATCACAAAGTGGAGTTTTTGCTCACAAGATAAACCTATACATAAAAGATATACTTTCACAGACACCTCCTTATTTATCTCTTACTGTTTAAGTCTGTGTTCTGTTAGAGAGGAGGCACCTGACCCTCAGAAGACTGGAGGCCCTGGGGAGTTTGGAGTTCTGGTGGAGTAGGGGGTGGGAGAGTAGGGACATCCTTGTGGAGACAGAAAGCAGGGGAGGTGTGCACTGGGAGTGGAGTGGAGTCTAAAGTATAAAAATAAATAAATAAATAAATAAATGCTTAAATAAAAAATTATATCCCCTAAATTAAATTAGTAAGCTTTTTATTAGTTGAGAATTTCATATACACATAAAATGAATTTTGATCAAATACATTGCCCATTCCTTCCCCTTCAGCTCCTTCTTTATTTCCCCAATCCCTTCTCCTTTCTGTAAAACAAAAACCAAAAACAAAATAATCCTCAGTTCTCTTAGTGCTGCCTATACATGTTCAAGTGCAGGGGTATCCACCAATGCATGTGTCATTTCTATAGGGCTCTATTCCTGAAGAACATCTGTCTCTTTCTGTCTCTGTTTCTTTCCATCTCTCCATCCTTTCCTTCTTCCTTTCATTCCTCTATGAATTGTCAATAATTCCACAGTTAAGATAGAACTTCACAAGCTCATCTCTCATTTTAAAGGGTACAATTATGTCATTTAGGATATTCACAATACCATACAGCAGCCACTTCTACCTAGATACGTGTTTTTCAACCTTTCTAATTCTGTGACCCCTTAATATTGTTAGTTCTTTATATTCTGGTGACCTCAACCATAAAACAATTTTAGTTGCTACATCATAAATATAATTTTGCTACTTTTATGAGGAGTAATGTAAATATCTGATATGTAGATTTCTTACGTGAACCTTATGAATTTTCAATAAATACATGGATGGATAGTTGAATGTATTGAGAAATAAATGGATGGTTGGATAAATAGAAGACATATTGAGTATTAATTAAAATACACATAAGTTAGTAGGTGGAATACAGTTACATTACATGTGATGTCTAAAATAGCCAATGACAACAGGTCTATCCATGTTTCAAAAAAATATTAAAAAGCAGTAGGTAAAAGTTAAATTATATATTTGATCTGATACAGAAAAAAAAAATGGGAAAAAGTTAGTTTGGGCTTACAACCAGAGGCCAGAAATGTCCTTAATATATCATGGTGTATAGCTGCCTAGAATTAATGAACTATCAAATAATAAGCCTATAATTCTTATCATTAAGAATCAAATGGTTTCACTGTTGATAAATTAGTTGATTATCATATAAAAGAGACATAGCTTAATAACTAGAAGTTTGATTTATAAAGGCAGATATGTTTCAGTACTTTCATTATAAAATTGACATGGAAAACCAAAAGAAGAGACATGTAGAAGAATGATCATTTGAGTTCTTTAAGGAACAATTTAAAAATGAAGATACAAAACAAAAATATTATCAGTGAACTGCCAATGTCTTTTGTCTTTTGAACAGCAGATGCTCAACTCTTTAATCTGTATAACCATTTTGAGCTGTGAGAAATTTCAACACTAAACCATCTTTCCTTGTAATATTCCACGTTAGTATTCACTGAGCAATACCAATGTTCATTAAGTTCTGCTGTTTGTTAAATGGGATTTTAATGTGTTTAACAGTTTTAAATGTTACCCAGAAAGAAGGCTGCAGCTTATTTCTTTCCCCCATCAATATGGTCATTTGCTTTTCTTGATACTAGGCTGCATTCATTTAAACACAAACTGTTGGCAGCAATAAAGTACTGAACATTGAAAATGTTTCTCCTTATGATGACTTGAAAATACAGGTAAGATGATGGATGGAGAGAGAAAACATGACTACAAGTTACTATGGAAAATACATAGTCGCATCAGACATTGTCCTGTTAATAAATTTCTGTTTGTTTAAACTTCTCAACAAAGTTGACTAAGTCATGCTAAAACTAAAACCAACAAAACAAAATGAAGCACTGCTATCACTTGTCTTTACTTTTCTACACATATTTTACTTAATTAAATACTTTCATTTTATTCAGCTTAAAAATTTTTAACTTAGGATTAGTCAACATAGAAAGATTTTATTGCTAGTAATGTATTTTATTCTGTTTGCATTTGTCAAAGCCTAAGGCAGTGATTCAGTATGGGCCTCAAACCTGAGCCTTGGTATGTAGGCTTTTGATATCAGCACTTGGAATACTAAGAGGCAAGAACAAGGCCAGTTCAAGGCCTGCTTGAGCTACAGGGAGTGGGGGTGCAGAGCCATCCAGGACATCTCAGCAGGACTATGCTTTCAATACAGAATAAGAAGAGGGCTGAGGTGCTAGCTCAGCACTGAAAGGCTAGGTTAACATGGGTGAGGCTGAGATTGACCAATACCGGTGGCAGGTCTGGCCACTACCCTTTGTGGATTTTACAAAGTCCCTCCCATTAGAGGTGACTGATCATTTGTACCTTATTTCTTCTAAAGAGACAACAGAATGACTTAAGTGTTCTAAAGGAGCTTCTGGGACAACAGAAGTCAATCTCGACATGTGTGTGTGTGTATGTGTGTGTGTGGGCATGTGCTTGTGTGGGCATGTGCTTGTGTGTGTGTGTCCATGCATGTGTGTACATGTGTGTGCACATGTGTGTGTGCGTGTGCACAAGTGTGTGTGTGCTTGTGTCCGTGTGTGTGTTTGTGTGTGTTATATGTGTTGTGTGTGTGTGTGTGTCCATGTGTGCATGCATGTGTGTGTGTATGTGCATGTGTGTATTATATGTGTTGTGTGTGTGTGAATGTGTGCATGTCTGGGGGGCATGTGTATGAGGGTACATGGGTATGTGTGTGTGTGCGTGTCTGGGGTGTGTGTGTGTGGGGTGTCCGCATTGCGTGTGTGTGTGTGTGTGTGTGTGTGTGTTATATGTGTTGTGTGTGTATATGTACGTGTATATGTCTGTGGGTCTGTGTGCATGCATGTGTATATGCATGTGTGTGCGTGTGTGTTTGTGTGTTTGTTATATTTGTTGTGTGTGTGGTACATGTGTTCTCTGTGTGTGTTACATGTGTTATACATATGTTATATGTATGTTATATGTGTTATGTGCATGTGTGTGTGTTATGTGTTGTGTGTGGAATCTATATGGTATGAAGTGTGTGTGTATGTGTTGTGTGTGTGTGTTATCAAGTGCTTTAACTGACTTTTGTTATTATGATTTGAAAATATATATAAGATAAAACTGTATCTGTATGTGTGCCATGTGTGTGTCAGGTATGTCCATGCATGATATATGTGCATGCATCGTGTGTATATGTGTGGGAGACGTCTCTGTGTAATATATATACTGATCAACTCCATGTTTCTGATTATCAGATGATTTAATTCTTAAGGCTTTTCCTAGGTAATTTATAATACAAAATCAATCAAATTCTATTCAATACAAAACTCCTAAATTCACTATGAAATTCAAATAAAAATATCATGGCTTTAAAAGGTACTGTATAAGGGTGAGTTCAAAGGGCACAGTATATCTGAATAAAATTATTTATGAAGTTCATTCACATGTATAACTGCCATATGTCAAATAATAACATTTTCTTTTTATTGATTTAAGTATTTTTGTATTATGATGAGAAAAGATACATAATTTCAATTTATCTGAATTTGTTAACATTAAAAATATATTTTAAGTAAATAGAATCAGATTACTTTCTTCTTTTCCTTTTGTACCCCATCTACTCCCAGAGACCCCCCTTTCAATACCTGCAATACCTTTCGCTTTTTATTTTGTCATATTCTTTAAAATTTATAAAATATTGTAATAATAAAAATGAGTATTATAAAAGTTGCTTGATATAAAACAACAATCAATTGAACAGTCTTCTGTAGATGCTTCTGTATAGCAAAACTGAAAATACATATATTTTTGTCAATGTAAATTTTAAATAACTTCAAATATATTAACTGTATATTTTAAAATCATACATCACTACTAGTTTTTTTAAATGAACATAAAAAAGTCTTTGTTTGTTTGTTTGTTTTGTTTTTAGTAGAACTTAAAATCTTGGCTCTTACAGTGGTACAAGACCAAAATAAGAACAATTTTTAGACATTGGATTCCATTGTAATAAGGCTGTACTTCAATGACCCTCACATCACCAAAGGATTTTACCTCCATAGTACCTAAACTAAGAATTGACAGTTCTGCTGTACCAAAGAATGAATTGTCGGCTCGATTTTTGAATACAGATTTCCTGCTATGGTCAAAGCTATTTGACTTGAGTGTCTTCATTCTCAGCCCACAGAAAACAGGTTACATTCATTTAAGAAATGGTGTCTGTATTAAGATGGTCTACCCATGAACTCATTCCCCAACTGTTTCAATGAACAATGGTTCTGCTTCTTGGAGGGTGGCACAGACATTAGGTGAGGGTAAGAATCTGGTTCATTGGCTGTGATAATTTTGAAAAACATTCATCTCAGAGAAAGAGTAACTTATAAAGTCCTCTTCTTCAACCTTGATACAATAGTTACAAACATCAAGCAAGGCATTCAGTCTCACTCTTTGTTGTGCTCTTACAAGCTACCTCCCAAGTTAATTGTCTATGTTTCTTTTGGCTGTATAAATACTTTTGAAATACGTAAGCTGTTATGAAAACCATAGTACAGTGTACAGACATCAAAGAAATAATACTACTAATAGAGGGGCTGAGGTAGGAGAAGCATGATTTCAAGACCATTATGTGGAACACAGCAAGACACTGTCTCATACAAAGAAGCAGAAAGTGTATATGGATTGTACAATATTGGACCTATTTCTCCAATTACCAAATTAGAGAGTCCACCGGATGACAGCCAACAAATTTCCAATTCCTTATACATTTGAATTTGAATCAGTTAGGATATGCTGGTAATATTAATTTTCATGTTAAGAGAAATTAAGAAAAAATAATTGTTACTTCTTATTATTTTTGTTGTAAGAGGTGGAATTAGGTTTGTGTGGGTTTGTTGAAAGATTACCTTCTTGCTTCTTCTAGGGTGTAGTTTTGCTCCTTATGTTGGTACTTTCCATCTATTATCTTTTGAAGGGCTGGATTTGTGGAAAGATATTGTGTAAATTTGGTTTTGTCATGTAATATCTTGTTTTCTCCATCTATGGTAATTGAGAGTTTTCTGGGTATAGTAGCCTGGGCTGGCATTTGAGTTCTTTTATGGTCTGTATGACATTTTCCCAGGATCTTCTAGCTTTCATAGTCTCTGGTGAGAAGTCTGGTGTAATTCTTATAGGCCTGCCTTTATATGTTACTTGACCTTTTTCCTTTACTGCTTTTAAATTTCTTTCTTTTAGTGCATTTGGTGTTTTGATTATTATGTAACAGAAGGAATTTCTTTTCTGGTCCAGTCTATTGCGAGTTCTGTAGACTTCTTGTATGTTCATGGGCATCTCTTTCTTTAGGTTAGGGAAGTTTTCTTCTATAATTTTGTTGAAAAATTACTGGCCCATTACACTGTGAGTCTTCACTCTCTTCTATACATATAACCCTTAGGTTTGTTCTTCTCATTGTGTCTGGATTTCCTGGATGTTTTGGGTTAGGAGCTTTTTGCTTTTTGCATTTTATCTGACTGTTGTGTCAATGTTTTCTATGGTAACTTCTGCCCCTAAGATTCTCTCTTCTATTTCTTATATTCTATTGGTGATGCTTGCAACTATAACTTCTTTTCTCTCTCCTTGGTTTTCTATCTCCAGAGTTGTCTCCCTTTGTGAGTTCTTTATTGTTTCTATTTCCATTTTTAGATTCTGGATGGCTTTGCTCATTTCCTTCACCTGCTTGGTTGTGTTTTTCTGTAGTTCTTTAAGGAATTTTTGTGTTTACTCTTTAAGAGCTTCTAGCTCTTTACCTGTGTTCTCCTGTATTTCTTTTAGGGAGTTATTTATGTCCTTCTTAAACTCCTGTATCATCAGTGTGAGAAGTGATTTTAGATCTGAATCTTGCTTTTCTAGTGTGATAGAACGTCCAGGACTTGCTATGGTGGGAGAACTGGGTTCTGATGATGCCAGGTAACCTTGGTTTCTGTTGCTTATTTTCTTATGCTTGCCTCCTGCCATTGTGTTATCTCTAGTGCTACCTACCCTGGCTAAATCTGACTGTGGCCTGTCCTTCCTGTGATCCTGGTTGTGTCAGAACTCCTCAGAGTCAAACTGTCTCTGTGATCCTGTGATTCTGGGATCCTGTAATCCTTGGTCTGTTAGAGTGCCTGAGAGTAGCACTTCCTCTGGTTGTTTTGGGACTGGCTATGGAATTTGTGCCCAAATCTGCTTAGGACAGGGGCTCAGAAAGACCAGAAGGAACCAGTGCCACTGGGCTGACAGAGTTCCTGTGTACCTGTGTCCCACTGGTCACAGGTACTCCCTGTGTTGGGACAGATGTTGTGTCTAACCTCTCATCCTATAATCCTGGGTGTGTTAGAACACTTGGAAGTAGAGCTTCCTCTGGGTTTTATGGGACTTACTGCAATTTGTGTCCAAGGTCTGCTCAGGGCCCAGACAGACTGGAAGGAACCTGTGCCACTGGACTGGTGGAATTCCTGCATGCCTGGGTCCCATTGGTTCCAGTTACTCCTGGTCAGATATTAACATTTTCAAGTGGTGCTAGAAATATAGTTCATCAGTTAAGAGGTAGTAGCTGCTCTGCCAGAGGACCCAGGCTTGATTTCTACCACCTACAAAGCAGCTCACATCTGCCTGGTACTCCAGCTCCAGGTGAACCCACATCTGGATTCTAAGGCACTAGATGTTCATATGGTGCATCAAGATACAAACAGGCAAAGCAATAGTATAATAAAAGAAATAAATGTTCTTAAATGTATATTTTTAAAGATTCTGTATTTGTTTGGATTCAATGAACGCATTTGAAATGTAGCTTGAAAAAGTCACAATGGACTTGATTCTGCTGTAGTAGCAACTTCACATTGGTTCCCATTGCATTGGTCAAACCATATCTTCTGCTCTCAGGAGTCAAAGGAAATGCAATAATATCCAAAGGAGTAGAATTTAGTGAACTTTAATAATGTCTATTGTAAGGGCAGAAGGAAGAGTGTTTGTGAAGTGTTCTGTGTCTTATAGGTACTTAGGAAATACTTTGCTTAAGTTAATTGTCAAGGATTTTACTAAAGCCGAGATTTGGATAACTTAAAGGAGAAATACATGAAAGTATTTGATTTATCTTACATTTCTTTATTTTGATATGTGTCTGTGTATGTGTGTGTATACATGAATATATGTATGAATGAGTATCATATGGAGCCAGAGGTTGATACTGGATATCTTCCTGGATAGATATCCACTTCACATACTTAGACAAGGTCTTCTACTTAAACCTGGAATTGATCTGTTTTTCTAGTCTAGCTTGCTTTAAGGAACAATCCCCTGTCTCTATTTCTTAAGTAATGGGATTACAGGCAAGTTATCCGGCTCACCCAAGATTTATGAGGAAGCTAGGTATCCAAAATTGTACTGATGGCTTGTGTGCTAAGCCACACTGTTCAATGCCTAGATCTTAACTTCGGAAAAAGTAATGTATATTTATATTTTCTATTCACCTTACTAAATTAGATCATAAATAAGACACCAATTAGCCACACTGAGTGAGTATTTCAGCATTCTGGATAAGCATGGCAGTAAACAGTCAGTTGTGGATATGGCATAATATTTCATATGTCTTTAAGCCTAAATGATATTTATAGAAAGCATATTCACCTGGAATGAGACTGGTCAGATATAAATACTTCTTATGTGTTAGAAGATTTTCTGTTAGAAAAGTATTCTCTAATTCTATTCCCAAAGTGACCTTCTGAAGTTGGTGAGGCAATTGTCTTTTTTGTTTCAGAAATGAAGTGACTGGAGCACAAAGAGGTCAAAGCCATATTCATGTTTACAACTATTAAATAGCTGTGTCGGAAACAGGAGTCAAAATCCTTGACCCACAGCTCGGTTTCCTATCCAATTCCACCTAACCATGTAACTGGGCAAACCTCAGCCCATTTTGCTGAGATAAGTACCCTTCAGTAAGTCTAAATATGAATTGTTGTTGCAGTATCTTCAATTTCCTTGTGCTTGCACACAAACATACCAACTCAGAAGCCTACTGCACAACACAAGTTGAAATCAATTCAAGCAGTGTTTTACAAATATGACTCAATTTATTGGTACATCAGAGATAAATAAAATATGGCAAGCAAACTGATTCAGGATTCATGCTGACTATCAGCTCTCCTAGAATGAGCTGGGGCTTCAATCTGACTCTATCTCCACTTCTTGGACCCTAGCACTTCAGTAATAAGGGTGGCAAAAAGCAGTCACCTGCTTGAAGAGCTGCTAAGTCTGTCCATATAGCCACACTCCATGACCACATTTGTCAGTTCAGAGATAAGCCCAGAAGGATTTAAATGAAACCAATGCTTTTAAGATGGGTAGACTTTGAAATTATCTGACATAGATCAGGAGGAAGTATCTTTGAATTAACTTGCCTGAGAAACAATGCAACAACAAGAAATAAGCTCTCCTGGTCTGTCTGGGCCATTGCCCTGAGCAGACCTTGGTCTCAATCTCTGTAGCCACTCCCACAGCATCCAGAGGTGGTTCCCCTCCCAGGCACTCTGATACACCCAGGATCAGAGGATAGGAGGTGAGGAGCACATATCTGTCCCAACACTGGAAGCAGCAGGGACCTGCAGGACCCAGGCACACAGGAATTCTGTCAGCCCAGTGGCTCCAGTTGCTTGCTTCCGGTCTGTCTGGGCTTGCGTCCTGGGCTGATCTTGGGCATAAACTGCACAGACAGTCCCACAACACCCAGAGGAAGCTCCCCACCCAGATGCTCTAATATGCCCAGGATCAGAGGTGAGGAGGACACAACATCTGTCCCAACACTGGGAGTAACTGGGACCAGCAGGACCCATGCACACAGGAACCTCACCAGCCCAGTGACATACTGGGTTCTTTCCAATATGTCTGGCTGGTACCCTGAGCAGACATTGGGCCTAAACTCTGCAGCCAGTCCCACAACACCCAGAGGAAGCTCCACTCACAGGTGCTCTAACAAGCCCAGGATTATAGGATCCCAAAATCACAGGATCACAGAGACAGCTTGACTCTGAGGAGTTCTGACACAACCAGGATCAAAGTAAGGACAGGCTCTAGGCAGATTTAGCCAGGGCAGGTAGCACTAGAGATAACCAGATGGCAGGGGGCAAGCCTAAGAAAATAAGCAACAGAAACCATGGTTACCTGGCATTATCAGAACTCAATACTCCCACCATAGCAAGTCCTGGACATACCATCATACCAGAAAAGCAAGATTCAGATCTAAAATCACTTCTTACAATGATGATACAGGACTTTAAGAAGAACATAAATAACTCCCTCAAAGAAATACAGGACAACACATGTAACAGCTAGAATCCCTTAAAGAGGAAACACAAAAATTCCTTAAAGAACTACAGGAAAACACAATCAAACAGGTAAAGGAAATAAACAAACCCATCCAGAATCTAAAAATGGAAATAGAAACAATAAAGAAATCAGAAAGAGTCACAACCCTGGAGATAGAAAACCTAGGAAAGAAATGAGGAGTCATAGATGGAAGCATCACTAACAAGAGATAGAAGAGAGAATCTCAGGGGCAGAAGACACCTTAGAATACATTGACACAACAGTCAGATAAAATGCAAAAAGCAAAAAGCTCCTAACCCAAAACATCCAGGAAATCCAGGCACAATGAGAAGAACAAACCTAAAGATTATAGGTATAGAAGAGTGTGAAGACTCCCAGTGTAATGGGCCAGTAATTTTTCAACAAAATTATAGAAGAAAACTTCCCTAACCTAAAGAAAGAGATGCCCATGAACATACAAGAAGTCTACAGAACTCGCAATAGACTGGACCAGAAAAGAAATTCCTTCTGTTACATAATAATCAAAACACCAAATGCACTAAAAGAAAGAAATTTAAAAGCAGTAAAGGAAAAAGGTCAAGTAACATAAAGGCAGGCCTATAAGAATTACACCAGACTTCTCACCAGAGACTATGAAAGCTAGAAGATCCTGGGCAGATGTCATACAGACCCAAAGAGAACAAAAGTATTTATACAGCCAAAAGAAATATATACAATTAACTTGGGAGGTGGCTTGTTGTAAGAAAACAACAAAGAGTGAGACTGAATGCCTTGCTTGATGTTTGTAACTATTGTATCGAGTTTGAAGAAGAGGACTTTATAAGTTAATCTTTCTCTGAGATGAATGTTTTTCAAAGTTATCACAGCCAATGAACCAGATTCTTACCCACACCTAATGTCTGTGCCACCCTCCAAGCAGAACCATTGTTCATTGAAACAGTTGGTGAATGAGTTCATGGATAGACATTCTTAATACAGACACCATTTCTTAAATGAATGTAACCTGTTCTCTGTGGGCTGAGAATGAAGACACTCAAGTCAAATAACTTTGACCATAGCAGGAAATCTGTATTCAAAAATCGAGCTGACAATTCATTCCTTGGCACAGCAGAACTGTCAATTCTTAGTTTAGGTACTATGGAGGTAAAATCCTTTGGTGATGTGAGGGTCATTGAAGTACAGCCTTATTACAATGGAATCCAATGTCTAAAAATTGTTCTTATTTTGGTCTTGTAGCACCGTAAGAGCCAAGATTTTAAGCTCTACTAAAAACAAAACAAAACAAACAAACAAACAAAAGATTTTATATATTTATGTCCATTTAAAAAATACTAGTGGTGATGAATTACTTTAAAATATACAGTTAATATGTTTGGAGTTATTTAAAATCTATATTGAGAAAAACATGTATTTTCAGTTTGCTGTAGAGAAGCATCTCCATAAGACTGTTTAAATGGTTGTTGTTTTATACCAAACAACTTGTATAATACTCATTTTTATTTTTATAATATTTTATCAATTTTAAAGAATATGACAAAAATGGTATTGTAGGTATTGAAGGGGGTCTCTGGGAGAAGTTGGGGTACAAAAGGGAAACAAGAATGTGATTTAATTTTATTTACTTAAAATATGTTTTTAAATGTTAACAAATTCAGATAAATTGAAATCATGTATCTTTTCTCATCATAATGTAATAAAACTTAAATCAATAAAAAATAAAAAAAAAGAAATAAGCTCTCCAACCACTTATGGTCAATTCGGTTGTCATTCACTTTGAAAGCTGGAGGACTCATTTCTTTATACTGTTTAAACATCATGAGAACCTCTATTTACTAAATGGGGAAAAACATAATTAATTCCTAAGTGCTGCCTCTCATTTTTATAGCACTTTAACCCACCCTCTAGTGGAATTGCCTATGCAAAAGAGATACATTGTTTGGCAATGATTTTGTTTATGAATCTGCAGCTCCCTCCTTTGGGAACTGATAATGATGATTGGAATTTGCTGAAATATTATAAGTGAAAGACAAGCTCGGCAGCACTAGCAAATAATTATGGTAGAATCTGCTACTGAAAATTCCAGAGTAGGAGCTCTGGTTCTGAATAAAGGTATACCAATTGTCCATGTGGTATCAAACTTAGTCTTTTCACTCAATCTAATTGAGAATAAAGGTGTTATGATATTTTGTGGTAGTAACTACATTTTTAAAAGTAGGAAAAAAGCATATTCCAATATATATGAGATGAATTTTTTATCAGATAGGATGCCATTGTTTCTAAATTAGAAACATAGGATGTTTTAGTCAGACTTTGGAGATCAGTTTGGCTGAAGGCATGGTTCTTTCTTTATAGTAAAATATATGGATACTCAGAAGGAACTAGCTTTTTTAAATGTCCAAATTAAGTATCATTTTAATCATATCCATAATGGATAAGATAGATATTGTTATGGGCTTTATTTGAACTTAAAATCGGGGTTCCACAATTACCAATAAGTTGACAAGATCAATAGAGCTTATTCAATTTTCAAAATATCTTATTCTTTCCTATCATAGTGCCATAGTGTTTTATAAAGAGATGTGTAATTATGTAAGTGAAGAGGCCTCTATTTCTTATTATAATCTAGATACTATTAGAAACTAGTTAATTGTTTAATAGAAGAAATATTTTACAAACCACTTTCTGAATATGAGCACCTTGCAATCATATATCTTCAGTATTTAACAATCTGAAATGCCTTGAAAGAAACTGTCTTTTTGTTTGTCAATAGGGGATCATTAAAAATTATAGAGGATTTATCAGTATTAAAAGTCTAATACATTGTTCTAAACATTTAAAATGTAAAGGTCATATATAATTACCTTATAGAAACCAAAACCTATGCTTATTTTTTTTTTTTTTTACTTAAAGCCACAAACCTAGACCTTTTAAAATGTGCTTTTCTGGCATACCTTTGCCTCAGATACACATGACTCTGGGACGTGGAGTTCTAGATCTTACCTGAAGATGGCGTCCATCCCTAAGTTGTATGTGATTTGAATGAGAACTCTCTCCAAATCTGTGAGCACAGTCATGAAATCTTTTCTAGTGACTGGCAAATTTGTTCCATGTATGAAAAAGGATTCTTCTTTGAGTGGTAACTCCTCAATGTGTTCTTCAGATGGTTCTAAGTACACCTCCTTATAGGCTGTGCTGATTTTTAAGTTATTTCCCTAAAGGAGAAAAAAGAACGTATATGTAGAAAAAAATGCAAGAAAGGTACAAAAATAAGAAAGGCCTTCTGAATTTTGTTTCTCTACTTAAGATTATCCTCATGAGAGTTTGACCTTAAGGTCAGTTTTCTTCATCATTCAGCATAGTTCTGGTGGCCATGGAGCAAAGACTAAGCAACATGAAGATCACCCTTTATCTACTCCATTACAAAGTCTACCATTTTAATTTTGTACATAATCACATCCCCTATTAGCTGAAGTAATATACATCTCATACACATATGTCATTACAAATAGTTTTGCTTCATGGAAGTATGAAAGTGTCACATATTTATGGTAGAGATAAGAATTCAAGGAAATTAGGGAGGGAACTTTAACATGTATATAAAAAGATTTCTGACTTCTTCAGAAGGAAAGATCTGCACACTAATGGTCAAAATAGGACAGTGGCCTCATGATAAGAATCATTTACATTTAATGAGGGCATTCGAGTAACTGTTTTCATTTAACATTTTAGAGATAAATCATCTCTTAGTCTTCATGCATAAGAGAACTTTCATCTTCAAAGTATCACAAGATACACATGTGGTTTTATGTTCATATGAAGCCTAAATGACTTCATTCAATTCAGAAAGAAATTCACACTGAAAGGTTAATGTTGTCATTTTGACATGGACCTAAAGGCAAGGAAGTCTCTCAGCAAGAAGAGAGCCTGAAGCTTAGTCAGTACTTTCCATTTGGAACCACTAACCCACATTCATATGTGTGTCACTGGGTACCTATGTGACTGAAGAAAGTATCACAATAGTGCTAGGAAGTAAAACTTCTAAGCATGTTACTGTATTAGCATTTAGAAACATGAAGGTCCATGGCTCCTAAATGCAGATTATCTTGTATCTTTTCTTCCTAAAGTAAGAATTTAAAGTTAGGAGTTACCAACCACTCAACAAGTAAATTACCTTACCCCATTGTTTCTTTTGATTACCGAAGCAAAAAGCAAACAATAGAATTTATAATATAATATGTTACATAAATCAGTACTGACCTGAACACATGGATCATACAACCTTATCAGCATGAAAATACGATAATGTTTTAACAATAAGTTTCAAAATATTACCAAATAGTCTCTCCTTTTTCACCAGAACTCATTTATTTTTATTTCCTTGATATGTTTCAGATTAAAACATGTGCATGGCATGAAATTGCTAAGGTATATTTTCTTTCATAGTGTGTAAATATACATCAGCCAACTTGTATTATAAGCAATGTGAATGACCTAAGCTAAATAGAGATAGCATATGTTTGGAAAGTGACACATTTATTTTCCTACCTCTAAGATAATCATCAGTTGAAGGATTTTTTCTGTATCATCTTCCTCTTCTTCGAGGTCATATGAGATGATAAATGACAAGTGTCCTCCTACAGCTGGAAGCTGGAAGAGAAGAGATGCATGATAATTTCAGAAAAGGAGTTTGTTTTTAAATAATCTTTTATATACTACCTTAAAATCATTTTGTTATTGTAGAGGGCAATACTTGGAGAAGCAGCACCCACTAGAGTTCAAAGTGAAGAGGACAGATCTTTCTGTAGGAATAACCTTTATGTTAACCTTTGCTCACACCAGCAAGCTTGACATAAATATAAATCCATGTACTATTTTCCTAGTAATGCAGGCTTGATGAAGGAAGCTTCGTTCTAATCACAGATTCCCCTGTTATCTTCTTTGTTCTAGTTTCAGAATCCCAAAACAGAGAAGGATCAGTAGACAGATTCTATGCATCCCTATGGTTACTTACATTTGTTACTCTGAATGCACTCAACAGACATTCTTCCATTTCAAAGACACTTTACATAGACAAAGAGCTAAGTTGAAAAACACTATTGGTCAAATAAAAATAAAGTTTAGCTGAAAATTTACATGCAGATTCAATCAGAATTGCCCAAGAACATCTACTTTTGGTTATGTAATCAAATAAGCTACTTTGAATAAATGTTATTGCCCCCTTTTCATTAAGCAAACTTCATTCCTTCTAACGTCTGCCTGATGCCTACATTTTCTGACACTGACATTAACCTTGTAAAAACATATTTTTTAATGGAACACAAGATCATTTTACAGGGCAGGAATCAAAATTAGATCTCTGAGTGACAGACTCAATGCAAATGTGACAGGCCTTTAAAAATTCTTTCCTGGCACTGGAAACAAAGACATTCTGGATTCCTAGAGCAAAGCTGATGGTCTGGATTCTGCTGCTGGCTTTGTGCTGATATGCAGAGTCCCAGCTTTTAGGACGTGGGCTCTGCTTGTCCTTTCATGGCAGACCCTGAAAAGAAGGTACTGCCTGGAGAGGTAGTGGATGGAGGAGAGTACTGATCTCTTGGAGTTGTCCCATAGTGGGTCCAACAGAGCTTGCTATGGCTCATTACATGGGATTTTACACTGCAGCTCAGTATTGGCTTAGAAGAGCCCATTACATGGTACTCTGGAGTGACCTAAATTCAGAAAATATTCCCCTACTTCACTGAGAAATGTGCTACTCTAATGTCTTTTCATATATAAAATAATAAATGTAGGCATGACAATAGCAGTTGGAATTATTATAAGTGGTGGGATCTGTATACCAAGGTTTTAGCTCTATTAGGATTAGCATCTAACATTTCACGTAGCCAGTTTGTTCAAACCAGAGACATAATCAGTCAGAGGTTAAAAAGGCTGCACTAGTTTTCATTAACATCTCAAAGAAATCTGAATTATTTAGTGTTTTCTAAATTAATAAACAGATGCAGCAGGAGGTAGACATTAAAGATTCCAACTTGGAATATAAACCTTGTCTGAGGTAACAGGGGACTTGGCATTCTGGGTGACATAACTGAACTCAGAGTTGTATATTAAATGATTGTCTAATAACATCTCAAATATTCAATATACCCACCTTTACCTTCATTTCCTGAATCTTTCTAGAAGTGAAACTTGATCATTTTTTAAACTTCCATTGCTGGGCTAAGGCAAATGGTGCATTTTAATTTTGTAACTTTGTATGTAACTCAATATTGTTTTTACATTATTAAATTATTTTCAAATTAGAATGTTCTTGTTAGAGAATATCTTATAGAATCCCTGTAGGTTTTTAGTAGCTCAAATACTTTTCTATTTGCCTGGTTTATGTCTCAAAAGCCAAACCTCTAAGGAAAAACATTTTTTAATCCTTCTGAAGTGTAGTAAGGAATCATAAAGCATCATGAATATTAGACCTGAAGGGTTTTACAATGGGTACAGATGTGCCTAATAATATTTACTGAATAGTTCAACAAGACATGGGATCTGTGGAAAACATGTACTACATGTAGTTAATTTGCCATAATTTGGATCTTTCTAAAATCCATTTATAAATCCAATCATCAGGGCTTTCAAATTAGTTCATTTTCATAATTTTATTAAGCCTTGTTGTACATCAATAGGACATCCAATTTACTGCCATTTAGTAGAAATGCTTTCTTGCTATCTCTCCATGAGCTAGAAAGAGAAATGGGGCTTTGCACAGATAGAAGTAGGGCACTTGAGGTCACTTCCATGTAGTTATTGTATTTACTGGATGGATTAGACTACAGGAAATCCAGGACACAATGAGAAAAACAAACCTAAGGATAATAGGTATAGAAGAGAATGAAGACTTCCAACCTAAAGGGCGAGTAAATGCCTTCAACAAAATTATAGAAGAAAACTTCCCTAACCTAAAGAAAGAGATGCCCCTAAACATAAAGAAGCCTACAGAACTCCAAATAGTTTGGACCAGAAAAGAAATTCCTCCCATTACATAATAATCAAAATAACAAATGCACAAAACAAAGAAAGAATATTAAAAGCAGTGAGGGAAAATGGTCAAGTAACATATAAAGGCAGATCTATCAGAATTACACCAGATTTCTCACCAGAGACTATGAAAGCCAAAAGATCCTGGGCTAATGTCATACAGTGCCTAAGAAAGCACAAAGACCAGCCTAGGTTACTATACCCAGCAAAACTCTCAATTACTATAGATGGAGAAACCAAGGTATTCCATGAAAAAACCAAATTTACACAACATCTTTCCACAAATTCAGCCCTTCAAAGGATAATAAATGTAAAACGCTAACACAAGGAGGGAAACTACATCCTAGAAAAATCAAGAAAGTAATCTTTCAACTAAACTAAAAGAAGATAGCCACATGAACAGAATTCCAACTCTCACAACAACAATAACAGGAAGCAACAATTACTTTTCCTTAACAACTATTAATAACAATGGCTCAAATTCTCTGATAAAAAGATATACACTAACAGGCTGGTTACATAAACAGGACCCAACATTTTGTTGCATACAGGAAACCAACCTCAATGACAAAGACAGATACTACCTCAGAGTAAAAGGCTGGAAAACAATTTTCCAAGCAAACAGTCCCAAGAAAAAAGCTGGAGTACCAATTCTAATATTGAATAAAATCAACTTTCAACATAAAATGTTCAAAAAAGATGAGGAGAAACACTTCATACTCATCAAAATTAAAAGTCTACCAAGAGGAACTCTCAATTCTGAACCTCTATGCTCCAAATGCAAGGGCATCTACATTCATAAAGGAATTCATTTTAAAGCTCAAAGCATACATTGCACTGCACACAAGAATAGTGGGAGACTTCAATACTCCACTCTCAGAAATGGACAGATCATGGAAACAGAAACTAAACAAAGACACAGTAAGACTAACAGAAGTAATGGATGAAATGGATTTAACAGATATCTATAGAATATTATATCCTAAAACCAAAGGATATACCTAATTCTCAGCACCTTATGATACCTTCTCCAAAACTGACCATATAATTGGTCACAAATCAGGCCTCAACAGATACAAGAAGACTGAAATAATTCCTTGTATCCTATCAGATCACCATGGACTAAGGCTGTTCCTCAATAACAACATAAACAATAGAATGCCCACATACATGTGGAAGCTTAACAACACTCTACTCAATGATAACTTAGTCATGGAAGAAATGAAGAAAGAAATGGAAGACTTTCTAGAGTTTAATGAAAATGAACCACAACATAACCAATCTTATGGGACACAATGAAAGCAGTCCTAAGAAGAAAACTTATAGCTCTGAATGCCTCCAAAAAGAACCTGGAGAGAGCATACACTAGCAGTTTTACAATACATGTGAAAGCTCTAGAACAAAATAAACAAATTCACCTAAGAGGAGTAGACAGCAGGAAATAATCAAACTCGGGGCTGAAATCAACCAAGTAGAAAAAATAACTATATAAAGAATCAACCCAAACCAGGAGCTGGTTCTTTGAGAAAATCAACAAAATAGATAAACCCTTAGCCAGACAAACTAGAAGGCATGGAGATAGTAACCTAATTAACAAAATTAGAAATGAAAAGGGAGACATAACAACAGAAACTGAGGAAATCCAAAAACTCATGAGATCCTACTACGAAAGACTATACTCAACAAAACTGGAAAACCTGGATGAAGTGGGCAATTTTCTAGACAGATACCAGGTACCAAAGTTAAATCAAGATCAGATAAGTAATCTAAAAAGTCCCATATCCCCTAACAAAATAGAAACATCCATTGATATTCTCCTAACCAAAAAAATTCCCAGTACCAGATAGGTTTAGTGCAGAGTTTTATTAGACCTTCAAAGAAGACTTAATACCAATACTCCTCAAACTATTCCACAAAATAGAAACAGAAGGTACTCTACCCAATTTGTCCTAGGAAGCTACAATTACTCTGATACCTAAACAACACAAAGACCTAACAAAAAAAGAAAACTTCAGACCAATTTCCCTTATGAATATTGATGCAGAAATATTCAATAAAATTCTTGCAAACCAAATCCAAGAACACATCAAAACAATCATCCATCATGATCAAGTAGGCTTCATCTCAAGGATACATGGATGATTCAATATACTGAAATCCATCAATGTAATCCACTATATAAACAAACTCAAAGAAAAAGACCATATGTTCATCTCATTAGATGTTGAGAAATCATTTGACAAAATCTAACATCCCTTCATGAGAAAAATCTTAGAAAGATCAGGAATTCAAGGTCCATACCTAAACATAATAAAAGCAATATATAGTAAACAAGTAGCCAACATCAAACAAAATAGAGAGAAACTTGAAAAAAATCCCACTAAAATCAGGGTCTAGACAAGGCTGCCCACTCTCTCCCTATCTAATCAATATTGTACTTGAAGTCCTAGCCAGAGGAATAAGAAAACAAAAGGAGGTCAAAGGGATACAAACTGGAAATGAAGAAGTCAAGTTATCACTATTTGCAGATATGATAGTATACTTAAGTGACCTCAACAATTCTACCAGAGAACCCTGAAACATGATAAACAACTTCAGCAAACTTGCTGGATATAAAATCAACTCAAGCAAGTCAATGATCTTCTTCTACACAAAGGATAAACAGGCTGAGAAAGAAATTAGGGAAAAAGCACCCTTCACAATAGTCACAAATAATATAAAATACCTTGGAGTGACTCTAACTAAGCAAGTAAAAGATCTGTATGACAAGAACTTCAAGTCCCTGAAGAGAGAAATCGAAGAAGAACTTAAAAGATGGAAAGAACTACCATGCTCATAGAGTGGCAGGATTAATATAGTAAAAATGGTCATCTTGCCAAAAGCAATCTACAGATTCAATGCAATCTGCATCAAAGTCCCAACTCAATTCTTCACAGAGTTGGAAAAAGCAATTTGCAAATCACCTGGAATAACAAAAGACTTAGGGTAGCAAGAACTATTCCCAGCAATAAAAGAACTTCTGGTGGAATCACAATCCCTGACCTTAAACTGTACAATTGTGATTAAACTGAGCAATTGTGATTAAAAACTGCATGGTTTAGGAACAGTATAGGTTTAGGGACTAGTATAGGGACAGGCAGGTAGATCAATGGAATAGAATTGAAGACCCAGAAATGAATCCACACACCTATGGTCACTTGATCTTCGACAAAGGAGCTAAAACCATCCAGTGGAAAAAAGACAGCATTTACAACAAATGGTGCTGGTTCAATTGGCAGTTAGCATGTAGAAGAAGGCTAATTGATTCATTCCTATCTCCTTGTACAAAGCTCAAGTCCAAGTGGATCAGGGACCTCCACATCAAACTAGATACACTGAAACTAATAGAAAAGAATGTGGGGAAGAGCACATGAGCACAGGAGAAAGTTTCCTGAACAGAACACCAATAGCATAAGCTCTAAGATCAAGAGTTGACAAATGGGACTTCATAAAATTGCAAAGCTTCTGTAATGCAAAGAACACTGTCAATAGGACAAAATGGCAACCAACAGATTGGGAAAAGATATTTACCAATCCTATATCTGACAGAGGGCTAATATCCAATATATACAAAGAACTCAAGAAGTTAGTCTCCAGAGAACCAAATAACCCTATTAAAAATGGGGTACAGAGTTAAACAAATAATTTTCAACTGAGGAATACCGAATGGCTGAGAAGCACCTAAAGAAATGTTCAATATTCTTAGTCATCAGGGAAATGCAAAGCAAAACAACCCTGAGATTCCACCTCACACCAGTCAGAATGGCTAGGATAAAAAATTCAGGTGACAGTAGGTGCTGACCCAGTTGTGGAGAAAGAGGATCACTCCTTCATTGCTGGTGGGACTGCAAACTGGTACAACCACTCTGGAAATCAGTTTGGCAGTTCCTCAGGAAATTGGACATAGTATTACCTAAGGACCCAGCTATACTACTCCTGGGCATATATCCAGAATATTCTCCAAAATGTAATTAGGACACATGCTCCACTATGTCCATAGCAGCCTTATTTATAATAGCCAGAAACTGGAAACAACCCAGATGTTCCTCATCAGAGGAGTAGATATTGAAAATGTGGTACATTTACACAATGTATTATCTAGCTATTAAAAATGATGAATTTATGAAATTCTTAGGGAAACTGATGGATCTGGAGAATATCATCGTGAGTGAGGTATCCCAATCACAAAAGAACCCTCATAGTATCTACTCACTGATAAATCAATATTAGACCAGAAGCTTGGACTATCCAATAGATAATCCACAAACCACAAGAAGCTCAAAAAGAAGGAATACCAAAGTGTGGATACTTTGATCCTTCTTATAAGAGGAAACAAAATATCCATGGAAGGAGTTGCAAAGACTAACTATGGAGCAGAGACTGAAGGAAGGACAATCCAGAGACTGCTCTACCTGGGAATCCTTCCCATATTCAGTCACCAAACCCAGACACTATTGTGGATGCCGACAAGTACTGGATGACAGGAACCTGATATAGCTGTCCCCTGTGAGGCTCTGACAGTACCCAACTAATACAGAAGTTGAGGCTCACTGCCATTCATTGGACTGAGCACAAGGTCCCCAATGGAGGAGCTAGAGAAAGGACCCAAGGAGATGAAGGGGTTTGCAGCTCCATAGAAGGAACAACAATATGAACTAACCAGTAGCCCCAGAGCTCCCAGGGACTAAACCACCAAACAAAGAGTACACATGGTGGGACTAATGGTTCCAACTGCATATGTAACAGAGAATGGCCTAGTCACTTATCAATGGGAGGAGAGACCCTTGGTCCTGTGAAGTTTCTATGGCCCAGTGTAGGGGAATGCCAGGGCCAGGAAGCAGGAGAGGGCGGGTTGGTGAGTAGGGGAAGGGGGAAAGAATAAGGGGTATTTTGGAGGGGAAACCAGGAAAGAGGAGAACATTTAAAATGTAAATGAAGAAAATATCTAATTTAAAAAAGAACAGAACATTACAGATAGATCCTCCTTATGAATATCTGCTTTAATTCTCACTTCATTGGAAAGAAATAGCTTGTCAGTAGCATTGATGTTTCAATGAAACATGGGCCACCTGTGTAGCATAACAATATGGTATACACAGCACACTTTGTCTAAAAGATTGAATCAATCAGGAAAGTTTTTCACTAGTGAGTATGAAAGGCTGAAGCTAATTCATTAAAATTAGCTTTACCAAAGTATTGGCTATGGGGTTGTATTTGTGTTTATTGTACTAAGTTTCAAAAAATATAAACTGAAGGAGTGTGAGATGAAACATACTATTGAGGACATTGTACCCGGAGAGGAAATTCTTTTCAGGAAATAGGTTTCTGTCTGCAATGCCAGATTATCATCACTGTTATTTCAGTAAATGGATTGTAAAACCCGATATTTACTTCTTACCAGAGCAAATATTTCAAGAGGAATATAATGAAATGAAATGGCTAAAAGGCTTTGTAATACAGCGTCAGATAGATTAAACATAGCTGTCAGTTTCTGTTTAGTATAACAAACAAGACAAGTGATTCCTCTTTCTGGATTCTGAACACTTAAGAGAATAAAATTTTGGAGCATTATAACTTCCTCCTATGTAAGTGTCTATTTACAGTGTGTGTGTTCAATGTTCAATCTACCCAAAGAACTGCAAAGTCCTGTTGTGGTCTTCTATACATTTATCACACTGAAATAGAGGCACTGTTTTGTTTCCCCCAGAGATTATTGGAGTAAAACAAGGTATAGGGTATTAGGTTATAGAAGACGCAAAATCAACAAAGAAGATTTAAGATTTTGTTACCTTTAGCAAATAGGTAATTAGCATGTAGCAACCTAGGTGCTGAGGTTGCCAAAAAGAGGTGATATATTCTAGAAACATTGCTCTAGAAGGCAAGACACCTCACAGTATAGCTTCTATAGGAAGAAACCTGATTATTTCCATAGAATTCATGCTCTATTACATCAGTGAAAATTTACAGTCATTGATGTCATTCGCTTCAACTGAGGCTAAGTAAGGTGACTTCTCTCTGATAGCCTACATAACACCTTTCTAAACTATAGAAGCTCGTCACTGAACATTACCCACATCGGTACCAGCTTCACTTCTCTAGTTCATGATTCATGTATGTGTGACTTCAGCAAGAGTCATAGCATCAGCTTCAGAAGGATTCTGGAGAGAAGGAATGATAGCTTACTGTGCTTAGGGGTGTCTTGGCTGGACCCCACTGGTCATCAACTCAGAAAGATGTTTCAGTGCTGGAGATTTTATTTTCTAATGATTAGGGTCCAGTAGGAGCACTGTTACCCCATTAGAGGGTAATTCCATTTAAATTCTTTTATGTGTATGTGTGTACATATTTTCAGACATGTCTATAGGCTAGAAATATTTCTACCACATGGTGTAGCTATCCTGGTCCTGGGCATCTACCCAAAGCACTCTGCTTCCTACTTCAGAATTAAAGGGCTTATCCATGCTCATTGCTGCTCTATTTCCAATATCCACAAAATAGAAAATAGCTCATATGCATGAATATATAATATACATATAATAAATACATGTATTTATGCAATGAAATATTATTCAGCTCTTATGAAAAATAAAATCATAAAACTCATAAATGAGTGGATGAATTTTAAAAAAAAATATTCTGAGTGATGAAACCCATTCACAGAAAAATGAGTATCCATCTGTGCCCTGCAGCTAAGACTGTCCCACAGCCTACCCTACCCAAATCCTACATGGAGGTTTCCCAGGAATGCTCTCACTCCTAAGCCCACAGGTGAGACCACCACTTTCACTCCAATAACTGTCCAAAGAGGGACCTGCCAGGAACACACAGGGCAAAGGAACTGCAGAGCAGCCAGGGACAATCTTCATCTGCACCCTGGAACTAAGGCTGTCCCATAGCCCTCTGTACCCAAATCCTGCCCAGAGAGAGCTAGTCACCCCTGGAGTGCTGACACACCTAAGGACACAGGCTCACAGGCCCACAAGAGGGCCAAGCTCCAGTTAGAGACAGCAAGACCAACTAACACCAGAGATAACCAGATGGCAAGGGGCGAGCACAAGAACTTTTGCAGCAGACACCAACACTAACTGGTAGCATCAGAACTCAGTTCTCCCACCACAGAAAGTACTGAATACCCCACAACACAAGAAAAGCAAGATTTGGATTTAAAAATCACATCTCATGATGATGATAGAGGACTTTAAGAAGGACATAAATAATACTCTTGAAGACATACGGGAGAACACAGGTAAACAAATAGAAGCCCTTAAAGAGGAAACACAAACATCCCTTAAAGAATTACAGGAAAATTACAGGAAAACAACCCAACAGGTGAAAGAATTGGACAAAACCATCCAGGATCTAAAAATGGAGATAGAAACAATAAAGAACTTACAAAGGGAGACAAGCCTGGAGTTAGAAAACCTAGGAAAGAGATGCAAGCATCATCAACAGAATACAAGACATAGAAGAGAGAATCTCAGGGGCAGAAGATACCATAGAAAACATTGACATAACAGTCATAGAAAATGAAAAATGCAAAAAGCTCTAAACCTAAAACATTCAGGAAATCTAGGATACAATGAGTAAACCAAGCCTAAAGATAATAGGTATAGGAGAGAGTGAAGATTTTTAACTTAAATGGCTAGTAAACATCTTCAATAAAATTATAGAAGAAAGCTTCCCTAACCTAAAGAAAGAAAGGCCCACGAACATACAAGAAGTTTACAGAACTCCAAATGGACTGTACCAGAAAAGAAATTTCTTTAATCACATAATGGTCAAAACACCAAATGCACTAAACAAAGAAAGAATATTAAAAGCAGTAAGGGAAAAAAGGACAAGTAACATACAAAGGCAGACCAGAATGGCACCAGACTTCTCACCAGAGATTATAAAAGCCAGAAGATCCTGGGCAGATGTCATAGAGACCCTAAGAGAACACAAATGGGAGCCCAGGCGACTATACCCAGCAAAACTTTCAATTACAATAGGTGGAGAAACCAAGATATTTCATGACAATACCAAATTTACATAAAACCTTTCTATGAATCCAGCCCTATAAAGGATAATAGATGGAAAATTTTGACACAAGGAGGGAAACTATACCCAAGGAAAAGCAAGAAAGTAATTTTCTTTCAACAAACCCAAAAGATGATAGGCACACAAACATAATTCTACCTCTAACAATAAAATTAACAGGAAGCAACAATCACTATTCCTTAATGTCTCTTAACATCAATGGACTCACTTCCCCAATAAGAAGACATAGAATAACAGATGGGATATGTAAAAAGGACCCAGCATTTTGCACCTCATTGACAAGTTCAGACACTACCTCAGAGTAAAGGGCTGGCAAACAATTTTCCAAAGCAAATGGTCCCATGAAACAAGCTGGAGTAGCCATTCTAATATTGAACAAAATTGACTTTCAACCAAAAGTTATCAAAAAAGATAATAAAGGACACTTCATACTCATCAAAGAAAAAAAATCTACCAAGATGAACTCTCAATTCTGAACAGCTATGTTTAAAATGCAAGGGCACCTACATTCATAAAAGAATCTTTACTAAAGCTCGAAACAATCATTGTACCTTACACAATAATAGGGGGAGACTTCAATGCTCCACTCTCAGCAATGGACAGATCATGGAAACTAAACAGAGACAGAGACATGATGAAACTAACAGAAATCATGAACCAAATGGATCTAACAGATATTTATAGAACATTTCATCCTAAAACAAAAGAATATACTACCTTTTTCTCAGCACCTCATGGTACCTTCTCCAAAATTGACCATAGAATTGGTCACAAAACAAGCTTCAACAGTTACGAGAAGAGTGAAATAACTTGATGCATCCTATTAGATCATCATGGACTAAGGCTGTTAAAGATTTAAATTCTAATAATATGCTCTATTAGAGTTTGGAAGGAACAAATATATTGGGTGAAGCATGTATACAATATAGAGGATCATCTGGGGAGTAAAAATTTATGGTAAAAAAAAACTTTGAAAATACCCTCATGTCTACAATATGGAGTCTCATTGACATAAAAGTGATGTGAGTGAATGCAAGGCTTCAGGGACACCGTCTTAGGTGCCACTCTGGGCTGTGGTATTGCAAAGATTAACCTATCCTCAAAAAATAACGGATGATATGCAACACCTTGGGAGACAGGAATGTTATTGTTGACACTCTTTCATTTTAACCCTTGGGAAACTCGGAATGATGACACCACATATTCAAGGATATGGTGTCACAGTGGGTGGTAAAACCAGGATTTGCACTCCCAAGACTAGCTCAAGAATCAATGATGAACATTTATTCTGAGTGGTAAGTCTATGTGAGGCTATTGATTTAACTGATGAAGCATTTTTCATGTTATATCAAATAAAATTAAACTACAACATTATACTAAAACATGTATAGTATTTGATAACTATTTTGAAGCAGATATATATATATATGTATACATATATATATATATATATATATATATATATATATATATATATATATATATATATATATATATATATATCTGCATTTACTGTATGACTTTGGGAAAAGATAGTTTCATTCTTCAGTAAAAAAGAAATGTTTGTATTTAAAGGATAGTAATTCTTAGCTTCAAGTTTTAGGTTTATTTTCAAAGCAAGGATTATAAATGTATGCCACACCCACTTGTCTACTCCAGTAAAGTCTGCAGTGTCAGGCTTGAAGGCCTGATCATGGACTAGAGGGGTACAGCTTCAAAGGGAGTTTGCCTCCTGGGTATTCAGTCAGTCGTTGGCATCTCCTAACTCAGACGTGTTCCAGATTAGTTTTTCTAATAGTCAACATGCCTTCTTATCCAGGCATATAGGTGTCCCAAGAAATGATTCATAGTTAAAACTAAGATTAAATATTGTTCCCTAGCCAGCACGGCGTTCCAATATATCTTAATTTATTACCAAGTTGTCCTTAGCTTGGAATTTCTCACAAGGAAAATACCTTATTAGACAGGGTGTCCTTGAGTTAGGAATAGAGGTCAGGCACTATTGCCAACTGTAAACATAGTTAGAATTCTCAGAGCAGTCCCACAGAAGACAGAATTGCTTTACATACCAGAGAGTAATTGAAGGGCTTCCCTCACTTAAGTGCATTCTCAAGAACTGCTAGAATGGGACTTCCTGGTGATTGCCTCCAACAGACCCAGAGCTTGGGACTGCCAAGATAGCCCCAGTGGGATGGGCACCACTGCTCTTCTGCTTTGCATCTGGATGCCTGATCTTACCAACCTTGATGTGACCATCACTTGCCTACGTGACTTCTGTCTTGCTGTCTGACCTTACTGACCTTGATATGGCCTTCACCTGCCTACATGACTTTTGTCATTCGCCCTGTTTTCTGTATACTATATAAGCCTGGTTTTCACTTTGTGCACAGACTTAAACATTCAGATTCGAGATTCAAGCATTCGAGACAGAGCATTTGAGCTTTGAACCTCATGCAATCCGCAATTGCCAGCCCTCGCCCCCCGACCCCAGGCCCAAAGCACTGGGGCCGGGTGGGGGTGGTGGTGTGCAGTGCCTGTCCAGAAGAGATGGCTGCTTTAGACCCAGTGTGTTTCAGGTGTCCTCAGATGTACCTCAACTGCTGAGCTGCCAGATGTTTCATTTCTCTTTTGTAATGACTATAAAAGTCATGATGCCATTTTTGAGAAATGCACTCAGACTCAGCACTTCCTTGTGTCTACTCTGTTTGTCATCCACCGAATATTTTGCCCACCTGAACTCTCATCCCTTGGAACAAGAGGTCCCCGCAGCAAACCCAGTTCCATGGCATATATATATGTGTTTGTATACAAAAATATAAATCCAAAACTAACCCAAATTTATACAATTTTTGATATGATTTGTGCTTTAATTACTCCTATCAGGTGAAATAACTTTCCCTAAAAATTTTAAGAAAAAAATGAGCATTCTTATCTAGAGTATGTGAATGAAATTAAATATTTGCAAATCTTCACTACCTGTAGAGTGTCATTGTTTTCAAATCAAAACTTGGCTTTTATGAAGAATATTTTGAAAATACATTCAGAAATTCTGAAAGAGTTTTCCTTTGGCTGGCATAGACAACTTAGGGAAAGCATCTCTCAGAAGAGTAGTGTTCAGTTAGCTGTGTCATTTAAAAAATAAATCACTTCTTTCTGAGCAAACACACATACACACCAGAAAAAAAAAACCCAATCCACAATATGGAATATAGATAGAAAAAGAGCAGATATGATGCCTCCGTTTGAGTGTTGCTTGGAGTTATGGCTTGGGACAATATTAATTGATTGATTAATTAATTAATTTAACTGCAGTGAGCTTTAAAATCATCATCTTTCATAAAGTAATTTCAACAATTGTCCTGTTTGCTTTGATATCTGTTCAATATATTTAGGAAGTACAACTGTGCATATTTTTAAAGAAGAGCTATATTTAATATTTAAAAATGTTACCTTTGCAAATACTATACTTTGAGCATATCAACACTGTCATCTCTCTTATCCACCCACCCATCCCTCCCTAGTTTCATGCACTGTTTTCTTTTGGAACTCACCAATTCTCCTTAGTGCTGATGGTATGTGCATAGCTGCAAGGTCATCTACTGGAGCTTGAGTAGCCTGCCAGTGACCCCTGAAGAAACTGACCCATTGCCCCCAAACAACCAATTCCCAATAGCCCCTCTAGAAGGGGCAGGGCTTAATAACTACCCCATTCATGCTGGGATTTCAGCTATTTTTTTCTTATATAACAATTTCTCTGTTTGACACCATTAATTATACTTTACCTATCTGACATGGAATTTAAGTTTTTGTAAATACAAAATTCATGCTCTTTAGATCATACAACTTAAGTGGAGTTCTCAAGACCTCTTGTTTAACTGGAAAAATTTTTAGTCATGCAGAACTCACTGCCTTCCAGTGAGTGTGTTACATAGTACTTCAGACTTGCCTTCATTTAATATCCTTGTATTTTCTATAATTAACTTAGAATAAAAGGCTTTGGGTAACAGTCCTGGGGAGGAAGAGGCAGGTGGATTTCGGTGAGTTCAAGGCCAGCTATGGCTACTTATTGAGACCTGGTATCAAAAACTAAAACCAACCAACCAAGCAATGAACCAACCAAAAAGCAAAAAAACAATCTTGTCAGGATCTCCATATCTAATCATGTATATATTATTAAGTAGTTCAGACTATGTCATTCCTAGCCACAAGAAGCATAGGAGGGATAAAAATTAATGCAGAAAGAGGAGAACAAACGTGAAGAAAAGTAAGAATCATGCCCAGTTTCTTAGTGAAGCTGATGTACAAATAAGTTTGGGATGTTTTTCTACATTGCTTAATTCCCACACAGTATAGATTGCCTTCAAGAACAAAGGGAATACAAACAGTGTTCTTTACTATTTTCTAACAAAACAGAGTTCCTGACACACAAAAGCAGACAGCCCCTCAGGGCACCCCACAGTCCCTGCTAGGAGTTCAAAGTGGCCAGGAAACTCTCGCTATCAATCACTACATGAAACACACTTTCTCACACTCTCGTGGGGCTGCAAATGTTTGTGCAGCTTGGGAGACTTGTTCTCTTCATGCTCTCTCACATTAGCACAGTAAATGCATACTTTGTGGGGGGAGACGGACACTTTCATGTGTCTTATGAACTTTCACCAACTGCTTTAGATTTTGCAGCATGTATTTGATTTTATATACAGTTGCTGTTTTTGTTTTTCTTGTTTTGTCTGTTTTTTTTTTTTTTAGTTTGTTTTGTTTTGTTTCTTAATGAAACCCCTTCCACACAGAGCAGATGTTTCTCCACTTGGAAGAAAGGAAGTCATTTCACATCATAAATACCAAATCACATCTCAAGGTCACAGTCAAAAGCTTTTATGTCTCATTAAATGTCAGGCTTGTCATTTATTTCCCTCATTGAGCTCCATTTAGATCTTGGAATGTGAAAATGCATGGGTCGGGTGTTATCAGTGAGAAGGCTTCCAGAGCTGCTAACAACTAATATAAACCATTTCCAATTACGTGTCCAGCACTTCACATCTTCACATACTTGCATCAGCAAAGAACATGACAGCAGCAAACACTTTGCTAGTTCAAAGCTCCAGAATCTTTGTGGTCCATGTAACAGCAACTTGTCCCATGGAGAAGAAGAAACAGGATGCCTTTGTAAGGAAATCCATAACATAACTACTGAGATACAAATGTATTGACCATTATTTTTTTCTTAAATTAAACCAATTTAGGCCACTCATGCAATTCTCAGAATGGCTGTTATAATTCTTATATAATAAAAATAATTCTTGAATTCACTAGTGAGCAAAAGCAAAATAACATTTATTCAGCTGGTTCTGAGCTTCAGTTTTCACATGCCAAATGAGTGGTATTTTGAGAACATGAACAACATTCCAGCACTTCTTAATCTGCAAGCTAACTTTCAAATTGATCATACATCATCAGGCAAACAAAATCCAATGAACTATATTCATATCCTCATTTGTTGAAAAATCTTGGGTTATTTTGTTTTTAATGAAGTCATTATTTTAACAAAGAGAAAACATGATACTGGGAAGACACATAATAAGCAAAAGTCAAAATGCAAATATTGGCAGAGAATCTGGGCCTTGGGCTTCAGTTTCACATGTTAATATGTGATCATATATATTAATTGTTTGGCTTAATATAGGTTTTTAAATTTGCTTTAGCTTGTTATGTTGATTTTAAAATAGAGCACATATTCTTTGGCATCCATCCCAGTGAGTCATTGAAGCCTTTGTGGATAAATAATTTAAATAGACCTATAATAAAGGGTAAAACAGAAGCAATGATTAAAAGTTTCCCAACTAAAACATGTCCAGGCCTAGATACTTTTAGTACAGAACTCTACCAGACTTTCATAGAAGAGTTAACACCAATACTTATCTAATTAACCCTCAAAATAGAGATAGAAGGAACATTGCCATTGTCATTTTCAGATGTCAGAGTTACCCTGATACTGAAACCATATAAAAACTCAGCAAAAAGGAATAACTACAAACCAATTTTGTTGATGTACATAGATACAAAATACTCAAAGAGTACTTTTATATGGAATCCAAGAACACAGCAAAAATATCATCCATAATGGCCAAGTAGGCTTTATCTCAGAGATGCAGGAATGGTTCAGTATATGAAAATCAATAAATGTAATTCACCATATAAGCAAACTGAAAGGAAAAAAAACATGTGATCATTTCCTTAGATAACCAGAAGGCCTTTCATAAAATCCAGTGCCCTTCATGATAAAAATTCCTGGAGAGATTGGGGAAACAAGAGACATACCTCAACATAATGAAGGCAATTCACAGCAAGCCTATAGTCAATAACAAATTAAATGAACAGAAACTCAAAGCAATTCATTGAAATCAGAAACCAGACAAAATTGCCCACTCTCTCTATATCTATTCAATATAGCACTTGAAGTCTTAGGTACAGCAATAAGACAACTGAGGGAGATAAAGACGATATGAATTGGAAAGGAAGTCAAAGTATCTTTATTTGTAGATAATATGGTAGTATATATAGGTGACCCTATAAATTCCACCTGGGAACTCCTATAGCTGATGAATACACACTTTCAGCAAAGTGGATGGATAAAAAACTAACATACACACACACACACACACACACAAAAAAAAAAACCAAACAAACAAAACCAAAGAAACAAACAAAATTGGTAACATCCTTATATAGAAATGACAAATCAACTGAGAAAAAAAAAAACAGGGAAACAACATCATTGACAATGGCCTCAAATAATGTAAAACATCCTGGGGGAACTCTAATCAAGTACAAGTGAAAAACTTGAATGATAAAAAAAAAACTCCAAATCTTTGAAGAAAGATGTTTAAGATGGTACCAGAAGAGAGATCTCCCATGCTCATTGATCAGGAGGATTAACATAGTAATCCAACTACCAAACTACCAAAATCAATTAACAGATTCAATGCAATCCCCATAAAAATTCCAACACAATTCTTTTTAGATATTAGAGATATGATTCTCAATTTCACATGGAAACAAAAAACCAACAACAAAAAAAATAAAATTAAAAAAAAAAAAAGACCTTGATTGCTAAAACAATTCTAAACAAGCAAAGAACTCCTGGTGCTATCATCCCAATTTCAATTCGTACTACAAAGGTGCAATAGTAATAAAAGATACATGGTATTGGCAAAAAAAATCAGACATGTTGATCAATGGAATCAAACTGAAGCCTCGTACATAAATCCAAACAAAGTAGACACCTAATTTTTGATAAAGAGTGATAAGTACACATTGGAAAAAAGACAGCATCTTCACCAAATGGTGCTGGTCAAACTAGATATCTACATGCTGAAAAATGAAAATAGGTCAATATTATCACTCTGAACAAAACTGAAATCTAAGTGGATCAAAGACCTCAACATAAAACCGTAAACATTAAACTCAACAGAAAATAAAGTGGGAATAGTGAGTGCACTGGCACTGGATATAACTTTCTGAACCATAAACATTGAACTCAACAGAAAAGAAAGAGGGAATAGTCATGAATGTACTGGCACTGGATATAACTTTCTGAACAGAACACTGACAGTGCAGGAACTATTACTAACAATTAATAAATGGGACATCAGGAATCTTCAAAGTTTCTGTAAGGCAAAGGACACCATCAGCTGGATAAAGCAGCAGTCCACATAATGGGAAAAGATATTTAGCTACGTCCCATCTGATAGAAGATTAATATACATAACATACAAAGAACTCAAAATCTAGATACGAACAAAACAAATGACCCAGTAGGTATAGATATAAACAGAGTATTCTTAATAGAGAAAAGTCAAATGGCTGAGAAACGCTCAGAGGAATGCTCAACATCATTGGCCATCAGAGAAATTCAAATCAAGATTACATTGAGATTCCACCTTACACCCGTCAGTATAGCTAAGATAATCACACAAGTGACAGATTATGCTGGTGAGGATGAGTAAGAAGGAGAATATTCTTCCATTGCTGGTGAGAGTGCAAGCTTCTATTGCTACTATAGAAATCAATATGGTGGCTCCTCAAAAAGTTGGAAATAAATCTACCTCAAGATCCAGGTATAGCACTCTTGGGCATATACTCAAAAGACACTCACCCTACCATAAGGACAGCTTGCTAAACCATGTTCATTGAAGCTGTATAATAGCCAGAAACTGGAAAGAACCTAGGTGTCCTTCAATTGAAGAATGAATAAAGATAATGTGGTACATTTATATAATACATAAATATTTTATATATGTATACATAACACATTATATATTATATATATAATATATATAAATATAAATATGTATAACTCAGCTGTTAAAATGACATCATGGAATTTTCAGGCAAATGGATGGTTCTAGAAAAAAATCATCCTGACTAAGGTAACCTAGACCCAGAAATATAACTATGGTATGTATTCTATTCACTTATAAGTGAATATTAGTTATTAAATAAATTGTAACCATGTTATAATCTATAGATACTGAGTAGTTAGATAAAGAGGAGATTTTGGGGTGGGGCAGGATGCATGGATTTCCCTGGAAGTGGGAAATAAAATAGATTTTATGGATAGACTTAGGGTGGGTGGGGGAGATGAGGTAGGTAGAGAAAGTGAAGGGAGAGCCAGTGGGAATTAGAGACCATTTGGAGGGTGGTGTAGAAGCCTAACAGTGGAAACTTCCTAGAATCTTTGAAGGTGATCCTAAGAAGACTACGAATAATAGGAGATATGGAATCCCAACTGACCTTCTCTTTTCTCCACGCAAGACTTACAGTTGTAGGACTAAGTTTTATTCAATTGAGTTGTTGGCCAAGGGAATTCCATGGAAACCCCAAAACAACTCGAGCTGTTATCAATACAAAGAGTTTTTCTCCAAAAACTGAGGGCAGGGGTTCATTCCCAAGGATAACACCCTTACAACCCATTGAACATGGAGAAGTTAAACTGGTGCCTACATATAGCCTTCACACCTATGCACTAGTGTCTTTGGTTGCAAGTAGGTATTCTGCAGGCTACTGAAAGAGAAACGTGACTTCTGAAAGTGAGAACAAGTGGGGCTTTGACTTTTGTGCCTGCTCTTGGGTCTCCTTTTCTCCTATTGAGTTGTCATGTCCAACTTCAATTTAATAGTTTTTCCTTCATTTTACTATGTTTTATTTTGTCATGTTTTGTTGTGATCTCTTAGAAGACTGTTCTTTTCTCATGAAAGACAGAAAGGGAGGAGATCTAGTAGGGAAGGATGCTGGTGGGGGTGTGGCTGAGAGGAGTAGAGTGAGGGGAAACTATGGGCAGGATTTTTTTAAGAATCTATGTTCAATAAAAGGACAAAAAACAAAATCAGTCAAAAATCTTTCACAATGTTCAAATTTACAAATACACTTTAAAATTACCAATAAGAGTTCAAAGTCAAGAAAGGAAAGAATCATATAGGGAAAGTCTTCTTGATGCAAGTTTAGATATAATAGGGATTTCTGGGCAAATTAATGGTAGAATGTCCATTTTCCAGAGCTGCATTATATGTAAAAAATGAGAACTGTAGAATGTCAGTGTAAATCCTGCTCATTAAGTAGAATACATATCATATTATTAAATTCTATAATAGCTTAGTTTATATACATGGCTTTCAAGAAACTTCAAGTGCTTAACTAGATCAAATAAAATTCCATTGCAATTTTAGCTATTTTCAGATAATCCAATTAGCATAGTTTTACTTTCTAGTTGATGATAGTTTTCTCCTGTTCTAAGTGTACACATGCACAAGATAGTGAAGAGAGTTAGTTGATTGTTTTTGCTTTGCCACAATTCATAAGAATGCAAACCCCACATTTTGTATTTTGGTCAAGTATAGAAAACCTTTTTGCCCTGAGATTCCACCTCACACCAGTCAGAATGGCTAGGATAAAAAACTCAGGTGACAGCAGATGCTGGAAAAGTTGTGGAAAAAGAGGAATACTCCTTCATTGCTGGTGGGATTGCAAGCTCATACAACCACTCTGAAATCAGTTTGGCAGTTCTTCTGGAAATTGGACATAGTACTAGTAGAGGACCCAGCTATACCACTCCTGGTATCCGGAAGATGCTCCAACATGTAATAAGAACACATGCTCCACTATGTTCATAGCAGCCTTATTTATAATAGCCAGAAACTGGAAACAACCCAGATGTCCCTCAACAGAGGAATGGATACAGAAAATGTGCTACATCTATACAATGGAGTACTACTCAGCTATTAAAAACAATGAACTTATGAAATTCTTAGGGAAATGGATGGATCTGGAGAATATTATCCTGAGTAAGGTAACCCAATAACAAAAGAACACACTCTCTGATAAGTGGATATTAGCCCAGAAGATCGGAATACACAAAGTATAATCCACAAACCACAAGAAGCTCAAGAACAAGGAAAACCAAAATGTGGATACTTCATTCCTTCTTTTTTTATTAGATGTTTTCTTTATTTGCAATATCTCCTTTCCCAGGTTACCCTCCAAAAGAAAAAAGAAAAAGAAAATCAAATAATGAAATAAAATAAAATAAAATAAAAAACCCCAAAACCAAAGACTAAAACAATCTCCTGTTTCCTTTCCCCTCCCCCTTCTTACCACCCCACCCTCTCCCACTTCCTGGCCCTGGCATTCTCCTACACCGGAGCATAGAACCTTCACAGGGCTGAGGTCCTCTCCTCCCATTAATGAACAACTTGGCCATCCTGTGCTATATACAGTCTGCTGGAGCTATAAGTCCCCCCTTGTGTACTCTTTGATTGGAGTTTTAGTCCCTGGGAGCTCTGAGGGTACTAGTACTATTGTCTCCTGAGAGGCTCTGACAGTACCCGACTAATACAGAAGTAGAGGCTCACAGCCATCCATTCAACTGAGTACAGGGTCCCCAATGAAAGAGCTAGAGAAAAGACTCAAGGAGCTGAAGGGTTTCCAGCCCCTTAGGACAAACAACAATATGAACAAACTAGTACCTTAAGAGCTCCCAGAAACTAAACTACCAACCAAAGAGTACACATAGTAGGATTAATGGCCCCAGCATCGTATGTATAATAGAGGATGGCCAAGTTGGTCATCAACGGGAGGAGAGGCCCTTCGCCCTGTGAAGGTCCACATTCCTGGCTCTCTGTTGAATGCAACAAGTCTAGTTCCTCATTCAAATCTCAAGTTCTTGTCTCTCTGTAGTGATAACACTCTGAAGCTCTTTTGTTTTTATTGCCTCTTGTAATTAGATTGTACTCTTCTGCTTCATCTAAGATAGACATTCACTTCAGGGCCATTCTGGAGTTAAGGATATAATTCAGCCAATGATGTCCTTGCCAAGCAGGTTATACAGAAAGCCCCGTGTCAAACTCCAACACTGCATAAATCCAGGAGTACATCCTAGCACTTGAGAGGTAGAGACAAGAAGACAAGAATTTTAGCATCATCTGAAACTACATAGCAAATCATGATGGCCTCAAATTCAAAGACCTGCCTTTGCCTCCTGTGATGGTTTCTATAAGCTTGTCCCAGGGAGTAGCACTATTTGGAGGTGTGGCCTTGTTGGAGCAGATGTGGTCTTGTTGGAGTAGGTGGATCAAAGTTGGCATGGGCTTTAAGACCCTACTCCTAGCTGCCTAGAAGTCAGTATTCTGCTAGCAGCCTTCAAATGAAGATGTAGAAATCTAAACTCTTCCTGCACCATGCCTGCTTGGATGCTGCCCTGTTTCTGCTTTGATGTTAATGAAATGAACCTCTGTACTTGTATGTTAGCCCCAATTAAATGTTGTTCTTATGAAATTGCCTTGGTTATGGCATCTGTTGACAGCAGTAAAACCCTAAGACACCTCCAGAATTCTGAGATTAAAAGTATGACAATCACACCAAGCTACAAAATACATTTGATCAGATATAGTAACATATTTACAAGGTTGAGATATTATGATACTTGTATCGTTTTAGGGGGCTATCATTTATCCATCTACATCTGTCTATAGCAATATAAATAAATTTCATTTTAGAACCATAATTCAGAAATTCTCAATCTGTAGGCCATGACCCCACTGAGGATGCATATCAGTTACTCTATATATCTGTATTTATTCTGTAAATATCTATATGCATTTAGATTACAACTCATAAGAATAGCAAAATTGTAGTTTTGATGTAGCAACAAAATAGTTTTACGATTGGGGATCACCACAACATGAGGAACTGTATGAGGAAGATTGAGAATCAGTGATATAAATAAATGCCCCATGAGAAGGTCACTGGTTAGGAGTTCTGAAAATCTACCCAGAATTCTGGTTTAGAGTCAGGTGCTGTGATTATAATTTTGAAATAATGTATTATAACTTTTGGGAGAGGCATTATTATAAGACATTTGTTGGCTGCACAGCTCTCAGGGAGCAAGAGAATTTAGTAGATTAAATCCTAATATCCAGAAAAGGAAGAATCAGTGAACATTCTGACAGGCTTCCAGTACCAGGTCTGCAGCCCAGGCAGAAGCTGTGTATGACAGGGACTTTTTCAGATAATGTCATTCTGCTGAGTTTCAAGCAGGAAGACACTGAGATAAACTCAGAATATAAATCATGTCAAAAGTAAGAGTTAAACACCAAAATAGATTCCTTAAAGTTTAAAGTGACTTTGCTAAGCCCAGCACTCTTGACAAAAAGTAGAGCCATATTGTATGACTGCTCTGTGATAACATTATTCTACCAAACAAAAAGCATGTTTTTGGATTATGGGGTAAAAGGAAAGAACATAACAAAATGCAGTTTTAATCAAGGTGAAAAAGGTGGACATTTGGGAATTTTTTGTGGAACTCCATGTGTGTTCTGTGGGTACTTCAAAAATAACTATATGCAATCAAAATACAACTATGCATTTATAACAAATATCTATAATGTCTAATGGTAAGCTGTTTCTGAAACTGACATTTTCCTTCAAGGTGTTAAATCATTTGACATTTGAGATGTTCTAAGTACAATTTTAGAGAGCACCACTTGTAGGCAGCCATTTGGATACGATCGTTAGCGGCGCTGGTTCCTGATACACTGTAGCAACAGACTATTCTGCACATGTGCGCCTCCCGAGTGGGTGTATACTGCGCATGCGCCCTCCCGAGTGGGTATATACTGTGCATGCGTCCTTCCTGAGCAGGTGTATGCTAATGAGGGTTTGACAGGGAACCAATCCTGGAGGACTTGGTGGCTCAGGCTTGGGTATATAAGGGGCTGTCCCCAGACAGTCGGGGCCACTCCATGGAAGCAAGCAGACCTGCGGCACCTAGGAAGAAGAAGCAGAAGAAGAAGCAGAAGAAGAAGAAGCAGAAGCCGAAGCCAAAGCCGAAGCTGAAGCAGAAGCAGCAGCAGCAGCAGCAGCAGCAGCAGCAGAAGCAGAAGAAGCAGCAGTAATATCAAGAAGAACCGTGC
>NW_022196902.1:19911203-19923190 GCF_008632895.1 Mastomys coucha
AAAAAAAAAAAAAAAAAAGAACCCAAATACAATACAAGCAAACAAAACAAACAAATAAAAACAACCCTAGACTATCAGTCTTAGTCATCAATATGGAAAGAAAGGAAGAAGAAAGTATGTGAACAGTTTGAGTGACTAAAGGTCAGAAACATAAAATGTGTTCAAGCCTTATGAAGAAAGATTATTTTCTAGTGCTGCTATCCTAGTCTGAAAACATCCAAAGCTGAATCCTGTGGAGATGAAGGATGATTGTAAGGCACTCCTCCCTTACTGACGAGTGAGCATCCTTTATACCATGAGCAGTATAATGAAGGAAATAGTAACAAACCAGAGAAATATGCAAAGACCAAATTAGACAATGCAGGTAAAGGAATTAGCACTGTGCAAATTATGTAAAACACTTAATGTATGACACACACATGTGCATGTTCAATACATTTTTATTATTGAGTATTATTATTATTGTTGTTGTTGTTGTTGTTATTGTTGCTGTTGTTGTCATGCAAGATATAAAGTAAGTGGGTAAAGCACTAGTTAAAACTGTTCTGCATGAAGACTAGTACATTTTCTCAGTGTTGATCTGGCTTCTCCTTGTTGCAATATTTTATTTTTGATAGAACAGGCATGTGGTTGGGATAATTTTTGAGTCAGCAAAGCATTGTCATATTTTATTAAGTCATTTAGCTTTATGGAGAACTATAAAACCTCCATCTCAATGGAGAAGAATATATTTAAAATCATGTTAAAGATTACATATTACTCACCAAAGTTGTAATGAAGTAAGAAAAGGCCACTGAATACCCTAAACTGCCTTGAATGGGCAGAAAAACCAAGACTTGCCCAACAGCCATTGCTCACGGCAGTATGTTGTTTTTGTTTGTTTTGTTTTAGTTTTTTTGAGACAGTGCTATACCATGTAGCTCTACCTAGCCTAGAATTGTCTTTATTAGACCAGGCTGGCTTCAAACTCCCAGAGAACCACCTATATTTGCCTCCAGAATGCTTGAATTAAAGGTAGAGGCCACCAGGCCTATGGGCGTTTTACCTGCATTTACATCTCTGGATGTCTTGTATGCCTGCTGCCAGCAGAGGGCAAAAGAGGACATTGGGTCTCCTGGAATTGGAGTTAAGTGCAGATTATTGTGATCTGCCTTGTGGGTACTGGGCATCTGACCTGGGTCCTCTCCAATAGCAGCCAGCCCTCTTAACAGCTGAGTCACCTCTCCACCCCCACGTACAGTATTTTCTTATGGACAGGGAATAAACAAATCTTCTGACTTAAATGCATCTGCCTTTATGGCCCAAAGAGTCTTTTAATCTCCAATTCAGATTTTTATCACTGAACACCAGACCTGTACATTATCATTTTTAACATTTCTGTTTGGATATTTCATAGGGTTCTCTAGAATATTCTTTTATATATCTCACAGACAAACTGTCAAAACATGTTTGTGATGGATATTCTTCCTACTAACCTGATGGGATTTAGAATCTCTGTGTGGACAAACACCTCCGGTTTTGTGCATGAAAAGGTTTCAAGGACTTTAACAAAGCAAGGAAAAGCCACCAGAGTATTGTTGGCCCCGTCCCATGCCCTGGCCCCTAGACCACAGGAAAAGGAAAAGAGAAAAGAAGCTGAGCGCACACACTGATTACATTTGCTACCTAACTACAGACAGTATCTGACTAGCTGCCTTGTACTACCATGCCATCCCCAACCTTACGGTGCCTTTCCACAGTGAACTAATAGAAACCTTTTCTTTTTTACGTTGCAACCTTATTATTGCAACAAGAATGACTCATTGTACTCAGCTTTATCTTCAAAATATATCCAGCACTGTCACGTTTGCTACTCCCACTCTGGACCAAACCATCTTAACCAGTGATTGGAAAATTATGGAGATTCTTAAGGACAACTGCAATTCCTCTTGTGGTTGCTATCCTCTTTCAGATTTCCACAAGAATAATAAATATTTGACTGTTGAAATAAGTCAGAGGATTATAATAATGTGTGCAATGTTCTAGGTCCCCAATTCTTGAAAAAAAAATACAAATATAATGGCAAGAGTCCTCACTTGTTCCCTGTCCATCTCTGTCACACTCCTCATATCTTCTTTAAACACACAAGGACATTTATTTGTACTCTTTGTGCTGTTTTTCTTCTCCCCTTAGGAGCAGTTTTAGTGGAAGAAGGAAAAAACACCTTGAATATGAACTACAACATCACATGGGTTGTGATGTGATGGCTAAAAATTAGGGGGACAAGTAGACATCAGCGTGGTACTGACATGAATCTCTTGCTGTTTCCTGTCAGCACACTGGGAGGGAGCAGCTAGCTCACACCTCCCTGTGGTATCATTCTACTGTACTTCCTGGGAAATGAAATCCAAAATAAATTTGTTCTGTTTTAAGTTGCTTCCTGTTAGACATTTGTTTCCAAACTAAGAAGAGTATCCAATATAAGTTCATAAGTGTGTGTTTGTGTGTATTTCTCATAAATATGTATGCCATGATATAGCTGTGTCTTTACTAAAAATAGAAAACATTTTTAAAAAGAAATGAAATAAGCACTAGTTTAAAGTAGTAATTTATTGATTTAATATTCAGTTTTTTTACTCAGAAGAATGACATGCTACTTTGTAGGAAGAGCAAAGTAGTAAAACATGCTTTTATTTTTTTTTTTAAAAAAAATCTTTGTCTGTGAATACAGACACTTGAAGATCTGTTTTGTTTATTCATTTCAATACTCAGGATCAATAATTTTATATATAAATGATACAAAAATATACACCCTAGCATCAGAACTATAGCTGCACTGAGCATACTAAAGTATGAACCCCTTCTTTTTATGCCTAATTATTTTAGGATCCAATTGAAATTCAACTAATATGTGCCTTATTGTTAATTTATAATAGTTTAAAAATACATTGATAGTGCATCATTGTAACATAAAGAAAGGATCAAAGATTACTGAGATTTTCTGTTTAGAACATTTCAAAATAAGCTATATCATCATATATTTTGTTCAAATTGCAAAAAGTGCATTTGTGGTTGACAAGCCAATATTTAGCTATAAGTTCACATGATAAAAAAATTTTTAAAAAAATTTATGTGTATAGTTGTTTTACCTCCATATTTGTGAACTAGTTGTATGCCTGGTGCCCATAGAGGCCAGAATATGTTATAAAATTTCTTGAGACTGAAGTCATAGATAGATGGTCATTAGCTGCTCTGTGAGTTCTGGGAGTCAGTCATAGGTTTTCTGTAAGAACAGCCAATGAACCTAGTCACTAAGTCATCTCTCCAACCCACAATACTAGAAGCTTTTTAGCTTTTAAATTGGCCTCTTTATGCTAAATACTGTCAATGAAGGTAATTGCCCATTGCCTGACTTCTGAACTTGTTATTGTTTAGCCTTGTAACTGGTGTGTGTGTGTATGTGTGTGTTTATATGTATGCATGTGTATGTGTGCATATATATGTGTGTATGTATGTATGTATGTGTGTATGTATACATATGTGTGTGTGTTCCAAGCAGAGAGGTAGTCACTGGTACTTTCTTAGTCCCCTTATTCTCTGTTCACCTTCACACTGAACTCCAATGGCTCATGCTCTAAAATAAATAATTGATGAATGGGACCTCATGAAACTGGAAAGCTTCTGTAAGGCAAAGGTCAACAGGATAAATCAGCAACCTACAGACTGGGAAAAATTCTTCACTAACCCCACATCTGATAGAGGGCTAATATCCAAAATATATAAAAAACTCAAGGCCGGTTCTTCACTGATAACTTCAGAGAAGTCACCTGGAGAGAATGACTGAAGACTGGCTGATCACTGTAACCATCAGTTACTGGTTTCCTTTGACAATATATAATGGTTTACCGATGTCATTGTCCATGCCTACAGATAATTTATTTTGTATTTTTGAATAAAGACACTTGTACATTCCTGATCCCGGGTGCAAGAGTCATAAACCAGTGTCCTGCTTTCAACTAAAATCACTGAGGCATCTCTACTGTTCTGTTAGTATCAGGACTATAGCACTGTGTCCCCACATGAGAAACTTAGAAGCAGTCTTTCTATGGAGGGTGGCAATGATTGTGTGCAAAGTACAGAAGTATCCAATTATGCGACAATCTTTGTGTAATAACATTTTGTTCAAAGTTAAAAAAAAAGAACTCAAGAAGCTAACTACAAAAACAAAAACAAAAACAAAAAAACCAAACAATGCAATCAAAAATGGGGAATAGAACTAAACTGAGAATTCGTAACTGAAAAATCTCAAATGGCTGAGAAGCACCTAAAGAAATGTTCAAAGTCCTTAGTGGTCAGAGAAATGCAAATCAAACGACCTTGAGATTCCACCTTACACCAATCAGAATGGCTAAGATCAAATCCTCAGGTGACAGCACATGTTGAAGAGGATGTGGAGAGAGAGGAAGACTCCTGCATTGCTGGTGGGATTGCAAACTGGTACAACCACTCTGGAAATCAATCTGGAGGTTCCTCAGAAAATTGGAAATAGATCTACCTAAAGACCCAGCTATACCATTCTTGGAAATATACCCAAAAGATACCCCACCATGCCACAGGGGCACGGGTTCCACTATGTTCATGGTAGCCTTATTTGTGATAGCCAGAATCTGGAAACAACCTAGATGTCCCATGACAGAAGAATGGATACAGAAAATGTGGTTCATTTACACAATGGGATACTACTCAACTATTGAGAATGAGGACATCCTGAATTTTGCAGGCAAATGGATGGAACTAGAAAATATCATCTTGAGTGAGGTAACCCAGACACAAAAGGGCATGCATGGTATGTATCCACTAATCAGTGGATATTAGTAAAAAAAAAAAAATGTTCAGAATACCTAAAATACAGTCCACAGAACTCAAAAAAGTTAACAAGCCGGAGGGCCCAAGTGAGGACGCCTCAATTCTACTTGGGAGGGAAAAGAAAGCAATCATAGGCGAGGCAAGGAGGGAGGGACCTGGGTGGGAAAGGGACAGGGAGGGGAGAAGAGAACATGATCAGGTATCGGGTGGGGGAAAAGGACTGAAGCCCTGAGAGCCAAAAGAAAGAATGAAAATAAACAACCTCTGGAGGTAGGAGGTGGGGGGACCCTCCAGAATGTTCTAAACACCTGGGAGGTGAGAGACTCTCGGGACTCAAATGCCCTACAGTGGGGAGAAGGAACTTGTAGAGTCCACCTCCAGCAGAAAGACAGGACATCAAGTAAGACATGGGATTGCCATCCTGCAGTCAAAAACCCTGACCTATAATTATTCCATCCGAAGAACTGCAGGGACAAACCTGCAGTAGAACCTGAGGAAAAAGAGGTTCAGTGACAGGTTCAAAGTGGGATCGAGCTCAAGGGGAGGCCCCAAGGCCTGCCACTATCACTGAGGCTATGAGTGCTCACAAAAAGGGACCTATAATGACTGCCCTCTGAAAGACCCAACAAGCAGCTGAAAGAGTCAGATGCAGATATTTACAAGCAACCAATGGACAGAAGCTGCTGACCCTTGTGGTTGAATTAGGGGAAAGCTGGAAGATGCTGAGGAGGAGAGAGACCCTATAGGAGGACCAGCAGTCTTAACTAACCTGTACCTCTGATATCTCAAACACTAGACCACCAAACAGGCAGCATACACCAGCTGATATGAGGTCCCCAACACACATACAGTAGAGGACTGCCAGATCTAAATTTAGTCAGAGAAAATGTACCTAACCCTGAAGAGACTGGAGACCCCAGGGAGTAGAAAGGTCTGGTGGGGTGAGGTGTGGGGAAGTGGGGACATCCTCATGGAGACAAAGGGAGGAGATATGGGATGTGGATCAGTCAGAGGGTAGACCAGGAGGGGGATAAGAGTACACATGGTGGAACTAATGGCTCCAGCAGCATATGTATAGCAGAGGATGGCCTAGTCAGTTTGGTCATCAATGGGAGGAGAGACCCTTGGTTCTGTGAAGGTTCTATGCCCGAGAGTAGGGGAATACCAGGGCCAGGAAGTGGGAGAGGGTGGGTTGGTGAGCAGGGGGAGGGGGGAGGGGAGGGAACACTTTTTTTTTTGGAGGGGAAAGGAGATATCATATAACATGTAAATAAAGAAATTATCTAATAAAAAACAAAACAAAACAAAAAAGATTAAGCAAAATTAGACATATACTACTTATATCATAAATTTGGTTTTTTTAATAGCTTATATACATATATTGGTGAGGCTTCATTGGCTTAAAATTGTAGGAGACAAAGTTCATTAATCAGCTTTTCTAAAAACAATCAAGTATAATATTTCATATGTTAAAATCCATCAAGTGAGACAAATATCAAACATATTCCAATTTGCTATTATTACTGTTTCTATCAGAGCATCTGGAACAGGCTAATATTGATCACACATTCGACACTTGAAAAGCATTTATTTAAGTTGGATGTGGTGGCACTAGCCTTAATACCTGCCCTTTGTAGAAGAGCTGAGGATATCTACTTTCCAACTAACCTGGGCTACACCATGAGATGTACCTGAAAAATTATCAGAGAAACTTTACCTATCCTCTGTTACTGCTTGCTATGTAAGCATAGGATCTTTTAAATTTTGAATCTTAAATTATTACTATTTCTTCCTATCACACCTGAAGCAGGGGAAGGAGTGATGAAGGGAATAGAAAAGGGGAATGCTTTCCCCCATGAAGGCACTGAGTAAGAAAGCCACAAGGAGAGAGAGTGGAGCCCCTGTCCCCAGTCTCTGGGACTAAGCCCTTGGTTTCTCCAGCCCTATCACCGGAAATGCTCTAAGATGAGGCCCAGGGCACCTGACCCCATCCTAATATATTAATTACATCATCAAATTTTAAATAGATATAGACTGGTCCCACCACCCTTCCCTGTGAGACCCTTCCCAACTGTTGGGGTAACTAGGCAGCTATGCAAATGAGCATGGAAGTTCATTGGGAGAGAAGAGCACCTGAACCTGCTCTTTTTCAGGATGGAGAAGGGCTACCAGGCCAAAATGGTGAATAGTGCAAGGCCGCAATGGGGATCTAACACCCAGCGAGGAAAGGGTAGGGTGAAGATTCTTCCCCACTCCAGGAAAGTGGATAATTAAAAATGTGAAATTGAACTTCAGCAAGACCATCAGAAGAGGCTATGTACAGAACGGGGTACAGTCCTAAGACTCAGTCTTAAGAGTGCCAGGCAAGGTTTGAGGAAAGGCTCCAAGCTAAAGATTCACATGCAGAAGCAGAAAGAAGAATGCCCCTACTCGTGCTCTTGCCGCCTGGCCAGCTTCCTGCATAGCTATGACCTCAAGAACCACATGCACCTGCACACTGTGGACTGGTCCTATGAGGGCCACCTCTTCCACAAGGCTTTTGCCAAGGAGAACCACCTGCAGTGCCATTTCAAGGGTAAGAACTGCCTGGAAGTATGCATCCAAAGGTGCCACAAGGATGATGAGCCACCTCACTGCTCACCGCCTTCAACCACCACCTTATCACCTGCTGGCTTTGACCACCTAGACACTTCTGTCTCTCTTTGACTTGATTCTGGGAACAGTCGGTCACCATGGGACCCCTAGTCACCGCACAAGGGGCCCCTGGGGAGACGGAGGAGGAAGAGGAGGAGGAGGAGGAGGAGGAAGAGAAGGAGGAGGAGGAGGAAGAAGAGAAGGAGGAGGAGGAGAAGGAGGAGGAGGAGGAGGAAGAGAAGGAGGGGGAGGAGGAGGAGGAGGAGGAGGAGGAGGAGGAGGAGGAGGAAGAGGAAGAGAGACCTACCATACCACAGGTTAAAGGTACCATAAAGGTGCTCTTAAAAGAGGGATGAATGGCCAGACTGGAATAGCATAAGATCTTATGTACAGGTATTCGACAACTTATCATTTAGAAATACATTTAATAAATAAAATGAACATACATCTAAATCTAAGCTCTTGCAAATGAAAATAATCTATATGGATGATTTCATTGGATATATAATATGGAAATGAGCAATACTGTCTGTCTTAAAAATACAGTTTCATTGAGGGGAAGAGAGATAGGAGCTTTTGGACTGGGATAGCAAGAGGACAAGACTATTAGTGTCTCCTGGTTTCTATGGTGAATCTTCCAGGATTTGCCACCTGAGGATTTAGATTTAATATGGCTTACAAGATTAGGATTCTAGTTGTGCTCAGCAATTGAGTTACCATTATTTCTGAACTAAACTTGAACATGGCGGCTCAATGTGTGCCACAAAAGCTCACTGGAGTTTTAAAGCATGGGGCTGGCGTGGTGATGACCTGCCAGAGGGAATTCAGTGAACTCGGTGAAGAGATTTTGGAACCCTGAGTTAGAGAACCTCCAAGAGATGAAAACAGGCTGGCTATTGCTAGCCAGTGCATGGCCGTCCAGTGCTCCAGGCACCATGCCCACAATAGCGTGGATTTTTTTTAATATTTCCTGCAACAGGTGGTGATCCAACATGTGGGGCAAGAATGCACTAGAAATTTAAGATTATTAGCCTGAAAGTTAGAGTTGTATTTCCTGAGAGAAGGTAGCACTGGGACGAGTCACTTGGACTCAAGCCTGGTTGAAACAAAAAAAGGAGGTGGGGTGGTTCTGAGGTCTCCTGTTGTGGAAAGAGATAAGTTGGCTACTCTGAGTCAGAGAGCTGGAGAATGGAAGCTACCTACATCTTGGGGCAGATATTGATTTAACTGTGAATTTATAGAATTGGGACTATTTGCTTTTAGGATAGATTTATATACAGATTTTGTCTGAATCATGTGGGGAATTTTGCCCATAGTTTGGAACTAGGACAGGGAAAATGAGTCACTGACTCCAAGTAGAGAAGACAGTGATCAGTTAATACAGTGACAGTTAATACCTGCTATGAACAGGTATTAACTAATAAATGTCTGTGACTCCAGGTAGAGAGCTCAACAGTTGCTGCAACAGGATGGCTGTTCTAGGCAGAGAATTTAACAAAGTAAAAACTACCTGCTTCCTATAGGCAGATATTAGTGAAAGTTTGAATTCATTGTTTTAAAGATGGTATAAAGATATATTGCTCTAATAGGTCTTACAGGATATTCAAATTCTGTCTAACATGGGCTCCATGGGAATTCTGAGTTTAAAACCTGGTTTGACCAGCTGCCTGATTATAAGCAGATATAGATAGAAGTGTGAATCAATTGTTTTAAAGATGATATAAAATGGTCTGCAGGATAATTAACTCATATTCTCTAACGTGTGCTCCATGGGAATTTTGGGTTATTATCCTGCATAGCAAAACAGAACAAGCCTAAGAATAGGCACATACAGTATTTTAGTTTTCTTCATTTGTTTTGGGTTAATTTTCACAATGGGTGTGATGCTGAGTTTTGTGGTTACATTATTCCTCTGGTAGAGAGGTCAATATAAAGGTTTTTCTGGTCACTGGCTCAAGGATATGCTGATTTGGGAGAAAGGTTTTGTCTTTGCATTTTTAGAAGAGGCAATTAGTGTCTATACACCTTCCAGAGTAATATGGATTAGATGGGGACACACTGAAGAATTATATTCCAGAGAATCAAATGAAGAACTTATCTTGATGACACTAAAATTTTGTTTTAAGATTTGTATATTGCAGAATATATAGCCTTGGTGAGTATCATCATCAGACATGATGAAATGAAATGCTTGAATTCCTGATGTCTTGGACCCTCAGCTGGACCCAGTCAGGACACAGACATCAGAGACATTGGTCTGGTCTTCCTAAGGCCAGCCTTCTCCCCATTTTCCCTACCTCCTCCCCCTTCAAGATACCTCAATGGCCATATTCAGCTTATAGTAGCTATGAAGAGTCGTCCCAGTTCCTTGGACTTGGGGGTCTGGAGCTTGTTATTCTAAGGTTGTCTTTCTGGGTGAATTTAGAAATGGTCATAATTGGAACAGGGAGGAAATAGCTAGAATTGATTTTACAAGCATAATCTCATTTGGTAAAAAACTTTATAATTGTTACTACGTTGAAGTCATAACTTCTTATTTTTGTAGAGAATTTATTTTGATGCAAATTCAAGGTTTTCATTGGTATAAATTTCTTCTATTGATACAAAAAATTTAAAAGTACAAGGCTTGGATCCAGTCCTTCTATAATGCCATTATAAACTAATCTGAGATGTTTAAGCCTGTGAATTAAGGATCAAATGCAAATTCATGGCTCTTATTGTTAGGGTGTCTTAAGGTTTTTTTTTTTTTTTTTTTTTTTAAGAAATAGCTGATGGTAGTTAACAGACAACAATCGAGATTACTTTACATAGATAGTTGGCTTTAAAAAGTGTCAGAAATCCACAGAATGTGACATTAAATGTTATTTACTCACTTTTTGTTGAGACAAGTCTTCTCCTAACACCTTCCCACCCATGGGTTCAAAGAAGCAGCTGAGTATTTATACTTCCAGGTAAGGTGCCATTTTGTGGCTAGGTGGCTACTTGGCAGAAATTGCCTATCTCTCCTACTGACCTGTACTGTCCTTGAGTGGACACAAGTCACAGATTAGGACAGCTTAATTCTGCTGAAACAGAATAAGCTAGTCCTTAATAATTCCTGTAGTTCAAGGTCTGTTAGAATATCCTGGGCTGCAGACTGATGTTCCAACTTCCTGACTTACCGAGGTTGTAGAGGTCAGCAATGTCTCTCCAATTTGTCTCAGTTCTGGAAGTTGTGTTAGGCTTCCTATATTTTCAGATAATGTTTGTCATTCTTGGATTTCTGATGGGGTTGAAAGACTACTTATAATCTAATAGCCAACCTAGGCTATTTAACATTGAAAGAACAGATCTGAGGGGATGGTTGTCAGATGACATACTATCTAAAGCTAGGACTTAGATCAGGTGTAGAATTATAAGTCTTTTAAGTTAGGACAGATGACAGAGTGTTCTATTTTATTGACAAAAATGATGGACTAGGTGTTAGGCCTATCTTGTACTTTATAAATTACAAAATGGTAATACTTGTGCTCAATTTATATCTGAGATAAAAGAGTCTTTTAAGTGGACAGAAGGGGAAAGTGTGGATGGGCCTGGTGCTGTTTGTATTTTGATGTTAATTCTACTTTCCCAGGAGGGGTGGTCTGGAACAAGGAATGAGTCATTTACTCAGGTGACATCTTCTGAACCATCCCCTAATGAATAAAGGAACCAATCACTGGGAGAGTAGGTGGGATTTCTGGGTTGGATAGGGGAAGAGAGTAGACAGGAGAGAGATAGGAGCTGTTGGCGGGGATAGAAAGAGGACAAGGTGTAGGTCCTAGTGTCTCCTGGTTTCTATGGCGAATCACCAGGATTTCCCACCAGAGGATTTAAATTTAATACGGCTTATGAGATTAGTATTCTAGTTGTTGTGCCATGCGATTGAGTTACCATTGTTTCTGAAGTAAAAAAACAAAACAGTACAAAATACAGTTTCACCTTGTCTCCAATTCAAATGTTTTCTATACCTAGATCACCATAATTCTCTTATTTATTTTACCTCTGACTATATATGATAATGTTATAATAACTATAATTTAAAATTTAATCAATTTTCAGGAAGTGCTGGGTAGTATTAGGCATTTAATGAATGTTACTGAAAAATATAAAAAAAATCATTATTTTTAACTTAGGTCCTATTACTGTTTTATATTGCAAATATAGGTTTTCATAACCAAATATCTTTCTAGTTTTTCATAAGTGGCTTTATAGTTTTTATAACTATACCAAATGAATACGAAGGTTTTTTTTTAATTAGATGTACTCTTTATTTACAATATCTCCTTTCCCAGATTCCCCTCCAAAAATATAAAATAAAATAAAATAAAATAAAAACTAAAACTAAAACAAACCCCTGTTCCCTTCCCCCTCCCCCTGCTCACCAACCCACCCCCTCCTGCGTACTGGCCCTGGCATGCTCCTACACTGGGGCATAGAACCTTCACAGGGCCAAGGGCCTCTCCTCCTATTGATGACCAACTTGGCCA
>NW_022196902.1:19923634-19975474 GCF_008632895.1 Mastomys coucha
TATGGGAAGGATTCCCAGGTGAAGCAGTCTCTGAATTGTCCTTCCTTTAGTCTCTGCTTCATAGTTAGTCTCTGCAACTCCTTCCATGGATATCTTGTTCCCCCTTTTAAGAAGGAATGAAGGATATGAAGGTTTTAAAACTAAGATTTAGTCAATGTTATTGGATACAGTAAGGTTGCTAAACAGCTATTGTGCATAAGGACGTGAGAATATTCAGGGTCATGATATGGTCATCAAAACATTGTTCCTTAGGTTAAGCTGCTTTGAGTTCAGAGAAGAAACACTGAACTTTTTCACAACAGAGTAAGATAGTTCAGTTCAAATACCATTAGATTACCACAAATAATCTTGTTTTTGATATATTAGGAGTTAATTGGGATGCCATCTGTAGTAATGTGAATCTGCTCTTAATGTTATCTGAAATAATGGATTTAGGAACATTATGTGTATTAATCTAGTTCATATTTCAGGGCTTTAGCTCTGATTCATTACTCTCACTTTCTGTTCGTGCATTAAAATGACTGAATTCATGATGAAAGGTTGATGCTTCTGTATTTGAAAAAGATTTCAATAAATTCTGGCAAATTCACAAGAACTCCACAGGAAGACTAACAGAGTCAATGAACCTGGGCCCTTGGGGGGCATCCAGAGACTGAACCTCCAACCAAAGAATGAACATGGGCTGGATCTATGCCCTGGGACATATGTAGCAGATGTGCAGCTTGGTCTTCATGCAGGTTCCCAGCAATTGGAATGGGGCCATTCCCTAACTCTGTTGCCTGCCTGCCTGCCTGCCTGCCTGCTTGTGGATCCCATTCCCCTAGGTGGGCCACCTTGTCTGACCTCAGTGGGAGAGGATGTACCTAGTTCTGTAGTGACTTGATGAGTGTGTGTATGGGGGGGATGTACTGCATTCTAAGAGGAGAAAGGGAGGGGATGATCTTTGTGAGGGGTACTGGGAGCAGAGGGAGTCTGATATTAGAATATAAAGTGAATAAAATTTAAAAGTAAAAGTAAAAGTAAAAATTCTGGCAAATTCAAGTGCTGTGAAGTAAACACTTTTGACTTTTGAATTGATCTAAGAAGATCACACGTGGTCAAAACTTCACTCATTTTCACCTCTTAGGGACAAAGGGAAAAAGGTCCTTTTTTTGACTCAACCTGGTTCCTAGGAATCTGTTAGATATAAACTGTATGCCATTGCGTCAAACTTATTGTTCTCAAATGTCAATGATAAACATGTTGGGGGAACTTTCCCATTTGTCTCTGGGCTTTAGACTCATTTCAAGTTACAGTGGCTGACTAAACCCTAGTCTATAAATAGGAAACTGTCCAATCATGAATAAGTCTAAAATACATTACACACTGGGGCTTCCGTGAGCCTTTAATTTCTTTCTTTCTTTCTTTCTCTCTTTCTCTCTTTCTCTCTTTCTCTCTTTCTCTCTTTCTCTCTTTCTTCCTTTCTTCCTTTCTTTCTTTCTTTCTTTCTTTCTTTCTTTCTTTCTTTCTTTCTTTCTTTCTTTCTTTTTCCCTTTTCAATGAAAAATGCTGAAAAAGCAACAACCAGAACCTCTATTATCATTTCAAAGGAAGAAGCAGTTCTTGTAATATGAACAGAATGAAAGGTTTGAATTAGCTTGTGTTTTGACGACAGAGCATGTCCATGCAAAGAACCATGAGGATGCTCACAGGAGAAAAATCTGAAGAGTACAGTGCACTGTCTTTGGTAGCCTTGCTGACACTAGTCTATTGATACTTGCTGCTCTGAACTAAAGAGAAAGCCAAGCATGACACAAAGATAGTAGCTACTTGCTAAAAATAATTGAAAGACTGTCCAAACTATCTCTGTACTGGTGTATTTATATACTTAGTATAATTTTAAAACTTTAGACATGGGCAAACTGTAGATAACTAATGTTTGGACTTGAATACAAAAAGAAGTATGGTAGAGACTAATAATTCTAAAACTGTTTGTTTTCTGTTCTAAATGCAGTCCTAATTTACCTAGTATTTTAAGAATAAAATTATATAGATTACTTTCATATCCCAAATCTAATTTTCAGTAATAGCTCTTAACACAGCTTTATGAAATAATATGAGTTCCTAATACTATACCACCTACTAAATATTCTATATAACTTAAAAACATTTTCAAATTCTAGACCAGAAAATCTGCATCATAAATACTAAATTTTTTACTTTACTAGCTTTATTTTATTATTTATTAATATTCACTGTGTTTGTAAAAGAAAAGAACAGTTTTATTTAAGAATGAAAATAGATATCATGAAGTTCTTAAGAACTCAACAGTAGCTTCCAACTTTATGATAAATATCTTTAGTCAAAAAGTAGATTATCTTATACCCACAAGAAAATGTCCTTTGTATTTAAACCATTAATTAATAATTATTGGTAACACAGCATGATTCATTACATATTCTAGAAAAGTAAAATCTACTTATTGTAACAGTAGCTCAAGGCTATTCAGATAACCATGTGTCTCCATCTTTGTTCTGAAGAACATCATTTTAATTACAGAGATTACTTATTATTTATATAACATACACGAATATGCTTTAGGCAGTTGAAAGCATATGAAATGCATGTTTTGCCCTCAAAGATGTTCGTATACCCTCAAACTGACAAGAAAACCAAGAAGACTATTTCATAAAATGTGGAGCTGCTATCTCCACACTGATATTTACTCTGTAGGAGGTTGCTGCAGGTTATCAGAGTGGTAAACCAGATTATATATTTTCCATTTGCTCCTTGGGTTTTCTATCATTTCAAAAATTAAATTTTCTTTCTCATTGGAGGTTTTATCACATTGCGAACTGTTTGATTTTGCTTTTGTTTTGTTTTTTACTTTTTCAACCATTATTGTTCATATTTACACTGAGCTACCATTTTATCCATAACCTTGGGAAGTATAGGTTAAAGTTTTACTCTATGAAAGCAAAATTCATACCCTCAGCAAAAAACTGTTAAAATACTGAGAAGACAAGCTACCAGCAGGAACCTGTTAAAATACTGAGAAGACAAGCCACTAGCAGGAAATATTTACAAGAGACTATATCTGACTAAAAACTTCCCAAAATATTCAATAACCACTTTAATATCAATAGATAGAACTAGGAGTTGGAATAGGAGCTTGCTCCATCTCCATGCATTATCATAGAATTGCACTAGCTCCAGGAATGGTGTACTCTCTCTGGAGAATAATGCTAGTTAAATAAAAGATTTAAAACTCGAAAGAAAAAAAGAAAATGTTTCTCCAGTGTAGTCATTTCTGACCTGTTTTCTGTAGTACAGACTGACCAGACCTCCAGACTTCCAGAGAAAGAAGCAAGAGTTGGGAATGAAGTTTAGTTGGCAGATGCTTTGACTAATATGAGTGAGGCCCTGCTGTTTGATCTAGCATCATAAAAAATTAGACATGGTAGGATATGTTTATAACCCCAGCACGGTAGTAGGATGGTCAGAAGGCTCCCTGACTACATCAAATTTGAAGTCAGCTTGGGTTATGTGAAATCATGTCTCAAAAAAGAAGAAAAAAAAAAAAAGGAAAAGGAAAAGAAAATGAATATGGTAATTCAAAAATGTGCAAACATAAGAAGACAACTTGTGAAAGATTGCACAAACATGAATTAAGCATGTGAAAAGGTGCTCAGCACCAAGTCGTTATAAAATCAAAACAATGAAATATTAATATTCACCTATTATAATAGCTTAAGTGCAAAATAATTACAATAGAGTGTCAGTAAAGACTGAAAACAGAAGAGAGTTTCATGCTGGTGAAAATATGAAAATAGTACAGCTGCTTCATAAATATAAACAGATTTTATATTTATTTTATTAAATTTATTCAAATACATAAATCTGATGGCATAAACTTGAAATTGATGTTTAAAAATAAGTTGCTTGATTTTGATCTATCTTGCTGGTAAAGAGGCCTACTATGTTTTGTTTTTTTTTTTTTTTTTTTTTTTTTTTTTTTTTTTTTTTTTTTTTTTTTTTTTTTTACATCTTGTATTGGAAAATAGAAAGAGGTTTTAGTGGATCTCAAAAAGCCATAACTCTGTGTGCTTCGTCTAGGTAAGTCATTTATTCAAATTTGACTTAATTGTTTGGCTTTGCACCTTCCACATTCCATTCCAGGTGTTGTCAAAATGCAAAATATGCAACAGAAAACAAAAAAGACAAACAAAAAACCCCCAAAAAACATTGACTTAAGATGAAAAAGGAATCCCTTTTGATCCCTACTCTCTCTTGACATGGAATGGATGACATCAGAGAACACAGAGAAGCCAAATCATGAGAAGCCAGTAAGAAGAGGACAGTCTTTTCAGTCCTGAAATACCCCAGCAGAAACAAGGAAAAACTTGTACCCACAGAGTACTCTATAGGTTCATAAAACTAGAAGGTTGGAAAAGAATTTAGATGACTATTTAGGCCTTCCTGTTAGTTCTGAATAGATGTGAACTTAAATGACCCTAGACATATTTTGTGTTATATTTAAATGTAACAAATATATAACATATATTTGATCGAGTTAGATATATGATCTACTTAGATATTTCTTAGTAAATTCTAACCAAGTAATTTTACTGAAGTTTAACTTTTTTTTTCACTTAAGAGAATTCAACCTATGTTTTTCTTTCTTCATCTTCTAAGGAAATAGAAAAAGACTATTATCATAGAAACACATATATTTACTCACTCAGATGAAATTGTGGAGCCATCTGAAGCAATATGTATACTTCTGGGAGTACAGAACCCAGTTGTAAGTGTTGAGGAACAAACAAATATGTAGAGTCAAAAGAAAATATCTCTGTGCCTAGGGAGGACCCAGGAGAACAGACTCAGAGCTGTCCAAGGTCATTCCTATAGAACTGACCCAGGCTTCATCTGTCAGGATGAACAGAAGCTAATCAAGCAGAAAAATTGTGGATAAAATGCTCACACAGGGAAACCGAGAAAACATGAGATAGTTATGGACACTTAGTGGTGGATGGCTGGGTTCTTAAGCTCCAAGGGGTTATGAGTATACAAAGCGCTGTGGGTTTACATTTTACTTTTCCAGTGTTTGGCTTCTTTAAGAAGACATAGGTAATCAATTTAAGGCTTCTTCACCCTCTTTCCATCAGCTATGGGAATAGCATTTTACATCCAGGAGGTAAAGATGGAAAGAAAGTTCAATGGCTTTTTCTGTAATGTAGGCAGAAGGTGATGTGTTCCGAACACTGGTCGTTCCAGGTCTTGAATAATCTTAGTGGCTTTGCTTGACACTTTCCCCATTGTCAATGACCAGGCTTATGTCTCATCAGCACATCTGGATGTAGACAATAGCCCAGCGGGTAAAATTTTTCTCTTTTCATCTGTGACTTGATGGTGACTTTGCCATAGTTTGTCGAATTACTTCCTGCCTCATAGTCAACTGAGTGAATGATTATATGGTGTTAGATTCAAGTTTTTAAATCTGCATGACTTCTAATTCACCTCATCTATTTGTTTTTACATGTGGCTCCTAAATTAGGCTTTTTTTAGGAGAAAATCAGATGAGAACTGGAGGTATAAATGTAAGCAGGGTACCTACCTGTATTACCTACCATATCTACCACCAACCAACCCTATTGGTCGTTGTCTCAGCCACTATCCTACTCTTCCACCTTAAAACCCACCAGATAAGATGTTACAACCAGGTCCTGTCCTGTGGCCCTGTATCCATCAGAATGATTCTCACTCCCCATTGAAACAGTGCTGTGTTATTCTCCTCAGCACTGATTGCCACACCGCCACCTCCTCAAACAAATGCCAGTCTCACTCCCCTCTAACCAGTATCCCTCTTGTTTCCAGTGAAACTAGAGCAACACCCATATCTCACTCTGAGAGCAAGAACTATGCTTATCTATCCAGAGTGACATCTACCTCCCTCTGTGGTCAGAGCCACAACTACCTCCAACAAACCTGGGCTATCCTATCCTTCTACTACCTCCTCATACAGAGCCACAACTACCTCCAACTAACCTGGGCTATCCTATCCTTCTACTACCTTCTCATACATGTCCCCTACTTAGCAGATTTGGAATGTTCTAATTAAAAGTTTGTTTAAGAGCCTGCTTGCTTAAGAGGCACCTGTGCATAGGCCAGAGGACCTGAATTTGAATTCCAGGTTCCATGAACCTACTCTAGAGGGTTGGCTCTAACCATTCATGGCTGCACTTACACACTCACATGCACACACATGTACACACACAGTAGTAATGATTTTGTTTGTAAATTAGGTCTTTTGATGAGAAATTATAACCTTTAAGTTTGTGAGGAATTGAACTGTGTGAGCGAAGTAAAGAATTTGCCTCTGTTTGTACTTGTCCTAGTGGTGTCCAGAGGGCAGCACTCTGAACAAACTTTGGGGAAGTTGTAGTCCTTGTAGGATATGAAACTGTTCCTAACCCCCTCAAAACATTCTGTTCCCGCCAAGTCCCATTTCTTCCTCATTCCAAAAATTAATGGCTGTGCATATTAGACTTCCTATTTTGAATGAAAACAGCTGTTTGCTAAGATCAATTTTCTCCCTACATTGATGTGTGTACCTAGATTATTCTGTTTATAATAAATCTATAATAAATTTAGATTTGCATAATTTTTAGTGGTAGCTAAAAGAGTTTTCTTGTACATACTAAGCTATTAGATAATAAGCCAGTCTCTAAATACAAATAAAATGCATTACAGTGAATTGTCTTAAGCCTTGGAAAGCCTAAACTTGTAGCACCAACAGATAACTATGCATGAGTAGTTTTAGAAGTCATCCTAAAAAACTGAAGAGTCTGTTAGGAAGATTGCTAACCTATAGATTCTGGGGCTGGAGAGATGGCTCATTGAATGAGATGCTTGCATACATGTGATGGATGACCTGACTTCAGAGTCATCTAGTCTTATAGAGCACATCAAAGTAGGACACAGCAGCTCAGCATTCCTATAACAAGATGGGAGGCAGAGAGAAGAGATTTCCTGGAATCCAGCAGGCCAATCAACCTAGCACACACACACCCGAGAAAAGCATAATGACTGTCTCAAAGAAGGTGGATAGCTAGGACAAACACCTGAAGGTATCTTATGACCTACAGATACAAAATTACCCATAAGCATCACACACACACACACACACACACACACACACACACACACACACACACACACAATTCTTAAAAAGGGAGAGGGAGAAGGAAAGACAGACAGCTGGATAGACGAGACAGACAGGCATGCAGGCAGACAGACAGAGACTGAGAATTTTGACAAAAGCATAGGTTCTCAGGTATTTGCTGAAGTCTTCAGGGATAAGGTGAGCAGTGTTGATGCTTAATGAAGGCTTTGGATGACTGACACCCCAGGAATGGAGAGGCTCTTCAGAGGTTGACATGGCTATCAATAGAACTCACTTTCAAAAACAGATTTAAGTATTTTCTCAACTCCCTATACTCTGGTCTGTCTCCTTTTAGTAAAAATAGTACACCGTGTGAGTCAGGAAGATGGAGTTAAACCCTGACCAGGCTGTGCTTAAGGAATCAAGCTATTGTGGGCTTCATTCCCAGCATAGTTAACATTCTTCCTAGTCTATATATCTTTACTGACACAAAGATCAAGAGCTTGGCACAGCAGCAATGATTTACTTTCAAACCAGTATCCTATCCATCATCTTCCATGTATCTGCCAGACATGAGATACACTGAATTACTATACTTTAAAGTTATAAGATTCCTGATCAAGAAAGTAATTAAGATTAGGTGTTACCATATGGAAATTTTATCTCTAGACTTATTTGGATGGAGAAAAATCCAAATAATCTCTAAACTTAAAGATTAAACTTTAATCTTTAAACAATACTACTACATCAAAATTTTAAATTATTGGATATCAAAACAGCAACAACAACCCACAGGTCATCTTTTTTTGCTGTGAGGTAAGTAGAAAGAAGGCAGTAAAGAGCCTGGAGTACCTTCCATAGCCTACAAACATTTGCTGATTGGTTGTTTACTCTCCATTTCACTAAGGAGGACATTTTTTAGAATGACAAAGATGATGAGCTCTTCAAATCCAGCTCTAGATGAAAATCAGAGAGATAGATCAACGTCACTTTGTAAACAGGATAAAATATCCTGATAGTCACCTGATTATCAAAATACTCTAAAATTAAATTTACGTCAAGGGGTCTTTCTATTAATTTCCTTTCATGCTCTATTTTTCATTTTTCTATTTTCTTTTTCTTCCCTCTCCCTTCCCTTTTCTCCCTTTTCCTCCTTTTCCTACCTTTTTTCCCTCTTTCCCTTCCCTTGCCCTCCTATTTTTTCCTGTTTTTGTTTTTTCTGTCTTGGGTAAGGAAGCAAAGCCTCAAGGGAACACAGTCACAATTAGACGTAACAATAATAGCTCCTGGAAGGTGTCCATTATTTTCCAAACCCAATGATGATTAATGGATGTTGAATTCACTTAATCCTCACTATTGCTATATGAAATAAATGTTAATATTAATCTATTTTTCACTTGAGGTAAACTGGGTACAATGAAACAAATTTACTACACAGCATTCATAAAGCTGCTGTCTGTAAGAACCAAGGCCAACAGAACGCAGTGTTTTCACGCCAAACAATACTGGGACTCGGCATAAATTCTCATCCCTATGCAAATAAATGAATATTTGAGTAAGTGTCCAGATAACTTTCTTCCTCAACTAATTTCCATCTGAGCTAGCATATTTATGGATTTAAATCAGGTTCTTCAATGTGTGATTCAAAATTTTTGCCCCATCCTGTTGACAAATGCCAGTTTTTTTGTTTTTGTTTTTTTTATTTTTTTTTAAATGCCAGGTTTTTATAAAATGTGTTCTACACAGTCCCAGAGATGTCATGCAAGAACTCCATCAAAATTCTTGTTTCTCCCTAAAGCCTAGAAGCACCACCACCACACTCCTTCCAAGCTGCTATTTCTAGTCACTCAATATGCTGTCTCTCCTCAAAGATTTGATAAAATAGAAGGAATTTTTTCATAATTTCCAAAATTTAGAAGCCATTTTTTCTAACACTTTGGAGGAAACAAAAGACTATATTCTTTAATTTGAAACTATCTTTGAAGTTCTCCTAAGGCCAAAATGTCAGCTATAGTTGCATATGAAAACTACCCAACTTCAATAAATTCCTACAGACTTTTTGACATTTCTTCACAGCTTCAAATCAAAGCATCTACATTTGAGTGATTTTTAAGCTACTGACCTTTATAAAATTTCTCTATAAAAAAAAAGGAGGATCAAAATAACATCCCTGCCCCATAAAAGATAAACTATGAAATTTAATAGGTGAAGTTCTTTGTTTCAAAAAATTATTCAGATATTCTTATATCTTCAGTGAAAGACTGTTTCTTTGGAACTTCTACACAACCAAGAGACCAACAAGAATGAAATATTCAAACACTGTAAACAACCAAAAACTTAACAAAAGGAAATCCCCAGTCCTACAATCTCAGAACATTAATACCAGAGGAAGGCTGTTTCCTAACTGAGGAAGCCAGTACTGTAAATCTTTCATGTATCAATACATAATGCACAAGAAGGCCCATTTCTTTGGGAATCACTGTAAATCTACTCATTGTCCTGAAACAGTCATCTGTGTCTAATCACCTGTGCTCTCTCCCTCTATGGCTGTCACTGCAGTTGATCTGAGGCCGAGAGGTAATGGCCTCATGATTCAAGGAAACTGCTGGAGTGTGTGCTGAGGCTTCAGTTTGACCGATGGCTTCATTCATCATCATAATAAGCCATTACCATTGATAGGTCACAACTCATCGAAGAGACAGTCAGTCTAATTGGCTCAATCCTGCTAGCTCTCGATGTGCCTCAAGGAGATAAGCACTCTTTCGCAGGTAGTTTTCAATCACCCACAAATCTACCTGTTTAGCAATTCATCACATTTCAAATGGAGTCCTATTGTCTACTTCCCTCTTCGATGTGGCAAATGTTAGATTTGGGCCACTCAGCAGCCCAGACCAGATTACAGAGGCAGAGCTTTAGAATGAGTTGCAAAAGAGAGCACCTGTTCTGATGTGGCTTCTATCACTGGAAGTGACAGGAACCCCCCAAAAATAACACTGTCAACTGTGTGCTTCCGAAACAGGCCCTGATGAAAAAGCCAGGATTTACTGAAAAATCTGAAAAGATACAAATACTGCTGTTTGAATCTCTGAGATGAATTAAGAGTGCCAACTACATTTTAGCAGCTAGGACTGGACCCTTAAGGGGTTAGATTTCAGGAGCAATTTTTACAGCAAAGGGAAGAAAGAGAAATAACAGCTGGTAGCAGACTAAACTATAAATACAAATTAAAGTTGTTTTAGTTAATGTATATCATTTCACAAATTTGACAATACATTTTTCCTGACAAGTGCAATAGAACAATCTTTGACATAAGTTCATGTCAGTGCAAATGCTAGATGTGACTCTAAATAACTGGGCCAACATATAAGAATATATATTCTTTTTCCTCCACTTGAAGATGAATACTTTGCATATATGTATGTGTACGTGTGTATACCATGTGTACATTTAACCATTTAAAGATATACTCTGTGCATTTCACTATTACTCCATATTATTTTGCAGCTACTATGCAATGAAATTCTAATTTATTTATTGCTATATGCTGTTTGTTTGTATGGCTATAACAACCCTTATGGTGTCACTCATTGACTGATGGACATTTCAGTGGCTCAGATGCATTGGTGACTCTTCATACAGTTATATGGACTTCTAGGCTTGGTGCCTAAAAGGGAATTTTGTAGGAATGTGTGCATTTGCAACTTCAATGACACTTTCTAAAGTTGGTTTCTTGAATTGCAACAATGTATATTCCAACTCTCAGTTGATGAGGATCTGTTTCTTTAAGGCCTAACTAATGGACATGCTATCTATTGTCTTACCTTTATCATACTGCATAGGGCAAGTGACTGCTCAATGTGATCACCATAACACAAAACAAATGAACATAGTTCCTCATATTTCAGAACCACTTTCTTTCTTCTCCAAGGAACCATTTATTCATATCTGTTGACTCTTTTTCTACTTGACTGTAGACCTTGCTCTTATCTATTTCTATGATTTCTTTACAGAATTGACAGATTGCCTGTTGTTTGCCAAATATTATACCAAGAATGACTGCTATTGTGTTTTAAAAAAGAATTAATATTTTATTATTTGGTTTGTAAGGCTGCCTTAACAAATGTCACAGACTGGGCTGTTTCAATAATAGAAACCAATGTGAGAGGCTGGCACTGTTGAGAAGGATGAGTATGATCTAGACATCTCTCCTTGGCCTGAAGACAGCTATTGTCATGTTCATATGCCATTGTTCCTGTCCCTGTGCCTGTCCCTAAACTTCCTCTCATGTAAGGACCCAAGTTATCTTCAGTTAGGGCCTATCTTAATTGTTTCATTTTCCTTTGTATTATTATTATTGCCATGAGGTATCGAAGCTTACTTCTTGCATCCAGGAGTGATGGGCATAAGATACTCAAATCCTTTTACTGCCAAGTCTTCAGAGAAGAAAAGAACAGTGCTATGTTTATGACATGAGACATTTAAGATAACGTGCAAAATGTTCTGCAGGTATTTCAAAGATCAACTATTTCTCTTTCTTACAAAGCTGCTATTTAAGTTACATAATCTTTTTACTTGTTAAAATCAGTGTTCAGCTTTAAGGACAGCCTCGGTTCTAGTTGTGGGGGACCCACATGAAGACTGAGCTGCATGTCTGGGGCCCCCACCCTATCAGAGGAAAAAGGGAGGGGGATTGGGGAAGAGACACTGTGTTGGTGCATCAGGAGACAGGGCAGCAATTGGGATGTAAAATGAATAAATGAATTACTGGGAAAAAAATCAATGTTCAGAATGTCCATCTTCATTTGTGGTGCTATCACTACTATCAAGTATCATGCCAGCAACACACAGGTATGCAAAGAAGTGCTCTTTCACAAAACCCTTTTCTGATATAAATGATCATAGTAGACAGCTACAGAAAAATCACAAGTTATTTTTTGCTGAAGACCTTCTGTATACCTAGGGCATTTTTCAAAGAGCTTTGTGTAATTCTGAAGCAATGTTCTAACTCTTATTTTTTAAACCCTGGAAGCCAAGCTTAAGTGGACTGTAGGACTATTGAACATCCATTGTCTGACTCATGTCTGAGTAAGATATATAGAATAAAACATTAACCCACATCACTGAAAATATTATTAAATCAGGTCATTCTTTTCTTACATACTTAAGAGTTTTCAGAGAATTCTCATGAAAACAAGGAATTAGAAATTGGTCTGGAAGCAAGCTGTTGGCAAAGACACTATCCTTTCAGTGTGAGGAAGGGATCTGGTTCAGGTTCCTCTCTTTGGCTTCTTAATAGCCATCTCCTCTCTGTGACTTCACACCATTTCCTTCTGCAGACCACAGCATTTACATTGTTGGTCACAATGTATCAACAAGTAAAATAGAATATCAAGAAAATCCTCCCCATGACAGGTTCAGAAACAGCATAACAAACTGCACTTAAGGTTAACTACTTCCCCAGTGTCAGAGTGACTTCTGGAGGGCTTGTTCTATGTAGAACTGGATAGTTTGTCAGAACCATGTTACCATTGATTCCCTAGTCCTCTACTAGGCTGCACAAGGAACATAAGTATAAAACATTGTTGAATAGAATACAGAAGAAAGATGTGCCTTTTAAATGAAGAGATAGAAAATGTACTTTTGAAATGAAAGCTGGTGTGTTGTTCTCTGGTTTTGAGATAAGAGTGGCATAAGGCACAGGCACTTTTTTGAAATACACTTGCCATGCTGCAGTCTCCTGTTTTCTAAGTTCAGAGAGCAGTTTTACACAAGGGTTACTTGAAGTTCTACTTTAAGCTGCTGTCTTTGGTCATTTATTCAATAAACACTGTGTTTGACCTAAGGGCTAAAAAGGTAGCTAGCCAGAGGTCTTGTTCCGACTAGCAGTGGGAGGGAAGGAAAAACTTCTTTTGTTTATTTTTTAATATGTATAATCTGTCTTATGAGGCTAAATTTCCATCTGATATGGCTTGTGCTCTTGCCCGAAGAACTTTCTCCATCTCTCTGTGATTTATTGCTCTGAAAGAAATCATTGTCTTCCTTTTTCTAAGATAATTTGGTCTGGTGAAAAAAAAATTATACTGACAGTACTTGCTTGCTTGCTTACTTATTTCTGTTGCCTTTCATTTCTCAAAAAAAAAAAAAAAAAGGAAAACTTTAAAATATCTTTACATTATATTTTAGTTTGCAAAATCTTAGTCTATAACTACTGTAAGAAAATACCATAAATGGGGTCACTCACAAAAAACAGGAATTGATTTTTCACACACACACACACACACACACACACACACACACACACACACACCCAGGAATTGAGTTTTCATAGTTTAGAAAATAGTCTAACATCACATCATCAGTAGATTCAATGTCTGGGGAAGGCTTCTTCTCTGTTACGTATTATGGCTTCTAGTTTTTTGTTTTATGAGATTCCTGAGCTTGGAAATGAGTAGGTCTCTGTGTCTATATCTGTTTCTTATGCCTTTTCTTGAGCTCCTTTTAATTTGTCATATTCTGAAGTGTTTTTGTTTTATCTTACCTTATTATTGTATTATATTAATTATATTTTATTGTTATCCATTAGAAACCTGTTTTTTTTAACAAGAGATAAAAAGGTGGTGGATCCAGGTGGGTGATGTGGTGGGGAGAAACTGGGAGGGTTAGAGGGAAGAGAAGCCATAGTCAGAACATATTGTAGGAAAATGGTTTATCTTCAATAAAAATAATGCTTTCACCCTTCATCCTTAAGGGCCAGGAAAGCTTCTTTACCTTTTTATATACTAAGAGAGATACCATTTACAAGGAAATGCGTAAACCACTTCCCAAGGGCCAACCGCTCTGTACTATCACATGAGATTTGGCACCAACACAAACTGACAGTTTCCTAGTTTCTTTTCCTCTTAGTGTCATAAAGTACTCTGACAAAATCATCTTTAGGGAAAAAGAGTTTATTTGGTTCACATGTCAAAGCTACAGTCTGTCCTGTTTGAGAAGTCATGGGTACCCAAGTTTGAAGCATCCATCATAAGGAATCAAAGAGAGATGAATGAACATAGATATGTTGTTGCTTGGTTCTCTTCATCAATGCAACTGACTGGGATCCTAACAAGATAATGGGGCTGCTTAAAAAGTTGGACCGTCTCCTACTTCTATAACACAAGCAAGCTAATTCCCAGCTTCATTCCAGATGGGCACCTCCTGGATGATCCTTCATTCTATCAACTTGACAAATGACCTGCCCAGAGACAAATTTGTGCTGTCTCTTGTCTTTTTTTCTTCTCTGCATGTTGTATCACTCATTACACCCCAGCTTTGGCTTCTTTATCTGCCCACTTCCTGTGGTGCTTTAAATAGTATAGCCACCATAGATTCATGTATCTCAATGCTTAGGAGGTGTGGCCTTATTGGAGTAGGTGTGGCTTAGTTGGAGAAAGTACTTTACTGTATTGGTCGGCATTAAGGTCTCCTATGCTCAAGCTCTACCCAGTATGGAATCAGAGCTTCCTCAAGGCTGCCTGTGGAAGCAGTCCCATTCTGCTGCCCGTCAATTAAGATGTAGAGCACTTGACTCCTCCAGTAACATGTCTGTTTACATGCTGCCATGCTTTCTACCATGATGATAATGAACTAAAATTTCCTGCTTTATGTTTCTATTATTGTCATGTCCCTCTATTGCTTAATTTTTTCATTCTATTCCTTCTATTTATTTTAAATTTTTTATTGGATATTTTCTTTATTTGCCTTTCAAATGTTATTCCCTTTCCCAGTTTCCCTCTGGAACCACCCCCCATCTTATCCCCACCTCCTTAGGTTCTATGAGGGTATTCCCCAACCACCTACCTACTCCTACCTCCCTGCCATGGCATTCCCCTACACTGGGACATTGAGCCTTTACAGGACAAAGTGCCTCTCTTCCCATTGATGCCCAACAAGGCTACCCTCTGCTACATATGCAGCTGGAGCCCTGAGATGCTCCATGTGTACACTTTGGTTAGTGGTTTAGTCCCTCTGAGCTCTGGAGGGTCTGGTTGGTTGATATTTTTGCTCTTCCTATGGGGTTGCAAACCCATTCAGATCCTTCAGTACTGTCTCTAACTCCTCCATTATAGACCCCATGATCAGTCCAATGTCTGGCTGCTACCATTTGCCTATGAATTTGTCAGGCTTTGGCAGAGCCTCTCAGGAGACAGCTATATTAGGCTCCTGTTAGCAAACAATTCTTGGCATCCACAATAGTATCTGGGTTTGGTAACCGTATATGGGATGGATGCCCAAGTGGGACAGTCTCTGGATGGCCTTTCCTTTAGTCTCTGCTCCACACTTTGTCTCCATATTTGCTCTGGTGAATATTTTGCTCCCCCTTCTAAGAAGCACTGAAGCATCTACACTTTGGTCTTCCTTCTTCTTGAGCTTCATGTGGTCTATGAATTGTATCTTGGGTATTCTGAGCTTTTGGGCTAATATCCATTTATCAGTAAGTACATACAGTGTGTGTTCTTTTGTGATTGGGTTACCTCACTCAGGATGACATTTTCTAGTTCCACGCATTTGCCTAAGAATTTCATGAAGTAATTGTTTTTAATAGCTGGGTAGTACTACATTGTGTAAATGTACCACATTTCCTTTTTCTTTTTTTTTTTCTAGTGGGTGCAGTGAACTTTATTGATGGTATTCAAGAGAATAAGGAGGGGTCCCTAAGCCCCTCTTGCTATTAAGGGGGTCTGGGAAGGAAACTGTGAGGGAGATGCTCAGTGTTGAGGGCTGAGTTAGGATAGGGACACCTTAGCAACTGAGGGCTTCTCTCTTGCTCTTAGTGTCCTTGCTGGGTGGGTGGTCCAGGGTTTCTTACTCCTTGGAGGCCATGTAGGCCATAGGGCCCACTACCTATTGTTATAGCTGTATTCATTGTCATACAAGGAAATGAGCTTTACAAAGTTGTCATTGAGAGCAATGTCAGCCCCAGCATCAAAGGTAGAAGAGCGGGAGTTGCTGTTGAAGTGGTAGGAGACAACCTAGTCCTCAGTGTAGCCCAGAACGCCCTTCAGTAGGCCCTCAGATGTCTGCTCTACCACCTTCTTGATGTCATCATACTTGGAAGGTTTCTCCAGGTGGCATGTACCACATTTTCTGTATCCATTCCTCTGTTGAAGGACATCTGGGTTCTTTCTAGCTTCTGGCTATTATAAATAAGGTTGCTATGAACGTAGAGGAGCATGTATTCTTGTGAAATGTTGGAAAATCTTTTGGGTATATGCTCAAGAGTGGTAGATCTTGGTCCTCAGCTCTGTGCAATTCTCTGAGGAGCGGCCATACTGATTTCCAGAGTGATTGTACCAGCTTGTAATCATACCAACAATAGAGGGGTGATGGATTTCCATAAAATGAACCATCCCTACATTCCTGAGATAAAACCTAGTTGATCATGATAGATGATAATTTTGATGTATTTTTTAATTCAGTTTGTGAGGATTTCATTGAGTACTTTTGCATTAGTATTCATAAGGGAAATTGATCTGAAGTTCTCTTTATTTGTTGGGTCTTTGTGTGGTTTTGATATAAGCATAATTCTGGCTTCATAGAACAAATTGGGCAGGGTTTCTCCTTTTTCTATTTTGTATAATAGTTTGAAAAATATTGGTATTAGGTCTTCCTTGAAGGTCTGATAGAATTTTGCACTAAATCCATCTGGTCCTGGGCTTCTTTTGGTTGGAAAACTTTAAATGACTGCTTCTATTTCTTTAGGGGTTATGGGACTGTTTAGATGATTTATCTGATCCTGTTTTAACTTTGGTACCTTGTATCTATCTAGAAAATTGTTCATTTCATCCAGATTTTCCAGTTTTGTTGAGTATAGGCTTTGGTATTAGGATCTGATGATTTTTTTGAATTTCCTCAGTTTCTGTAGTTGTCTCCCTTTTCATTTCTGATTTTGTTAACTTGGATACTGTCTCTGTGCCCTCTGGTTAGTCTAGCTAAGACTTGATCTATCTTCTTAATTTTCTCAAAGAACCAGCTCCTGCTTCTATTGATTCTTTGTATAGTTCTTTTTGTTTTTGTTGATTTCAGCTCTGTGTTTGATTATTTCCTGCCATCTACTCCTCTTGTCTGTATTTGCTTCTTTTGGTTCTAGAGTTTTCAGGTGTGCTGTCAAGTTATAATTGAGTGGAGTGTTGTTCAGCATCCATGTGTATGTGGGTTTTCTGCTGTTTTTGTCGTTATTGAAGACCAGCCTTAGTCTGTGGTGATCTGATAGGATGTATGGGATTATTTTAATATTCTTGTATCTTTTGAGGCTCATTTAGTGACTGATTTGCCGATTTTGGAGAAGGTACCATGAAGTGCTGAGAAGATATATTCTTTTGTTTTAGGATGAAATGTTCTATAGATATCTGTTAAATCTATTTGGTTCATAATTTCAGTTAGTTTTACTGTGTCTCTATTTAGTTTTTTGTTTCTATAATCTGTCCATTGCTGAGAGTAGGATGTTGAAGTCTCCCACTATTGTTGTGTGGAGTGTGATGTGTACTTTGAACTTTAGTAAAGTTTCTTTTATGAATGTGGGTGCCATTGATTTTGGAGCATAGATTTTCAGAATTGAGTATTCATCTTGATAGTTTTTTCCTTTGATGAGTATGAAGTGCCCCTCCTTATCTGTTTTGGTAACTTCTGGTTGAAAGTTAATTATATTTGATATTAAAATGGTTACTCCAGCTGGTTTCTTGGGACCATTTGCTTAGAAAATTGTTTTCCAGCCTTCTACTCTGAGGTAGTGTCTGTACTTGTTACTGAGATGGGTTTCCTGTATGCAGCAAAATGCTGGGTCCTGTTTACATATCCAGTCTGTTAGTCTGTGTCTTTTTATTGTGGAATTGAGTTCATTAATGTTAAGAGATATTGTTAAGGAAAAGTGATTGTTGCTTCCTGTTATTTTTGTTGTTAGTGATGGAATTTTGTTTATGTAGCTATCTTCTCTTGGGTTTGTTGAAAGAAGATTACTTTCTTGCTTTTTCTAGGGTGTAGATTCCCTCCACGTGTTGGAGCTTTCCATCTATTATCCTTTGAAGGGCTGGATTTGTGGAAATATTTTATGTAAATTTGGTTTTGTCATGGAATATCTTGGTTTCTCCATCTATGATAATTGAGAGTTTTCGGGGTATTGTAGCTTGGGGTGGCATTTGTGTTCTCTTAGGGTCTGTATGACATCTGTCCAGGATTTTCTGGCTTTTAGAGTCTCTGGTGAGAAATGTAATTCTGATAGATCTCCCTTTATATGTTACTTGACTTTTTTCCTTTACTGCTTTTGATATTCTTTCTTTGTGTTATGCATTTGGTGTTTTATTATGTCATGGAAGGGATTTCTTTTCTGGTCCAGTCTATTTGGAGTTCTATAGGCTTCTTTTACATTCATAGGCATCTCTTTCTTTAGGATAGGGAAGTTTCTTTTATAATTTTGTTGAAGATATTCATCGACTCTTTAAGTTAGCAATCTTCACTCTCCTGTATACATATTATCTTTAGGTTTGGTCTTCTCATTGTGTCCTGGATTTCCTGGATGTTTTGGGTTAGGAGCTTTTTGCTTTTTGCATTTTCTTTGACTGTTGTGTCAATGTTTACTATGGTATCTTCTGCCCTTGAGATTCTCTCTTCTATGTCTTGTATTCTGTTGGTAATGCTTGCATATATGACTCCTGATCTCTTTCCTAGGTTTTTTATCTCCGTGGTTGTGTCTCCCTTTGTGAGTTCTTTATTGTTTCTATTTCCATTTTTAGATCCTGGATGGTTTTGTTCAATTCTTTCACCTGTTTGGTTGCGTTTTTCTGTAATTCTTTAAGGTGTTTTTGTGTTTCCTCTTTAAGGGCTTCTAGCTGTTTACCTGTGTCCTCCTGTATTTCTTTAAGGGAGTTATTCATGTCCTTCTTAAAGTCCTCTATTATCATCATGAGATGTGATTTTAGATCAGAATTTTGCTTTTCTGGTAGTTTTGGTGTATCTAGGACTTGTTGTATTTGGAGAACTGGGTTCTGATGATACCAAGTAGCCTTGGTTTCTGTTGCTATGTTCTTGTATTTGCTTCTTGCCATCTGGTTGTCTCTAGTGCTGCTTGCCCTTGCTGTCTCTGACTGGAACCTCTCCTTCCTGTGATCTTGATTGTGTCAGAACTCCTCAGTGTCCACCTGTCTCTGTGATCCTGTGATTCTGCCATCCTGTGATCCCAATAATTTTGGTACGTTAGATCACCTGGGATTCAAGATGCCCCTGGGATCCTGAAGTGCTGGTTTGACCAAGCTCCTGAGATCCTGTTGTGTGAGAATTCCAGGGAGTCAAGCTTTCTCTGGGTGTTGCAAGGGTCCATTGGGAGCCAGAGCATTCAGTTTGCTCAGGGCCCAGATGTAAGCTGGAAGGAATCCATTCCTCTGGCTGAGAGTGGGTTACTGTGTCCCTAGATCTATTCCTTCTAATATCAAGTTTAGGTCTGTATCTCCTCTGTTGCCATTTGCATTCCACTGCTTGCATTTATATTCAAATATGTTAATATCTCTGTTTTTATCTTTGCTTCGATAGGGTCCTATAGCCCAGGCTGGATTAATCTCAAACTCCCTGCTTCAGTCTTTCAAGAACTGAGAGTACAGGTTTAAGGCTTCACACTCCCTTTATTATTTCTGCTCATTTGCTTTTTGTTGGACATGTCGATTTTATCTTTTGTTTTAAATGTATAACCCTAAAAATGGCTTTCAACTCCCCACAAACTCTCACTTGGAGGTCAATGGCCTAATTAAAATACTTTTGCTTTGTTTCTTGTTTAAGCATGTGCCACTAATCCAGGTGTTTTCTGGGCCAGTTTACATGAGAAGATCACTGCTGTCTGAGCGGTGGCAGCACTTACCTTCTTCTGATACAGACATGATGTGGTCTCTCCAAACAAAGCCAACAAGAGGCTTTCCCATGTAGGAAAGTTCCTCCATGGAATGGCTTTCCTCAAGAGGGTCTTCTTAATGTCTAACTGAAGGCATTATGAGCCTCAGAAACAACTGAAATGTTTCTCTAAGCTAGCCACAGAAATAGATTGTATGGAAAATAAGAATTATTTTTGTAAAAAAAAATCACATAAGTTTAATTCAATAATGTTCAGAGACATAACTTCAAACCTTGACAGCAGAATAAGAACAAAACAAGGCACATTGCTGAAGCCAGTTCTCAGAGAATTTCTTGAATCCTGCACCAACTATTTCAGTCTTCTAGGGGAACTCTAAGGAAGTGACATCATCAGTGTTCCAGCCTTGTTGAGTTTACCAAAGCAGTAAGTTAGGCTAACTCTGAAATTCCCAAATGGTTTCTGAACAACGGCTGCTATAAGGGTTCTTTGTCCTCTGACTCCCTCCTCCCCTGCCTGTTTCCATCTACTCTCTGCAAATACCCTAAAACAAAGCAGAAACATTTGCCTAGGATATGAAAATAAGAGAACCTACTACAACCCAGTGGGTAGCTGACTTAACACTCAAGAATTAGATAGGGAAATTATAAGGAAACCAAACCAAAACAGACAGACAAAACCCACCAATGGTGACTGCTATTTGCTCATATAGGAGAAAAAACCAACGTGTTATGATTGCTATTGAGGAATTAATTCATAGTTAAGATGGTCACATTTTATTGGTGGCCACATCAATGGGTTATGCTCTTCTGAGCTTCATCCACTTATCCTTAAGTAGTCCTACAGTCCCTCATATATATGGCTTATTTTCCATAGAGCAGTGTTTTTTTTCATAGGGTAAAATGTATTCTTCATTAAATTGGCTTGTGCTCTCCTGTTTAATGACAAGCAGGATGACCTGGTGTGTTATCACAGTGTGTTCCAGGAAGGGCCTCTGGTATTATGTGTGGTTAGCATCCTAAGAGATGAGGGAAGAGCTGTCATTAGTTGCCCAGTTTTCCTCCCTTCTATTGTAAGCAGCCATACAACTACACAGATAAGAAAACATTCCTGAATCCGTTCCATCTATATTTTTAAAAAGTGATTGCATCTCATAAATAATTTTTTACCTTATGAATTAACCATAAAAACAATAGAGGGGACATCCTATAGTCATAGGCTACAAACCATGCCTATCAATAAAACTCAGTGATTAAACAGATGTAAAAGAAAATCATGATGTACTATCCCTATCAGATTCTGGCAGTGGCTTTTATTCAAATGGCAATTACTGACAAAAAAATTTAGCCTCAACTATTTAGAAAAGTGGATTTATTGAATTTACAAACAAGGACCTACAATTTTCCATTTCCTTAGCAAGATATTAAATCAAGCAAGCTAAGTGTGTCATCATGACTATAATTTACGTGATGTGACATGACAGTTAAGATGTACTGTGGTAATTTCTGAGAGCTGGCAGTATTATTGTAGTATCAAAAATTTATATGGTTCAGTTATTAAGGCAAATTGTTTCATTCATACTGAGAAAGCTGACAGCAAACCACTGAGGGCTTCCACGGTACACTAGAAAATGCTTTCCATAGTCAAACAATTTGCACACTCTGTTACCATCGTTTTGCTCACTGAATGAAAATGGGGACAGAAGTAGGCAGGGCTTTGTGGAGTGAGAAAGATCTGCTGTAAGATATGAATTATTTCATGGTGGGTGGTTAGAAGAAACAGTCCAGCCAGAGCAGGGAAGTTATATTTGGGATCCAACCATTATGAACAGGATGTCCAAATTTTTTGGCCTGCTCTTATTTAATATCCCATTTGCTTACTTTCCTTCTGTTGGTTTGATTTTCAGCCAATAAAAACAAAAGGCATATGACCAAAAACAAAATAATGGAAAATATGATAATAGTAATTTCTATTTGTAACTACCTTTAATTAAATAAATTCTAGTATAGTGTGTGGCGGGGGAGAAGGAAGGAAGGAAGAAAGGAAGAGAGGAAGGAAGGAAGGAAATATAGATCTGAAACTCATCTGATTTGACCCAAATTTTGGGAGTAAAAAGTAGTTTATTTTTATTTTTACTTTTTGGCAAGATTAAGCAGAAGAAATTCAACCGCATGCTATTTTGTTTTTGTCAGTGATATAGGAGATTTCTAAATAGGATAAAATGACTTCATGTCATAAAGGGCCTAGCAAATAAAAGTTTAATTATATTTTTATCACAGCTATTCAATTTTATGCAACATATGCTGTCTCTCTTAAAATACATGCTTATTGAAAATCTACTTTATTCATTTACACATTTTTCATAGTAGCATTTAGAAGCCTGTTAAAAATAAGAACCTGGCTATGAGTAGAAATGTTTCAATCAACTAAAATTACCACTTCCCATTCACTGAACAGTACATGAGTTACTATTATTTCTGTTAACTATTGTTCACATATTATGCAATACAGCCAATAATTGTAAATGTACTTTTGTTTACTTAAACAATAAAGGTCTCTTTCAGTATTAACAATATATTATTAGAGAGACAGGTAATACTGTAACCCTATCACCAGTTTCTGATGTAAGGAATGAGGTAACTTAATCCATGACAAGATATTAATTTTCATCACCAGAAAAATATTCACAAAATGCTTGCATTTAGTTTTTAACAAATGGTTTGGCAAAAGAAAACAGGATCCTAAACACCAAGAAATACATCTAGAGAGAATTCATGTACAATAGAAAAAGTTTCACATATACATACATACTCTCACACACACACTGTGAATTTTCAAAGCCACTCTCTTTGTTTATCTCTGTGTGTACTTTACATGTAAGTCTGCTTGAAAACATGTGCTTTTAATATGACAAGTTCAGGATACTTCTGTCTCTAACTTCTAAAAAGCATGTAGCTGGCATATCCCTCATAGCACACATTGAAATAGATACATAATAAATCAGTTTTTCCAGTTAACATGCATATTAGATAGAAGGGCAAAGGTAACTACTTTGCCTATCAGTTTTGAGATAAAATTGAGACAGATAAGGAAAACACTGTAAAAAAAATGCCACCCTAGATTACTCTAAAAACAGTTATATTTAAATAAACACATCACAGTTTCCTCCAATGTCTAAAATATGTTTTTCATTAATATTTACTCATTCAAAAATTTACCTGGAGCTTATATGAAAATCTAAGGGTGCCATAGGCCTTTGATATCTCCTATTACATTAGGCAATACACATGGAGAATGCCCAACTTGATCTCACTTAATTGCTTCTGTAAATTTAATACAGTGTGTATTAGATTTCATTTAAAATTATTAAGTAAACTCACTTTCTAGATAGGTCAGTTAAAATACAGTTGGAAGAAGAGTGTCAAAAATAGACTTACTCTGTTTCCCAGATATGGAGCTGGTGCACTCCAATAGTAACCATCTGGCAGGGATCGCCGGGCCTCAGAGTTACTGATGCTGATCTGCTGAGGTGAGTCAGAGTTGTCAAGTTGGGGAAGTACCTGAATGCTGCCAGAGAGGTCTGTGAGATACCAGCCATGCATGTCTTGAATCTTAAAGAAAATTCAAATTCACCAGTTACAAAACACAAATAAACACACAAACAAAAACCAGCAGCAGCTGTTGTTCCCCTCTGCCATAGAGCTTGGGGTATTTGAAACTACAAGTAGGGAAAAACTACAGACACTTTAAAAATGTAGGAGATATGTGTATATAGTGTATATCGTCAATATTATCAAGAGTACTCACATAGAATCCATTGTTTAATTTTATATTGAAGTTTTTGAAAATCTTGATATAACTGTGTAATGATCAGTTTACTGTTTCCTTAAACTGTGACTCTAAGTATTATTTGTGTGTGCGTGTGTGCGTGTGTGTGTGTATGTATGTGTGTGTGTGTGTGTGTGTGTGTGTGTGTGTGTGTGTATGTGTGTGTGTGTATCTTCCTCATTGCTCTGTACATTTTAGTTTTTGAGACATGGTCTCTTGCTTACCCTGGTGCTGATTTACTGAGACTGGCATTCAAGCCCAGGAATCCCCCCATCTCTGTTTCCCACTGCTGGGGTTATTGGTGTTCCCCACTGCACCAGCAATTTATGTGAGTGCTAGGGATTTAAACTCAGGCTTCTTTGCTAACTGAACCAAAAATAGAAATCCATTCTAATGTATATGATGTGTTATAATGTTATATAATGTATCAAATAATTTGACTTACGATTTCACATTTTTCACTTCAGTAGTGTTTCTTACTGTCTTATGAAACTGAATATCTCACAAGTGTTACATATACATTCATAAGGCAGAGGACAAAGGAAATCGTACATGCAGGATCTAAAATGTAGCTTTCATTCAATATTTCCATTATTCCTAATTTATGAATTTTCTGTTTTGTGGCTCCAGGTCATTTGAATCCACAAGAATGTTGCTATGACAACATCTCCCTAAATTGTATATATTCTCTACCATAGGATCAGAAGAACTCTGGGGACTCATAACCTGGCTTGGAAAAGGAATCACTTTAGAGGAGGAATAAGAGATAAGCAATGACGTGCTTTACAGCATTATACCTCAGTCAAGGTCAGATATACTCTCCCACTTCCAATTGAAACCATCCTGTATAGACAAAACTGTTTGCTGAGCTGGAAGGCTAGGAGACACCAGGCTTGTGTTAGTTTTATCATCTCTGTGATCAAATACTCACTATCAACAACTTAAGAGGGAAAGAATTTTTTTTTTTTTGGCTCAAGATTTGTCCATCACAGTGGGCAGATTGTAGATTATAGAGAAGATCCATTTAACTCATGACAGTCAGTGGGCAGGGTATAAAGATGAAGAATCCATGGCATGATGTCTGCTCCCAAAACTTGCCCCACCCTGCCATTCTTCCTCACCAGGCCCCACATTCCAGTGTTCCTCCCAATAGTCTATTCAAAATTTTGATCTATGAATAGAATAAACCATTGATTATATGAGAGTCCTTCTGATCCATATGTCTTTGCATAGATTGAGAGGAGTCCTCTACTCAGACTAGTCAGGCTGATAACCATAGTTAATTACCACAGGGGCAGACAGTTTCAGAATTTTACTGCCTCAGACATAATTGATGTTACAAGTTATAGTAATCATAGTAATAAGACTTATTAAGATTGTATTATTTAAGACTGTATAGAATAAATATAATTTTAATTTTCTGTTTATGTAGAGATTATTTGACTTTTGTTCATTTTAAAAGCCTTGGGATAGTGAAGACTGGTTTGGTCAAAAGAAAAGGTCAAACCAGGTCAAAAGCCACTGGCTAGGTAGGCAATAAGTGAATTCTGACCTTTGGTTCCCTTTCAGACTTTAGCTGTCTTTGGGTGTTTTGAGACATATGGGTAGGAGTGTACACCTAGGTTCTGAACACCAAGACTTGCTACCTATTTCCTGTCCCTGGAAAGCCAAGACACTTAAATCTATTGGTGGCATTGTCAAAAACGTTATGAATGACATTGTAAGCAAAATGTCAAAGTTAGATTTGAGTCCATTCGTTAGTATTACCTTGAGGTTTTCTTTGAAGTCAACACATTTGATAAGTGTACAGATATTCATACCTAAATGGAAGAGTATGGTCATAAACTACTTACTTCAACTTGACTTAAGAGCAATATAAACAGATCAATACTAGATGATTGTGTTCTGGGCTCATTGGTAGATCAAAGCTGGGAGAAAGAAGTGTTTAGGAGATAGTTTTTCAGAATAGCAGTCTGTAGAATATGACAGTATGCTATTCTCCTGTTCACAATCTATTCATAGCTATCCAGGCAGAACACCAAGTGTCTCAGAAGCCTTTCTTTTGAAGTTTACTTCCTCACCGACCTTGAAGGTCTCTTTCCAGCCTGAATCCTCTATGCTCTGCACTCAAAGCCCAGTCAATGTAGCATGGTGGGAAATGTGGGTAAAGATATAAAACATGTTTGTTTTGAGAAGGATATTCTTAGTTATTAGTGAAGAACTAAAAAGTCAGGTTTTTCTTAAGTGACATGTGGATTGTGTTGGTGAACAGAATTGCAATATTTACTATAGTGATCTTACATTTCTTCTCATACCTCTTGTGCTTAGGATGAAAGCAACACTATTTTTTATTATGTTTTCACTTATGGGACTTGACAACAGCTGTATCAACTTCAGAGAGGACTCATTCTATACATTTAAAAGAATATTTTAATAAAGATTATTTTAGCTGTATGTGTGTGTATACTTGCAGGCACACACACACACACACACACGTGTAGGTAAGATACATACATATAAGTATGGGAGTCCCCAGAAGCCAAAACAGGGTATAAGACTCCCTGGAGCCCAAGTTACATGTAACTGTGAGCCATCTGTTGTGTGTAATGGGAACCAAATTCTAGTTCTCTTCAAGAGCAGTAAGCACTGAGTCATCTCTCTGGGCTACATATAAAATATGAAAGGCTTTGAGCCAAAATTACATAAATAGCGTTTGAATGAAATTCCATGCACTTTCATTTTGGACAAGTTTAAGTTGTATCTAGGGTTGTTCTATTGTTGCGTTTTGTTTGTTTTTAGTTGCCTGCAACAGAGCAAGAGTAACAGAGAAAGGGAGGTACATGGGGCAGAGTGTAGAGGGCAATGAGTAGCCTTACATTCCCGTAGGTCCAGTAGGAACTCTGACATCTGTTTGTCACCCCTGAACAGAAACACTCCTCACAGCCTCTCTGATTATCCTCTTGCAAGTTGAAGAAACCAGATTTGCAACGGCTGCAGTCTTCACCTTCAACATTCTCCTGAAAATGTAGAGAGCTATGTTAGCAACAGAGGCATCCTTCAAAGGAGAAGTGGGATCTGTGCCAGCATAAGGAAAATATAACTACAGTCCGTACTTTCCATTTCCATCCATTTGTAAAGTACCATGCGCAATGGTTACCAACAGCTCTAAGGTTCCCTGTTATGGTCCATTGTGCTAACATCACAGCCCACGTGTATGGTGGGGTTTACTAAGTGTTAAGCACCATACTTAAACTTATTATTTTGATCTGTATTAAGAGCATAGATTAAAAATATCATAAATCAAGAAATGTGTTCACCTGTTGAGAGTGGAGCCAGTATTAGCCTTAGCAATTTCTGATAGAAAGCAACTTCATCTTCAAACATATGAGCTTAAAATATTTATATTATACAAAATTGTCAAATACCATCATATTACAGGTTAAAAATACTTGTCTTTGAGACCAAGCATACAAAGGTGAGATGTGTAGAATTCAGGGCAAATATGTACAGCATTTTCATGATCTTAATAAACAGAAAAGAGGGAAACTTTTTCCCAGCTTAATTTTTTTACAATGTTTCCATTTGTACACTAGCCTAGTAAGTTATTTATATAGTAATAATGTGGAAAAATATTTTTGTTTGGTTACTGTTCTCCAGATTAGTTTCATTAATCCTAGAACCACTACATAGAAAATATAATTGCTTATTCATGAGGCTGTTGGGTGTGCTCAGAAGAATGAAAGCTGACTATAAATGAAAGTCTGGGCAGGGTGTAATCTCTCTAAGAAGTGGTTAATCCTGACCAATACCTCCGAATGAAACCTTCTTTCTACAGGAATTCGATGTCCAGCATCCCAGGCCTGTGTGATTCCTCATCCCATCTTCCTCCCCAGGCCTGTGTGATTCCTCATCCCATCTTCCTCCCCAGGCCTGTGTGATTCCTCATCCCATCTTCCTCCCCAGGCCTGTGTGATTCCTCATCCCATCTTCCTCCCCAGGCCTGTGTGATTCCTCATCCCATCTTCCTCCCCAGGCCTGTGTGATTCCTCATCCCATCTCCCTCCCCAGGCCTGTGTGATTCCTCATCCCATCTTCCTCCCATTCTTCTTCTACCTCATTGTGCAGCATTCCCTTTCTTTTAGGAGGTAACTTGATTCCCAGCTGTTTCTGTACCCTTAAATGCATTCCTTTATTTTAAGCTCAAACCTTTATCCTGGCATACAAAGATTATTCTCTCCCAACACATGTAATATTTAGTCAGAGGTGGAAACCCTCCTGTGTATATATTCCCAGAAAATAACAGGTTCCTAGACAATGTTGAGTACTGGCATTATACAGTTTTATTAAGATTAAAAAAATTTTTCCATAGTAGTATTTTTATCATACCCAAATATCATATGTACACAGTGGTTGCTTATTAAAAACATTTTAAGGAGTAATAAAATGGTCCAGCAGTCAAAATGCTTGCTGCCTCAGCATAAAGACAGACAGAAGTTTTAGCACCAGCATCCAAGTTAATAAACAAACAAACAAACAAACAATGACAATAACAAAAGAATAAGCAAAGCAGAGGGGTTCTGGATGCATAATATGGTAATCCCAACACTAGGGAGCCTTAGTCAAGAAGTCCCAGGGGCTTCCTGTCTACCCAATCAAAGCTTAATCAGCAAGCTCCAAATTCAGTGAAAGAGCCTATCTCAAAATATGAAGGTGGGATGTGACAGAGAAACATATACAGCATGGCCTTCTCCAACTTCCTCACAATTGTACACATAGACAAACCTTCATATTCACACATATACACAAATGTACTTGAGTAAGCCAAGATTGAAAGGTGAGTTGGTAAAATATAGAAAAACAGAAGACAGAAAATGGTTGCCAATAAGGAGAAACTTGCAAGAACAAAAAAAAGAGGTTCTCCTTAGATTTGAAAGAATTTACTTAATCTTTAATTTTTGTTTCTTCATGTCTTGGACCCATTTAAAACTCCAACTTGTATATATCTGGAAGCCTCAACCAGGTGGCATGCACAGTGTTATTTCATATCTTAAACTTTAGTATCTTGATATGTATAGTAATGTAGTGTGATTACTAAGAGTTTCACCTGTTTTAAAATTTCTAGGCTAATTCCAAATATTTTGAGATGGTAGATGTCAGCTCTCAGATGCACTGGGACAAAGAAATCTCTAAGGCAGTGAAGTGAGGAGTATTTTAAAAGGCGTCCACAGGCAGGAAAGATGAAACATGCCTACAATTATAATTTAGCTTTTTCCATTAAGGACACAGTACAGCTGTTCTGAACACCATGTTCTTCTGTGCTCAGTCCAGTCTATTTTTTATTTACTCTAATCTGAAAGCAAATAATGATGCTTTCCTGAGATCCAGACTGAGATAAACAATTAGACTATTTTAGACCTTAGCTACATATTCCTTTCCCTTAGTTTACCTTGCTATGTGACCTTGAGAAAAATTATGAACAAATCACTGCATATTCAATTTAATCTTATAACCTGAAGCAGCACATTAAAATGGGAATCTTGGGTACTGTAAAGATGAAGATAGTGTCAAGGTCTCTGTTCTTAAAAGCCAGAGTCTGTCTAGATAAAAGGATATGCCTGAAATCAACTTTACTGCAAGGTGGAAAATAGTCAGTGCATATCAGAAGCAAATTAACATATGAGAACAAACTTAAGGAGGTACAGGTTCTTCCTGTGAAGGTTTTATGAGGCTTTAGGATGGAAAGGGAATTTCAAATAAACTTTCAGGCATAGTTTAAAAAATTCTACTTGATCCATAAGATGGAAAGACATGCATGTTAGCAGAGATAGGGAAAATAATATTTAATATGAGGTAAGCTTCATTTGTCACTTAGCCTTCTGAAATAAACATAGTGGAAACGTCCTATGTACTAGGAATTTCATTTGGCATGTAGAATCAAAGGCCCTACTCTTAAATAATGGACATTTAAGGGTACCATGAGAAACAGAGCCTCTTCTCTTAGGTAATGGAAGATAACGAATGAGTGCTAAGCAGGAGTCAAAGCTCAGAACTATAAGTGAGGGACTTGAGTTGACAAAGGCAGGTAAAATGCCTATAAGAAGTGGGAGAGTGGGACACAGAAATCTTTCCCTATTATATAGCACAGAATGAGTTTAACTCAACAGAGAATGGGACACAGAGATCATTCCTTACTATATAGCACAGAATGGGTTAACTCAACAGGTGTGAGTGCTCATACCCATCATCTAACCATGAATGTTGTGTTAGGCCAGTGGTTCTCAGCCTTTCTAATTCTGCACCCTTTCCTATAGTCCCTCATGTTATCATGACCCTCTTACCTGAAAATTATTTTGTACCTACTTTATAACTATAATTTTGCTAGTGTTATGAAACATAACATAAATATTTTAGGGGATAGATGTTTGCCAATGGGGTAGAAACCCACAGGGTGAGAACTGCTGCGTTACACGGAATAAACCAGAAGATCTGTAAAATAGCCTGATAAACTGATTTTGTGTATATTGGGCATACATTCCCATTACCTACTTTGTATTAACACTCTAGGGAATGTCTTACCTTGCTCTTCTGGAGGCTTCAGAGCCATGCTATATCAGTGAGACTTTGTGAATACTACTGACCAAGTAAACATTTGCCAAGTGAGAATTCCATATTGACATAACTATCTCTTTGACAGGTCCCTGAACACAAGACTTGAGTGAGCCTCTTAGTTGGCAACCCCTCCTCCTTGTCACAAATGGTAGGAGATTTAGCATTTCAGCAAGCTTCTGCTGAAAGAAGATAGGTAATATCCTATACTTCATTTCTCATGTACTGCATATCTCCTGTCTTCAGTAATTCTAATCTAAAAATGCTCATGTAATAAAATATAACATGGAAATAACATATTTCTAAAAATTCTAAAAATAGTTCTAATAAGTTACTGAAACTGGTGTTGTCTCCAGGAACCCTGAAGCATCATACTAGTGATGTAGAAACCTATAAAATATTCACAGAACTAATGGGAACATGTGAGCCAACTGCTACATTAGTCTTGTTTAGTTTGACTATTATTTGGATCAAAGTATTTTAGATCTGGTTTGCTGTTCTCAAGGTAATCGTCATCCTTTCATAATAAGCTATAATTTACCAATATCATCAAGCCAGATACCTAACTCAGAAGAAAATGGTGGTACAGATGAGCTTTATCCAGGTTCAAGCATCTGAGCTTCAGTTCATCAGAGTCTGCTAATTGTTCAGACCATGGTCAGATAGGTCAAATATCTAGATGTAACCATTCCTGCTCTTCCTGTATTTTATTTCTTGTTTGTTTACAGGTGCTTATTGGTCATATTTGACAGCAAAGTCCTCCTAGTCTCCTCTGGTTCTCAGTGTTACCTGAGTCATGAAGCCATCTGTACAAGTAGATTTCATGTTAATGTTCTGAAGCACACCTAAAACTTGCCATCAGGTTCTACCAGAGACACATATTAGCACACAATTAAATAGAAAGGATATCAAATATAGGACCAACTTATGTTTACATCCTTCTGGCTACTATTGTACCTTGAATGTGAAATGTCCTTATAGATTCAATCACTTAACTCTTGCTTTCTATAGGAAAATACTATTCTAGATGTAGAACCATTGGGAGATAGAGCCTGCTGAGATAAATGAATCACCAGGATCAGATGCTGAGGTTGACCATGTAGCTCTTTTCCTGTTCATCCTATTTTCCCTGATTGTAGCCACCTTATTCTCCTGTTATACCCACAGGAGGATAGACTTGAACTGGTAGACTTGTTACGTCACAATAAGACCTCTCTTCCTCCCTTCATACTTCTCCCCTCAAGTTGCTTCATATTGCTTATTTGGTCATGGTAGCCAGAAAAATATCTAATACTGCTACTCATTGGGCCTTTTAAATTTGGAAGAAAAGGCAGCATCAGAGAAATTCTGTTTTGTTTAGCTTAGTTTACTAAAACTCTATATTTTCAGGCTTATGAGGTAGGTTCTTCTTCCTTTATCAAATCCCCTCAGAAAGAAGCATGAGCCACACATCTAATATGCTATGTCTAAAAGATACTTCTTTAAAAATATTGGTTTTGAAGTGATTACTAAAGAACTTTGTGGTATGACATGTGCCTTTCATGCCATAGAGAATAACATAATTCAAATACAGAAATGGATTCTTGGAGATTTATGTGTGCCTTAACAATGCTAATTTCTACAGTATATGCTATATAATCATCTATATAATTAGTACCTTTATATTAAATATGATCTTGGAGGCCTGTGTCTCACTCTTTCTACAGGTTTGGGCATTATGCTTGTGGTTTTGTTTTAAACCTGTGAGTCAACATTCTGCCCATGAGTCTTACTATTCCTCTTATCATATTGCCAGTTAACACAAGAAGATCTCTGATACTTGAGATCTGGAACTTGCATGCTTTGACTCCTAGCAAGAAAATAAACCATCTGATGACTCATTCATTGACTCATAGCTGAGCTTCTCTAGTGTGAACAAGCTAAAGAATAGAAAAACTGCACATCAGAGGACTATGGCAAACACTATTTTAATTACTATGATATTTCTCCTTATTTTTCTTCTATTGCTTCTTTGTGCTGTTACCTTTTTTAAAGTTATTAACACAATTTGATGTTTTAAAAATATTAAATGCCTCTTAATTACCTCTTAATCAGGGTCTACTGTATTAAAACTCTCAGCATTTCCAATGGGAAGCTCTTTTCAGTTCACTTGAATATTTTAAGTGTTTAGAGTTCATTAGTGATTTTTCCAATTTACATATGTAATGATAGTTCTCACACTGAAGCCAATGAAATGGCACAAATTAGAGATTTAATATTTTCATTATTAAGTTCCTAATACATGCTCATTATTCATTTCTAGGTTATTCTAATTGCATATACTAACTTTAAATGTTAACGAATCATAGTCTATGATTTTCCCATTGTAAATAATCCATATAATACATTCTTCCATATTGTGATATTACAAATGCAACTTTTCTTGAGATTCATGTTCTCAAAATATGTAAGCTATATTTCATTATCATGATCCTCAAGGATCTGCTTGGTCACACTATCATCATAATCCTAATTGTGAAGCCTTAAGACTTCAGGTAGACTGTATATATAGATGGGTTGTAGAAACACACTGATCTGACATGTAAAATTGATGAGTTTTTCCCTCCAGAACTAACACCTCTCTCCTTAGGATCAGTTATTTGTTTGGTCAGATATTTCCATCGGCTGTATATAGTCAAATGCCTAATTAAAAAATACTGTGGTCTAGCCTACAAAATTCTCCTAGTGGCTGCTGTTTATTTCTTCAGTGCTATTTTTGCCACAGAATAGCTCAATTTGAAAAGCCTTACTAGGTAGCTTCCCTTATTTATTTATTTTTTGATTTCTTTTGATCAGAGGCTGCTGGGCTGACATCAATTTACTTTTTGCAATAGCTTTCTCAGTATAGCCCCCCTCTGGAGAAATGGAGTCACAATAGCTTTCCTGTCTCATTCTCATGAAGCTGCCTCCTTATAAATTAGGTACTACTTCAGCAGTGTGTGTTTAACTGTGACTGCTAGTCAACTGGGAATTCTATTGACAAAGTCACTGAGAATATTTATGGTGACATTTAAGTTATTTTTTAAAATGATAATTGCTTCAGCAATTTTGTAGTCACGCTTAGTTTTTGAGGCCTATGTAGTCAATTATAGGTTTTTTTTTCATGAAGCCCTTTGTTTTAATGGGCCTTAGTATTAAAATATGTTAACATATGGAAGGATAATTAGTTAATTAGCAGTGCTTGCTGAGTGTATACTCTTTTTTATTTATTTATTTATTTATTTTGTGCATACTCTTTAAATACACAGATCCTAAGTTATGTAATAAATGGCGGTCTAGGAAAAGATGAAAAGAAATGAGAATGTTTTTACTTCTCACAAGCTAAGTTTTATTTAATGTTATTTAAGAGACTAGCTATATATTAGTTAAAGTAGTCAAAAAAACAGATTTTGCCCAGCAACTATTCAAATAACATTTGAGGTCATCTGTGCCCTCCATTGCTTGGGCTATAGCTCTTCTTGTATTCCCAGAAGTCTGCTTCCTTCTGTGCCTACCAGAGGCCTGATGACATCAGTGACTACCAGGCTTGCCAACACCAAGGACAAACAGATAGCTAAAGGCCAGCAAAAGAACACAATCTACAAGAGTCAGGCATCATCAGAACTTAGATACTTTACTACATCAAGTCCTAGATATTCTAACATAACTGAAGCACGTGAAAATGACCCTAAATCCAATCTTCTGAAGATGAGAGGTTCTTTAAAGAAGAAATGAATAAGTCCCTTAAAGAAATACAGAAAAACACAATCAAACAGGTATAGGAAATGAATAAAACTGTTCAGGACTTGAAAAATAGAACCAACCAACCAACCAAACAACCATCCAACCAACCAACCAACCAAACAACCATCCAATCAACCAACCAACTAACCAACAAACCAACCAACCAACCAACCATCCATCCAACCAACCAACCAACCAAAAAACCAACCAACCAACCAACCATCCAACCAACCAACCAACCAACCAACCATCCAACCAACCATCCAACCAACCAACCAACCAACCAACCATCCATCCATCCATCCAACCAACCAACCAACCAACCAACCAACCAACCAACCAACTAACCAACCAACCAACCAACCAACCAATCAACCAGCCAACCAACCAACCAACAAACAAACACACCAGGGCCAGATGGTTTTAGCTCAGAATTCTGCCAGACTTTCAATGAAGAACTAATACCAATACTCCTCAAATTATTTCACAAAGTAGAAACAGAAGGAGTACTGCCAAACTTATTCAGTGAGGCCATACATATGCACCTACTAAGTACCAGCCTCAACTTGCATAGGGATTCTGAGAAAAGGCGTATCTGGCAATGGGGAAATAAACAACTGGAAGTCAAGTCATGCTTCTGAGCTGGTGGCCTATGTTCTACTCAAGATCACTTTCCAGGTTGCTTTCTGTCAGTGTTCTGCTTTCTCTGGAGATATAGAGACAGCCTTCTCTCTAGATACCTTCCTCTTGCTATTCTTTGCTGGAGTCAGTTCTCCAACAAGTTCCCTCTTGTTATTCTAAAAAATTCTCTACATAGGTCTTCTCTTCCTCTGCATAAGCCTGGTCTTTTATTTTACATATCAATTTAGTCATTTATTCCAGGTTCTATTCTGGTTTTCCTATGAATCAGCATCTCTTGACTTTAGCCAAGGAAGAGACAGCAAGCTTAAACACAGACAATAAGAGACTCTGCTGTGGAATTCCTGGATTTAAATTTGCTTCCTCAAACTGACCTTGAACTTCGAAATCAGCCTGAATTTGTATCTGCATGTCTTTTTATCTTTGTGACAAGCTGGCTCATAGTGTAGCTGCCTCTGTTTTATATCTGTGAAGCTCCTTAGAAAACTCATATCGTATCCTTACATTTTTGCATATTTGAGAAATTATAGTTTTGAACTTGTGTTTTTAGAACTCTTTTCCACAGCCTTAAGGGCTATGTTGAAGTTCCCAGCATTGACCATTTTAGTAAAGACATTCACACACCCTTGACTTCTAGACTCCTGCTTTTCTAATTATCCTGGAGTCATTAACTTTAACAGGGAGGACATTCCTCCTGGAAGGCAGGACTTGAAAATCTGTACATAATTACACAAATCCAAGCCTTAAGCCCACAGCAGCCACCAACACTCCTGGAGGCTCAAGCCCTGTTGGCCGAGTTCCAGGGGTGAGAACCCTGTCATTCCACCCCTACAAGGCCAGACTTGACAGTCACTCAGATATCTAAACTACACAATGACTCAACAAAGAAAAAGAATGTGTTCCAACTTCTGTTATAAAAATTGTGCCAGTTTGAATATGCTTTTGGTCCAGGGAGTGGCACTATTTGGAGGTATGGCCTTGCTTGAGTAGGCGTGTCCTTGTGGTGGGAAGTCTGTCACTGTGTGAGTGGTCTTTAAGATCCTCCTAGCTGCCCGGAAGCCAGTCTGCTAGCTGCCTTTAGGACAAGAAGTGGAACTCTCAGTTCCTCCAGCCCCATGTCTGTCTGGATGCTGCCATGTACCCACCTTAATTGTAATGGACAGAACCTCTGAACTTACAAGCCAGCCCCAATTAAATGTCTTTATAAGAGTTGCCTTGGTCACAATGTCTGTTCCCAGCAACAAAATCCTAAGAAGTTTGTACCAGGAGTAGCTCTGATCATGCTTTTGTTTGGAAGAATGTGGATTTAGGGACTTTGGATTTGGAAAGCAGTGGAATGCTTTTAGTGGGGCTTAATGGGACATCCTAGTAGGAACATGGAAGACTTTGTTGCTTAGGGTGATTTGGAAAAAAATTAATATGTGTCTAAGAGACTGTTTTTGTGATATTTAGGTGAAGAATGTAGCTACTTTTTGCCCTTTTCTGAAGAGTCTACCTAAAGGTAAGGTAAAGAGATTTATATTAATTACATTGACAAAGTTTCAAAAAAGCCCAATAGGGACTTTGTTCTTTGGTTAAGTTTCCCAAAAAGTTTTCTGAACAAGTGTAGCAAGCTTAGAAAGGAAAAATATACTATGTATGGTTCAAGTAATAAAGAGGCATCACAAAATGGAAATGAATTCTGTCTTCAAGAAGATAGATAGATTAAGGAAGTGGTGATCTCGGGGCAAGATCCCACCCGGCTTATTTTACTGCTTGTGTTTGCAGTTGAAGAAGGAATTGTTTTAATCTGGAATTAACTACAGTCCAGAAATGGAGGGCATATTTGTGATCCAGGTCTTAAGGCTAGAAGACACAGGGTTTGATCTGGATCTTGAGGAAGAGTGGCCATGAAAAGCTGAGGCTCAGGCAGTATGGTACACACTTTTAATCCCAGGAGACAAAGCCAAGCAGATGGATCCCTGAGTTCAAGGCCAACCTGGGACACAGCAAGTTCTAGGTGAAGAAAAGCTTAAGTCAAGGTGTGGTGGTACATGCCTTTAATCCCAGCATTCAGGAGACAGAGCTATTCAGATCTCTCAGTTCAAGGTCAATCTACAGAGCAAGTTCCAGGATAGGCAAGCTTAGGCAGTGAGGGAGTTGGAAAACAGAAAGCTGGTAATAGAATAAGGAGAGGGGACATGCTCCAACCCTAGCAAGCAGCAGAACTTGGCAGCTTTGGCCATATGGCTCTGGCTTTAGAGCCAAAAACAAAATAGACTACTGGGATAGTTGATGCTGGTTTGCTGGAGCTAAGAAGTTTGCTATAGTTAAGAAGAGACCAGCATCACTGAGGTGAAATCTGGGAAGTGTTTTCTGAGAGCACAAAGAAGCTGTGTTTCAGAGATAGCCAAGATTGTACCTTATGCTGTAGCTAGACTTAGCAATGTGTAAGAATCACCCAGGTGGTACTAATTTTAAGGTATGAAGGAGTCATGAAGAGCAGCTGAGGCTTGGCACTGTGAGAGGCCATTGGTGAAGGTACAGCTACAAATATGTAGGGGGCCTACATTCAGCTAGTGCATATTCTCTGGTTGGTGGTTCAGTCTTTGTGAGCCCCCATGGGCACAAGTTGGTGTATTCTGTAGGTCTTCTTGTGGAGTCCTTTCCCATACCAACTCTCTCAGTTCTTTTTCCCACTCTTCCACAAGACTGCCTGAGCTCTGCTTTGTTTGCTTGTGTGTCCTTGCATCTCTGCCCACAAACTGATAAATGAACCCTCTCAGAAGATAGTAATGCTAGGCTACTGACTGCAAGCATAGCAGAATATCATTAATTTTGTCAGGGGTTGGATCTCTTCTATAGGATGGCTCTCAAGTTGGTTCAATCATTGTTTGGCAATTTCCTTAGTCTCTGTTCCATCTATATCCCTGCTCTTCTCATAGACAGGACATATTTTGGGTGGAAGGCTTTGTGGGTGCATCCCCCTCCCTCCACAGGAAGTTTCACCTGGCTTTAGGAAGTGGTCTCTTCAAGCTCTGTATCCCCCACTATGAGGAATCCCAACTAGAGTCATCTCCAATGACTCCTGAGAGTTTCCCCTGCCCCAAAGCTGCTCCCCCTACTGACTTCTATTCCCTTTCTCATCCCTCCCCCTCCACACTCTTGATCCTAAATCCTGTTTCCCTCTCTATTCCTCCCCTACACAGTTCTCTCCCTTCATCTACTTCAGATGTCTATTTTATTTACCCTACTGGGAACATTGTTACCCTGGATATAGGTGATTAAAATAGTAAAGTATTCCTCTTTCTCCACAACCTTGCCAGCATCTGCTGTCACCTAAGTTTTTTTATTCTAGCCATTCTGACTGGTGTGAGGGGTGGAATCTCATGGTTGTTTTGATTTGCATTTTCCTGATGATTAACAATGTTGAACATTTCTTCAGGTGCTTCTCAGCCATTTGGTATCTCTCAGTTGACAATTCTTTGTTTAGCTCTGTACCCTATTTTTAATAGGGTTATTTGGTTCTCTGGAGTCTAACTTCTTGAGAGAAATACTCCTTCATTGCTGGTGGGATTGCATGCTAGTACAACTACTCTGAAAATCAGTTTGGCGGTTACTCTGGAAATTGGACATAGTTCTACCAGAGGACCCAGCTATACCACTCCTGGGCATATACCCAGAAGATGCTCCAACATGTAATAAGGACACATGCTCCACCATGTTCATAGCAGCCTTATTTATAATAGCCAGAAACTGGAAACAACCCAGATGTCCCTCAACAGAGGAATGGATACAGAAAATGTGGTACATCTACACAATGGAGTACTACTCGGCTATTAAAACAATGAATTTATGAAATTCTTGAGAAAATGGATGGATCTGGAGAATATCATCCTGAGTGAGGTAACCCAATCACAAAAGAACACACATGGTATGCATTCTCTGATAAGTGGATATTAGCCCAGAAGATCTGAATATACAAAGTACAATCCACAAACCACAAGAAACTCAAGAAAAAGGAAGACCAAAGTGTGGACACTTCATTCCTTCTTAAAAGGAACTCCCAGGGTCTCAACCACCAACCAAGAACTGCACATGGTGGAACTGATTGTTCTGGCAGCATGTGTATAGTAGAGGATTGCAAATTAGATCATCAATAGGAGGAGAGGACCTCGGTCCTGTGAAGGTTCTATGCCCCAGTGTAGGGGAATGCCAGGGCCAATAAGTGGGAGAGGGTGGAGTGGCAGGTATGGGGAGGGGGGAGGCAACAGGGGTTTGCTCTTGTTATTTTTGCTTGTTTGTTTGTTTATTTGTTTTTTGGAGGGAAAGGAGAAATTTACATGTAAATAAAGAAAATATCTTAAAAAAAAAGAAGAGAGATAACTAACATTGTATATTTAAGGGATGTTTGAGTTACTAAAATATGCTTTAATTACTTCTCAAAAATGTCTAAACTTTTTAAATCAATTAAGAAAGTAAAAAGATTAAGGGCCTTGGTAGAAACATGCCTGCATAGCTTCTGTACTTTGCCCCATATAACATATATGCATATTTGTTCAAAAAAACGGGGGGGGGGTGGGAATCAAAATACCCATGGAAGGAGTTGTAGAGACTAACTATGGAGCAGAGACTGAAGGAAGGACAATCCAGAGACTGCTCCACCTGGGAATCCTTCCCATATTCTATCATCAAATCCAGACACTATTGTGGATGCCAGCAACTGCTGGATTATAGGAGCCTGATATAGCTGTCTCCTGAGAGGCTCTGACACAGTACCTGACTAATACAGAACTAGAGGCTCACAGCCATCCATTGGACTGAGTACAGGGTCCCCAATGAAGGAGCTAGAGAAAGAACCCAAGGAGCTGAAGGGCTTGTAGCCCCTTAGAACAAACAACAATATGAACTAACTAGTACCCTCAGAGCTCCCAGGGACTAAACCATCAACCAAAGAGTACACATGGTAGGACTTATGGCTCCAGAAGCATATGTATAGCAGAGGATGGCCAAGTCAGTCATCAGTGGGAGGAGAGGCCCTTTGCCCTGTGAAGGTTCTATTCCCCAGTGTAGGGGAATGCCAGGGCTAGTAAGCAGGAGAGGGTGGGGTGGTGAGTAGGGGGAGGGGGGAGAGAACAGGGGTTTGTTTTTGTCTTTGTTTTCTTTTATTTTAACTTTTTTCTTTTTCTTGGAGGGAAACCTGGGAAAGGAGATATTGTATGACATGTAAATAAAGAAAACATCTAATAAAAAGAAAGAGAGAAAAGTGCTCATGTGTTCCTTATTGACAATTGGTCTTCACATACATTTTTCTTTATTCTATTTTGATTTGTTTTGGGCACTGGTATCAAACCTTGGGCTTTCTGCATGTCAATCAAATTCTTTAGTAGTAGCTAAATTTCTAGCTCTACTTTTTCATCCTGTGATGAATTGAATGTACAGAAATTACATACATAGACAAGGAAGGAAAGCTTATTATAATTCATTTTTGCTATTTTTCTGATATTTAGTTTTCTTAATTTCATTATACCAAGTATTGATGTATTAAACATTCTTTATATACATTTTAAAACATGTATTGATAAACTTATTTAGGATAAATCTTTAGATGTTACATTTCTAGAACATAGGGTATAGTCATCTCCAGGATGTTAGTGATACTAATTAGCCTAGTAACAATTCATTCTCTCTCTTTATCTCTGTCTCTCTTTCTCTGTCTGTCTTTTTGTCTCTCTCTCTTTTCCAGAAGGTATAGATTAAAATATTCTTGTTTGAGATGTTTTCATACCATAATGGAAGAATCCTACTCTCCCTTAGCACACAGGTTCCAGGATTTTATTGCTCATTAGCCATTAACTTTTCTTCTAGAACTCCAGAGAGAATAGAAAGCTATTTAGCTGCATCTATAAACTTAGGAGAGCTCTAGTCTCCTCCCCACATTTGGAAAACATTTCTCAAGTGTCTGAAAGAAGTAGTTCAGTTCTAGTTTATCTGTGTGAGCCAATTCAAGAGTATTAACCTCCCAAATATTGGACTTTATGTTAAAACTAAGACTCACCTCCTACCTCCCCTTACAAATTTTCTTACTCAAACTGGCTTGAGCTTAGGTCTAACAAATTTCCTCTTTGGACTGAAACCTAGTAATTCCCATATATTTCTTGAATCTTAATATTTTTAAGTTTACTAGCTGTTTTTATCCAAGAAATATATGTTTAATATATGTATTCTATTATATGTATAATAGAAGCTGGAAACATTGTGACTATCTCAATAAATTTAGAACAGCATTTAGAATCTCTGTCACTTAAAATTCATGAAAGAAAAAAATAGGCCCCAGCTTCCCTAATGAAGTTCTTTAAATTGTTTTCATACCCAATGGATAGCTCTTACTCAAGAAAACCATGAAAAGAGAGCCAGGGCCAGCAAAACAACTCAGCATGTAAGGTGCTAGTTTCCAAACTGACAATGAGAGTTCAATTCCCATGCTTCCCAAGGAGTACTGAAAGAACTATCTCCTGTAAGTTCTCGATATTTACAGAAGTGCTGTGGAATTGTGCCTATACACATGCATATATACACACGCACACATATATAAATCAATAGATGTAATTAAAATGTTTGAAAAATAAAAAGCATTTTAAAAAGACAGTTAAGAAAAATTCTTACATAAAATATAAAGAAATATATATGTAAATTGTTAAATACGTATTTTACAATGCATACTTACATACTAATTATTTATATCTACTTTATATTATACTCATAAATAAGTAAAGATAATTATTTTATTATTAATACTATATGAATACATGTATACACATATATACATACATACTTTATACTGAGACAGACACTTATCATTTTATTATAAGCATCCATTTTATTATAAGCATCCATATTTCTTCTTGATCCATTTATCTTTATAATAAGTTTGCACAATTGTTTCAAATCATACTTTAAAAAGAGAAGGAAATATCTCATTCCTTTATGAACTACTAAGTGTTCTTTTTAGTATTTAAATTGTATGCATGGCTGTTTTAAATACTTAGCTATTCATCATCAAGAAACGATGGGCAGAGGCCGGGCAGTGGTGGCACATGCCTTTAATCCCAGCACTTGGGAGGCAGAGGCAGGAGGATCTCTGAGTTCAAGGACAGGCTGGTCTACAGAGTGAGTTCCAGAACAGCCAAGACTATACAGAGAAATACTGTCTCAAAAAAAAAAATAAAAAGAAAGAAAGAAAGGAAGGAAGAAAGAAAGGAAGGAAGGAAGGAAGGAAAGAAGAAAGAGAGAGAGAGAAATGATGGGCAATTCATCTCAGTGTGTTGCCTGTACAATGTGGCATAGTTCATTATAAGACACTTATATAATTATGTTGTAACATAATTTTGTGGTATAACTAACTCAATCACTGTGTGCATACTTTTTGTATATTAAGAGCTTTGTTGGCATCTTATGAAACCAACTTTCTGCAAAATTTTATCATATAACTTCTTAAGAGCTGATGTTTTCTATTGAAAATACCACATTTTTGAAAGACACTGCTTTTAATGATGCTTTTTAGTTAATTTTAAATCACTTTTATGATTTCTTAATTACTGGTTGTTGTAGTATTTTAATCATGTGTTTAGGGCTTCAAGTGTCTTCATGGAGGCATTTTTCTCTTCAAGGTTAGAATCATTCAAGACATGAGGAGAGTTTGCCAAGCTGTCTCTGTGAGCATGGCTAATCTCCATAGCCCTCCTATTCCAGCCTTTGGGGTACTGCCTCTGGAAGAAGCTGAATGAGATGAAACTTGCCCATCTCTTCTATTATTCCCTCCTTAAACAGAGCAGATGCCCAGACTTTTAAAAAGGTGTATATCTAAAAGCCCATCTTTTCTCCTGCTTGAGTTCTGTATTCTTCAGACTCTCAAAGTTCCTCTTCCACTCTCAGCTTAGCCCTACCTGTTCTGCACTGGAACAAACGACAAAATGAGAAATGGCAGCAGTACTCTGAGAAAGGAAGGAAGCATGCACAATGTTTTTTCCAGTGCTTATTAGAGAAGAACTAAAGGCTGTGGGGAGTCTTCTGCAGCAATCAGTGCAGGGGTGGGGGTCTATAGTGTCTTCTGCAGCAATCAGTGCAGGGGTGGAGTCCTGAACCAAGCCACCACTGAATCACAGGGGTTTAGTGCTGGTCGTAGAGAGCAATTTTTCATTTCAGATAATACTGGAATGCATTGCACTAAATCTAGAAAATTTATTATATTTCAACACATGAGAGCTTTCATAACAGCTTTCTGGTCACTGTATAGGCAAAAAGTGGCCCAGTTTCTACAGAACAAGATATGTGCTTAAATAGTATCTAATATAAAACATGTATATTACATAAACATTTTATTTACATAGTTTTATTATTAAGAGTGTACAGTAAATATACATAAAATATACAAAATATACTACATAGCATTTTAGAAAAGTTTTCCTAATGTATATTTAATATTAAAAATATTTTATTATGTTACAATACTTGCATGCACCAAAATACATGTATACCAACTATTACTATATATATCTAAATAACTGTAATAAATTAGTAAAGTAAAGGAAAGTTTTAATTTAACTGTCTTTGCTTTTAGTAAGGCTCCATTGAAGATATCAAAATTATTTTCATGTCCATAATAACGTACATGCCACTATTGGAAAATGATTGTTCAATCACTCAGAAAATACAGTTACACATTAATCAAAACCCCATGAGCAGACTTCTGTAGCTGAAGGAAATCAGTCCTATCATTGTGGACTTGTGCATGCTTTTGTTTCCTGTGTGTGCGGAGGCTGCAGGTGTAATGTGTCCCTTAGTGTGAACATGATGAGCTATTAGCTGATTATGTACAAGAAATAAAACTGCCTTCCTGAAAGTACTCGTGGGAGAACATATCAAAGCTTTAATCAATTCCAGTAGGCCTTCTTTCGTTTTGATAATGAGACAGAAGAGTTTAAGTATCGTAAACATTTTAAAGACCTATCTCCATTCAGATTTTATGGGATTATTTTTTATAATTCAAAATTAAATCCTCAACTGAATTCTTTTAGGAAGCAGATACAAAGTTATATAGGTATAATTTGAAACAACTATGTTTTCAAGTGATACATACATACATTTTTGTGCAATGGGAGAAAATCATTTTTTATAAAATGTCGTAGACCATTAATAGCAGATGTGGCAGTGAGCCTGCTCAGCATTTAATGACATGTAAAGTAGTGCTCACATAATAGTGACTCATATGTACAGGAGAAGCATTACAAATGCCTAAGAGCAGCAGACCTCATGTCTCAACAGTGGATCATAATCAAATTAGCCAACGTACCTTACAGCTGCAGGGCCCAATGCAAGGGTCCTCGTTTGTGCTTCCCAAGCCACTACAGTTGCAGGGTTGGCAGTCCGGGTAACCATGGTAACCCCTGACACAGTGATCACAGTTCATGCCTCCAAAACCAATTTTGCAGTGACAAGATCCGGGTTTCAACCCTAAGGGAAGAAGCATTGCATATCAACATGTTCAAAGGAAAACAGGTTTAATTCTTCAGGTTTCAATTACAATAACCATTAAGTGGGACTCTGATCACAAAATTAGATTTTTAAAAAAATTCCATTATTTATAAATTGAAGCAATTCTAAATTTAAATACATTTTAGTCATTTTCTTCTCAATCCCTAAGTCTCCCAGATTCTCCCTGCTCCCTATCAATTCAACTTTGAGTTCTTTCTCAAAAACAAAAACCTAACACAATAGTAATACCTAGAAAACAAAATACAACATCACCATAAATAAAAGAACACACACACACATACATCAAACTCTAACCAAATAAAAGTATATGCAAAAACTGCAGAGTCCATTATATGTTAGTAAGCTACTCCTAAACATGAGGACTGCCCTGGTGTAGTATATACCCAGTGTCACTCTATTGAAGAAAACTGAGTTTCCTTCTCCTAGGAGGTATAAGTGACAATTCAGTTGTTAACCTTTACCCTAGTAGCTAGGTTGTTAATCGTTAATTCATTCATATGTGTATGTATATATATACCTATATATTAAAATAAAACAAAAACTATCACATCAAACTCGAACAAGATAAACCAACAGAAGGAAGAAGAGGCCCAAGAGAAGGAATAAGCATTAGAGAGTCATTAGTTTGCTCATCCAAGATTTATATAAAAACACTAAACTGGAAGTTATAATACACACTATGCACAAAAAGGACCTGATGCAGGTCATGTGCATTCTGTTTCAGTCTCTGTGAGTTTGTATGAACCTTTCTCATGTTGGTTTAAATGACCATCTTTTCTCATGTATGTCACTAAAGCTGTAACTAAAGGGTCTTTTGGAGCTTAATAAAACTGTCAGTAGTTATGCAAACATAGCAGTTCTATATATCTGTAAAAATATTAAAAATAAGTGGCTAAAGAGATGGCTATGTAGTTAAGAGCACTTGCACATCTTACAGAGGAGGAGCAAGTTTGTTTCCAAGCATCAACATGGTGCTCACAATCATCGGCAACTCCTATTCCAGGGGATTCCACTAGCTCTTTGGCCTCTGCTGGGACCAGACACTCATATGGAACACATATATACATGCAGACAAAACATTCATGCCCATAAAAAACTTGTGATCTCCATCAAGCAAACACAAAGTATAATGAAATGCAATAATAGTGTAAGAAAGCATGTAAAAAGAGGAATAGTAAACATGAATATGTCAAGTACACATTCAAGTATGAATATGTCAAGTACACATTCAAGTACTGTTAATATGCTTGCATAATGTGCACAGGAGTCTTGAAAATGGCTAGAAATATTAAACACAGAGAACATGAGTATATGTCAGGAAAGTTTGAGGAAAAATAAAAATAGCTGCATAAATACTAATTGGAGCCATGAAATAAGACTTAAAATCATAAACCCTCAGTTTATATTGATTACGATGGATATTTTTGTTCAATTTTTCTCCAACAGTACTGATAGGTGCTGGGGAGATGGATCAATGGTTAAGAATACTTGCTGCTCTTCCAGGGGTCCCTGGTTCAAGTCCCATCTCTCACATGACAACTCAAAATTATCAGTACTACCAGTTCCCCTTCAGGACCCAATACAAGGAAAAAAGTAAAATAAGAAAAAGACAGTAATAAATTGATTTTCTTTATAAAATTTTATTATTATTGCTTCTAAACCACAACTGCATTATGCATGTATTTTTTCCTAATTTTCTATTTCTAATAGATTTTTTTTAAAACAATGTACTTATTTTAGTGTGGAACTTAATATCATTCATAGCAATATTAGCATTTATTTGTCATTTAAGAAGGAAGATAGTTCATGATGACAGGCTTTAACTCTAAGGTTCTGAGAGTTCATGATGACTCACAGGCTTTAACTCTAAGGTTCTGAGGGCAGAAGTGCCCAGTCTTCTTTTGCTACTTTCAATACGCGACTCATCCAGAGCAACTAGCCTGAAAGCGGCTCCTAAATATTAAGTTTATTATGTCATCACACTTGATTTCTTGATGTTGAGAGTTTATAGTGAATTTTAATCCTCAAAGTATTTGGTTTCACCTCATAGTATTGCCATCTGTGACCCTTCCCACACATGTGGTGTCATCTACATCCCACAGTGAGATTTCCATTCACTCCCAAAGCTATACACACATCTCTCACCACATTCAGCTTACACTGGAACCAGTGAAGTTACAGAGCAATCTAAGTAACAGGATGTAAAACATTGTAAATATAATATGTGTGCTTTATACATAGATACCTTCTCTCTTTACAGCCCCCACCAAACACTACATACACATACACACACATACACAGACACACACACACACAGACACAGACACACAGACACACAGACACAGACACACACAGATACACACACACACAGACACACACAGACACACAGACACACACATACACAGACACACACACACACACACATACACAGACACAGATACACACACAGACACACACACACATACATATACACACAGTTGTCATATAACATCAATTTTAAGGACACATTACATAGATTACAGTGGTCCCATAAGATTGTACTGCCTGCTGACATAATAGTTTGTATAATGCCCACTGTGACATTTCTACAATTAATGTGCTTAAATTTCTAAGAATTTATCCTATAATAAAGTGACACATTACTATACACATACATGAAGGCAGATGATCAATATTTTTGTTTGCTTTTCAAACAATATAGTTCAGCACAAAATAAGTTACAGTGAAAAAATGGGGTCCTATAAGGCACACCATTGGATCTCAGAATTCTGACTATGTGAATGGAATTATTGAAAAACTCTGCAATAAGATGGTTTTTGGCATATGATCATCTTTTCCTCAGAGTGACAGTTCTCCACTGTGCCTCACCTCGCTGGGCGTACTTCTCATCTTTGACACAGACTTCACTAAGGGAGCCAGTTGGATCACAGCGACATGGCTGGCATGGCCTTGGATAACTTGGTGACACCTGAAAAATAATTTGCTATGTCTTGAATCAAGCATAATAAAAATGCCAGTATTTTCAACTCAGCAAACAATTCAGGACAAATTGGTTTTAAAAGTACATTGAAGATTATTTTGGTAAAATTATGTCTTTGTCTTCGACATGAATTGGTAGACTTCTGAAACCCAATTTTGCTAAGTGGGTTAGCAGATGCTGCACATCTGCTACTTATGTGCAAGGGCTACACCCAGCCCTTGGGTGCTCTTTGGTTGGTGGTTTGGTCTCTCAGAGCCTCCAAGGGTTCAGGTTAGTTGACTCTATTTGTATTCCTGTGGGGTCCCTAACCCCTCCTAGTTCCTCAATCTTTCTCCCCTGGCTGGGAGATTTCGATTTGATAACACCTACATCATGAGACCTTGCCATGCACACAAGAAGCAAAAATATAAAACCTTTTAGGTTTAGACATTTATCTCACTTAAAAAATTAATTAAAATCAAATTTGATTCTAAGCAGCCATGAAAAGGGAGAAATCCAAAACTCAGGTACCTCACTTGGGAATTCTAGTCTAAAATGTATTTAATGTTTGGAGCAGGTTTAATTTCCATCCTGCACAAATATTTTTTTTAAATCTGAAAAAAGGAAGCATTTCTCAGCACGTTTGTTTGAGGCTAGTAAAGCCTACTACAAATGACTGACAAAAATTGTAAAAACAGAAAATTAAAGTTCCACATCCCCATACAGAAAGACAAAAATCCTTAACTAAATAAAAGCACCCCATGCATGAAAATTATATTATTTTATAAAATAATCATATTTGATACAGAAGAGAAAAATTGTTTTTATATTTTGCAAATGGATACAAATGACCAAACTAATAGGGAAAGTGAAAATACTTATATTTATTTTAATAGATGCAGAAAAGCATTTGACAAAATGCTTCAGCATTTTTTTTTTTATTATGAAAGTGCTTAGCTACCTGGGAAGAGCAGAGAAGTTGCTGAATCTGATAAATGGCATCCATAAAAATCCTATAACTCACATCACGTTCAATAGTGAATTATTATGTTTATATTTAAAGTGAGGACAAAATAAAAATGCCAGCTCTCACCATTTCTATTTAATATCAGCATAAATATTGCAAAGTAAAGAGTGAGCCTGGCATTATTTGTAGACAAGAGTCTAAGTGCAGTTATAAAGAATACCTTAAGATTTCTAGAACAAATTCATTTTCAATCAATACAAATGATAAACTCAATATTAATTTTTTCTTAATAATAGCATGAAAAAATTGGGAAAAAAGGTTTAGCCAAACCACTAATCATTATTTTAAACATACACACACACAAAAACAAAATCCCCCCATATGTATATAATATCAATTAATGAAAAAAGAGGCCACAAATTAAAAAAAAACAAACTGAAAGGGTAGGTAGAAGGTACATGGGAGAATTTAGAGAAAATGATAGGATATGAGAAATGATATAATCTCAAAAAGTTATAATCTCAAAAAGTAAATAAAATAATTTTAAACTGATATTAAAGTTGAGTCATTTTATGAACACATCATTTCTCTATGTACTTTTCAAAATTTATGTATAACAGTAATTTTGGAATAGAGATCTTACATATCCTTAGTTAAATATGCTATTCTTTCATTCCTTTTTTATATATAGATTATAAACAAATAGCAAGCAATATTATCTTCACTTGAAATTTTGATTGTAAATTTTATGAGTAACCAACTGGTATGTACTTGGCCAGGGTAAAAACATAAAAGTAACATTATTCAGACCCCCCCCCACATGTATATAATACCAATTAATGAAAAAAGAGGCCACAAATTAAAAAAAAAAAAAACTGAAAGGGTAGGTAGAAGGTACATGGGAGAATTTAGAGGAAATAGCAGGATGTGAGAAATGATATAATTATAATCTCAAAAAGTAAACAAAATAATCTTAAAATGATATAAATTCAAATAATCTACTGACAAGAGAGTCTTGTTCCAAATGCAGTATGAAATGAGTGAACCTGCATTACTCAACACCACGTATACTGAGTTTAGTGCTCAGGGAATGTGCCAGTACAGATTGGTTTGCATTCTATGGCCATATCATGTGATTCCCAAAGGACCAGTAAATCATTATTTTGTGCTAAATACAAAAATCTGGTTATGATGTCGACTAAAAATTAAAAATCAAATTTTATAAATCAGAAAAGGAAAATATCTTTACTTGAACATATGCTTCAAGATAGATGACACACAAATGACCAACAGGCTTGTGACATCAAAATTAAATATATGAGAGAGTTTCAAACCATTAGAATGACTAAGATCCAAAAACAACGTTGACCATAAAGAGCAGTGGAATGAAGGAACTCACAAACATCAAATATTTTTGGCCAATGTGTAAAATGTCATTGATAATTTGATAACAAATGGTAATTTCTTATCAATTTAAATATAGACCTGTTCTATGAAGATAAGGAAGTAATTGTTTTATTCTTAGGTATATCCAGAAGCTAAATTAAAATGACCATATCATGGCATACATAGACTTGTTTGTAGAAGCTAATCAGAATAAAAAATCACCTGAATATCCACCGATGGGAGAATGGATTGAATGACTTTATGTACTCATGCAAAAGAATATTATCAGTTCTTTAATGGCCAATTATTGGTGCATATAACATGAATAAATGAACTTGAAATGTTATGATCTGAGAAGTGAAAATACAAATGAACAAGTACTGTATGATTAAAGTGTTTTTGTTTGTTGGGTTGTTTTACGTTTACTGAAAGATAAACCTAATTAATGTTCTAAGATCAGAAGATAGTTTTTCAGGAATCAAGTTCAATTGGAAAAAAGGAAAATAGACATTTCTGGAGTAGTTATAATTCCACATATCATATTATTAAGAAGGTATGACACTTAGAGTTAAGAAAAGTTCCCAGTCACCTTTTAAAGAATGAAGTTCAGTGTTTTGCAGATCTTGTTAGTTTGGGATACATACTTTTTGTGGAAAAGCAAAAATAAAACTTAATGAAATAAGGTGGTCCTTACCCCTTTTGGTCTGAAGAATCCATCAACACATGTCTCACAATTTATCCCAGCTGTGTTGTGTGTGCAGTTGATGCACACACCCCCTCCGATGTACTTCCCATGTATATTTAAACTTAGATTTCTGCTAGCAACAGTTTCATCATAATAGCATTCCTCAGCTTTTCCATGACAATTGCATGCTACAGTCAGAATAGAGAGCAGTAATTACTAATTTCAGTCTTTAAATATATTTAAAACTATTTTGTTATCTATATATCATAGAAACATGAATCTATTAAAAAGGCATTTGTACTTATTATATATATATGTTATATATATTTAATTATTTGAAATAATTAAAATCTATAAATTCTACTGAGTAGTAAAATACCAATAGTTCTCTGATTTTTCAAATATAATTACAATTACATAGAGTTTAACCTAAAATCTATTATGACATAAATTATTGAACAGACCACTAAATGATTTACAACCACATAATCTATGATAGATAATGCCCATAGGTGAGCCTCTGTGCTACATCCTGTGTCTAAATGGACAGGGAGGAGTTAATACATCCTTTTGGTCATCGTTAATAAAAACAAAACTTTTCAATAGGCCAGATTCTTTGATAGTCATTCTATATTTGCTATTATTGATTTCAGTTACAATGCAATTCTCTTCATACAACACTAAACCAAGCTAGAGATGGGTGATTTTACATACAAGGTGCCCTTCTCACCACTGGACACTGTTATGGAATTAGATTCAGGAATGTGCATTCAAAACACTGCTACAGTTTTCTCAGATCCTTTCCAGACAGTGAGAGAGACACATGGTAGGTTGTAGAGGGAATCTCTTGTGCACTATATGGAACTATGACCTGTCAATGAAAAGCTGATGGCCTATTAGCAAAAGGCAGGAAGTAATAGGTAGGACTTTCAGTAGAGAGATAAGATTGCTAGGAAAGATTCAAGAGTGGGAGCTTCACCCAGAATCTGAGGAAAACAGACACATTAAACTTAGGAGAGATAAGTACCTATGTGGTATACATAGACTAGGATAAATGGATTATATAAGTTATGAGCTAGTGATGGGGCCAAAGCTTATAGCCTAGGCATTTGTTTATAAATAAGTAAGCCTCAGAGTTGTTATCTGGGAACTGGGCACAGGTAGAAAAGTCTGTTACAGTAAATCTCAAGAATCAGGACAGAATGAAATTCTGAGGCAGTGTGGATCAGATGAATTTGCCCTGGGTTAGCAATCATGTGATATGAGTAATGTCCTTATATATGATGTTTCCTTATAGAGTATGAGGCAGTCAGCAGTCATTAGCAGTTGGGGATATCTAAAAGCATAAGATGATGTGACACATATAACACCATCACCATAACACCATCACCGTAACACCATCACTGTAACACCACCATCACTGTAACACCATCACTGTAACACCATCACTGTAACACCA
>NW_022196902.1:19975493-19984603 GCF_008632895.1 Mastomys coucha
GTAACACCATCACTGTAACACCATCACTGTAACACCATCACTGTAACACCATCACTGTAACACCATCATCACTGTAACACAATCACTTTAACACCACCATCACTGTAACACCATCACTGTAACACCACCATCACTGTAACACCACCATCACTGTAACACCATCACTGTAACACCACAATCACTGTAACACCACCATCACTGTAACACCATCACTTTAACACCACCATCACTGTAACACCATCACTATAACAACCATCACTGTAACACCATCACTGTAACACCACCATCACTGTAACACCACCATCACTGTAACACCACCATCACTGTAACACCACCATCACTGTAACACCATCACTGTAACACCACCATCACTGTAACACCATCACTGTAACACCACCATCACTGTAACACCACCATCACTGTAACACCATCACTGTAACACCATCACTGTAACACCATCACTGTAACACCATCACTGTAACACCATCACTGTAACACCATCAATGTAACACCATCACTGTAACACCACCATCACTGTAACACCACCATCACTGTAACACCATCACTGTAACACCATCACTGTAACACCATCACTGTAACACCATCACTGTAACACCATCACTGTAACACCACCATCACTGTAACACTATCACTGTAACACCATCACTGTAACACCATCACTGTTACACCACCATCACTGTAACACCACCATCACTCTAACACCATCACTGTAACACCATCACTGTAACACCATCACTGTAACACCATCACTGTTACACCACCATCACTGTAACATCACCATAATGCCTTTTTAATGCATGTGATCGACTTGTTTCCTCCTCACCTTCTTTGTCTGTTGTGTATCCTATTTTATATAGGATTCTAGACAGTGTCAGGCAGGGGAGGGGGCAACTTTTCCCAGAAAAGGCTGTATAAAGCTTTGAAATAAATGTGGAAGTTTTATGAGGGTAAGAAGCAGGGAAAGACACTGTGAAGTCTCCAAAAGATTTGGTTCTCTGTTCTTTCACTGATTTGTATTTGTGTATGAGAAGGTGTGTATACACATGTGAGCACATGCACCCATGTGCGCGCATACACACACACACACACACACACACACACACACACACATACACATACGATGTGCATGAATGTACACAGCTGTTTTATGTATGCATTTATTCATCTGAACTGCCTGTCTTTACTAATAATAACTGTTTTTAGCATATCACATGGGTATCACCAAAGGTTACCAAGAGTACTAGGAGAGAGCAGAGGAGGTGTGTGTCACCTGTTCATGGACAGTTACAGCTTGTTATGAGCTTCGTCCTTAAGCAACAGTGCACAAATACCAGAGTCAAGGGGTAAGGCTGAGAGTTAGAATCTGGTCTATGAAACTTAACTCTTTCCTGTGTTATGGAGTGGTTTTGAGGAGTAATTTCAAATTTTTGTACCATTTTATGACTTACTTCTTTCATTTGTTTTGTAAATGCAAACAAAGTATTGAAAAAGAATTCTAGAGAGATGTCCGTCAAGATATAGATTAGTAAAAGAGATGGCTCTGTGAGTAAGCACCAACTGCTCTTCCGAAGGTTGTGAGTTCAAATCCCAGCAACCACATGGTGGCTCACAACCACCCGTAATAAAATCAGACACCCTCTTCTGGTGGTCTGAAGACAGCTACAGTGTACTCATTTATAATAAATAAATCTTTTTAAAAAAAGTAATACAAAGGGAATTAGAATGTGGCCTGCGCACATATATGATACTATCTTTGGAATAAATTATTGAAAGTATAAATTTTTTTAGACTAGTTATGTCAACTTGAATTTTAATAGACTGAAAAATGGGTATCCTAAAATGTTATATTATCTCTATCCATAGTCACGGGGTGAAAGTCATGCCCTATAACCTCACCAACACTGTATTTTATCATGCTTATAATAGCATTATTAGACCCAGTAAGCATACACATCTTAGGAGGATGAATATGTACATTGACAAATCAAACAATACTTCCATTGTCTTAATTGGTGTGTGTGTCATCCTTTTTGTCTGAATTATGAATGCCATTTATATTTTTCAAAGACATAAAACTGTTTTAGTCTTTGTTCATAATAGCATTATTGTTTTTCTTACTGCCATGTAAGATTTTCCAATATAGTAAGAACGATATCTCCTTGTCACAATTGTTGAAAAACCTTTCCAGACTGCTGACTTTCAATTTAGAATATAATAATTTCATTATATTTGTAGTGTTTCAAGCTTTATTTTAGGGCATACACAGAAATAAACATGAGCCTTGTGCATTAAAAATGACTTTATGGGTTTAGGAAAATTCACACAAATATTTAAACAACCTCTTTTAAATATATATTGTAGGAAACAGTGAACATTTCTGCTGTCAGTGTAGATGGAGTTATACTGGATGGTACTGAATTATTATCAACCCAATAATTAGAATAGCTGTTGCTGAGTTGTGGAATGGGAGCTAATATTTAATGTTTGAGTTGTTTGAGTGGTAGTCCTCACCCTGTAATCAGGACCTTCTATCTGTGTATCAATATCAATGGTACTGTGCCAGCACTGGGTATATGGCTTCAGAGGACAGCGATGGCATCTACTCTCAGTGAGCCATTTTCTTTCTTTTTTTATTAGATGTCTTATTTATTTACATTTCAAATGTTATCCCCTTTCCTGATTTCCCCTCTGAAACCCCCTATCACATGTCCCTCCCTCTGCTCACCAACCTACCCACTCCCACTTCTCTGTCCTGGCATTCCTCTGCACTGGGGTATTGAGCCTTCACAGGATCAAGGGCCCCTTTTCCCATTGAGGTCTGACAAGGCCATCCTCTGCTACATATGCACCTGGAACCACGGATCTCTCCATGTGTACTCTTTGTTTGATGGTTTAGTCCCTGGGAGCTCTGAGGGTACTAGTTAGTTTACATTGTTGTTCCTCCTATGGGGCTGCAAACCCCTTCAGCTACTTTGGTCCTTTCTCTAACTCCTCCATTGAGGACCCTGTAGTGAGCCATTTTCTACTCTGTCTTCAGTAATCTTTAACCCCCACAGAAAATAGAAATGTATACATTGCTAATGGTGTGATGCTTAGCTAGGCTATGTTTAAGATATCTACCATTAATTTCTGGTTTTTGAAAATCTTTAGTCTTCAGACTATAGAAATGTTCTGTCCCCCTCTACCCTACAAATAAAAGACTTAAAATCCTCAATAGTCCAAAATTATATAAGAACAGATGGATCCTGCTAAATTGAGGATGGCTGAGAGAAAAGAGTGGCCCTCCAGTGGTGTTTGAGCATTCAGTGGCTGCTGAGCCTCTACATATGACCACTAATGATAGAAACAGGTCGAAACATGTAGAAGCATATCAAAGAACAAACAATGTAAGTGAAGAAAAGAAAGGTACTCCAAGTACAGATAATATGTGTAGCACCAAAAGTCTCAAAAGAGATGTGGTTTTATCTCCAACAAAACATTGGAAAATATCTTATTCAACTGTCTCAAATTCTCATCATGTTCCATATATGATCCACAATAGCCATAAGGTTAATTAGTTTATATTCAGTGTTTGTACATGACATGTAGGGCTTATGTTTCTTACTTGATAGTAAGCCTGCCATACTTCTTGAACTTAAAATATATGGTTTGGGGTGACTCACTGAAATATTAATACTGAATCCAGCTGAATGTGGCTTTCTGTAAGTTTGAGTTCCCAGTTCTGTAGAGGTCCATGTTTGGGTCGTTTTTGGCCTAAGAAAATCTATAGATACAGAACTCTCTATAATTCAGGTCACCAAGGTGTGTGCTACTTAACCAAACTAGGACATAATCACGGATGTTACTAGTTTCTGTCAGTTTCCTCAGAAGAAGACAGACACATGCATTTTACCTCCAAGGTGAGGTAAAGTATGAACTCTGGTTATCATTCCTGTCTTATCTTTTAGAGCCCATTGTCCTGCAAATGTTATAGCATACATGTTGCTAATAATCACCACAGGTATCACTTCATTGTGAGTAGTTCTATATTGGTGTTGTTATGAAGAATCTATATTTAAGGGCATTTTGAATATTGATCATCAGTATGCCAAAGACATATTTGTCCTCCCACATTTATCAAAGCACACTTCAAGGCAGTCAATATATGGAATCAATCTAATGTCTATTTACCACTCTAGCTGACAGTGTGAGCCTGGGACAGTGGGGCCTAACTAAAGTCTCACACAATAGCTAACTTACTCAGTGATCAGGAAATTTTTACTGATAGTAAAGCACAGTCACACGGGGACAAGGATAAGGAAGGACACGGCAAAATCTTGTCCTTCCACAGAGGCACATGAATAACAACAGCTGAAATAAACTCACTCCTATCCACTACACCCAGGAGGAGCATACAAACATAGTCCAAGAGCTATTCTGTGTTTTGAAGAAACTGAAGCCACAAAGCTCTTGTCTTAATTTCTTAGAGGTTTCTCATAAACACTCAGAATTTTCACATGACTCCATTTCCGGCTGTGTTCTGTCAATGTCTATTTATTGAAGAAAACAAACATGGAATAGATATACAGTGGAATACTATTAAGCCAAAAGAAGGGATACTCCATTTGCCATCAAATGAATAGAACTGGGTTATAGTATGTTAAGTGTAATAAACCATATACCAAAAGACAAATACAATATGACCTCACTTACGTGTTTAGTCTAATAAACACCAGCTTATTATATATGAGTTGTTGATTAACAGAAGTGGGCAAAAGGGGTGGGAGGGTGAGAAGGGCAAAGGTTGTTTACTGCTTACTAATTAAATAGAAGAGCTTCTGTTGTCTCATTTACAGTGGTGCAATATACTATACAAAATGATAATTAATATACTGCCTAGTTCTCAGAGGAAAGGGATTGGATAGTATTACCAATGAGATATGATAATGATTTAAGGTTTTAGCATTATGCAAAATATATATATAACTAACACACGGGATGCCATAAATCTGTATAATTTAAGATGTCAATTTAAAGAGGGATACTCATGTCCACAAACCTTCATATCTTGACATCCTTGTCACCTTCCATTATCTTTCCCGGCCACTGCTCATCAGCACCATACATTCTAAGTATGATTAATGAATCTTTTCATTTTTGGTTAATAGCCTGGCTCTCACACGAAGATAATCCTTCACCTTTGACTGGACTCTCATATTAGCTGATGAGTGTTTAAAGACTGTTTGGTTGGCTGTAAGTGATTATTTGGACCTAGACAGCTAATAGAGATTGAAGACTATTTCACAAATATCTCTACTTAGAAGGCAAAGACACAGACTCTAGGTTTCACACACCGCTCATTTCCATTTCTATGTACCTACATGGGTGTTGGGCATTTGTGTTTCTGTTGTCTCTTATCTCTATGAGTATGTTGCATGTCTTCTTCTCTTTGTGTTCCTGTCTATGTGTATGTTTGCTTGCTTTTGTGTTTGTGTCTTTGTGTGTAATTCTATATGTATTTGTGAGTGGTTGTGTATGTTCATGTGTATGTCTTTGTGTTTATGTCTTTGTATTCTCGGTGTTTCAGTTTGTTTTGTGTGCTTATATGTGTTTGACTTTATATGTGTTTATGTATGTGCTTGTGTATTTTTTTGTACATTTTCATCTTTGTGTGTATGTTTGTATGCATATTTGTTTTTGATGTGTGTGTTCATTGTGTTATTGTACATTTTGCATGTGATTATGTGTTTTTGTGTCTACATGTGTTTGTATGTTCATGCCTTGTCTTATTGTATGTTCATGCCTCTGTCTTATGCTATAGGTACTGGGTGCTTTCTTATGACAAAAAGCATATAAGCTTTTTCTATATTTCCAATAATCCTTATATTTATGATAAATTAATATGCATTGGCCAAATGTTTAGCAAATTAGGATAAAAACTCAAGAGAACTGAGGGAATTAAGACAGTTGGGTGGTGAATTTACTAGCTCTGGCTTTGGCTAAAACATATAACTGAAATAGAAAATTGCATAATCAACAGTAGCTTACAGTGATGACCCTAGTGTCCCTAGTCAAGCAGAATGATAGGGCTGTCCTCTCAGGTCAAGAACATACCTTCACACTCGGTCTTGGTCAGGAAGGTGCCAGCTCTCCAGGGCTTCTGATGGAATCCCGGGCAGCACCTGTCACAACTCTCGCCACAGGTGTTGTGTTCACACTCACAGCGTGATTTCTAGTCACAAAGGGAGAGGGACAGGTTTTGAGTTTTGTATAGAGCCATAGAAGAGTTGCTGTCCCTAAAAGGTGTGTGTATAATATGACAGTTGAATTAGAAACTTCTAGATTATACGCTACAATGTAAAATTTTGGTCAGCATGTGCAGGAGACAGTGACTGTACTTGTGTGACTACATATGTTCTGCACCAGTGTGGGTTGGTCAGTACCATAGCTGGAATCACTGAATTTATGTTCTAGAAAAAGCCAGGAGGCCCAGGTGAAGACTGAATTTTCATTCTCTGACCCTTCTTTAAGCCTTTATTTTCTGGAGCACATATTTACTGTAAGGCTTTCTTCAAGTCTCATTGACAGTCTCAGAAGTGACAAAACATCAAGTTTCTTTTCCACTGTGCATCTAGGTGTTTAGGAAAGTGGGAGTTTAGAATCTCCGATCTCATGGAATGTGTGTGCTCTGTATTCTAGTATCTATTCACAGTCCTGCCAAGGCTGCTTTTTGTGCTCTCAATACTTCAAAAACGCTGTTCACCAGTGACACTGATAGATAACAAAGGTGCCATGGAGCGAGCTACACCACAACCTAGTCCAGGAAAAGCAGCAGAGACTTTCATCTTCCCACGAGATAACAGTATACAAGTCATTAATCAGAAAACTAGCTTTGAGTATAATGTTACTTATAGTATAGTTTAATAGATGAGAAGAAAGCTACAAGGCCTTATAGACATTTACTTATTTTCCAATTCAATATCTCTTCCATATGCTATACAGTTGATGATTTTGAATTTCACCAGTTTGTTTATGACAGGAGAAAAACATTTGCTCATTTGTCTTCTTGAAGTTATGTTCACTCAATACATTCATTGTCATTAAAGAAAAATTCTATGTGAAAGCTTTCAAGCTTGCTCTAGCTTGACAATCTCAACACTTGAATATTCTCCACCTGGTTTCTTATTATCCTTTCTCACCTCAGTTTGCTGTCACTGGGACATATGCTTACCTCCACATGTAATTTCTGTCTCTTTGCATGATTTTTTTGATTAAAAAAATTTAAAGTACTGGACAGATAGATTGATGGCAGCATTCTAAAAAAGCTAAATCATGCATCAGGCTGTCATAGCTAGAAAGACTTTAGAATAGATCCCACTTTGGAACCTTTGTGGGAAAAGAGAACCAATCTGTTTCCTGATGTCGTGCCGGTTGGACTCAAAGTCTATCATCTTAACTGCCAGCTCTATTTCACCCTGGCAATGCTCCGTTAAAGCATCTAAGTGGGGACCTGACACCCATACACAGCAGTTCCTCTCAGTAAAGCATCTCTTGAAGTATTTTACAGTGTGGCATTTCCTTTTCCTAAGCATCTCATAAATTATACATACGTTTGTTGCAGGGTCAAGTGGACAAGCCCGGGCATGACCATAACAGATGCACATCCCACCAACCGAAATATCCTTGACAGAATAGTAATACTGGGGAATAAAAGCCAGAGAGATATTGTTAGAATTGCTGAAAGGAAAGACCAGGAAGACCAGGAAGAGGGAGCAGGACAGTCAGTTAAAATGTCACATTTTGCCTTCAGACTTCCTTAAGAAGCATTCTGTGTTTCCTGAGGTTAAATGACACTTACCTACACACTAATAGCCCCAGGAAAGAAGGCTGCCAATTTATACGACATGCCCACCTCACGATTTCTCTCCCAGAGTCATTGAAATGTCCAGGTTAGAGCACCCACTGCTACAGAACCTTTCACCATATGGCTGTGGACAGTAATTCTTCATAAAGAATACATAATTTCTCATAAAAAATACCAACCTCTTTAGTTGTGATCATGAAAAACCAGATATCAGTCATAATGTCCCATTTTACTGGATAAATTTGAAATGGAACAATACTTTTAAGGGAAATGGTAGTGGTAACCATGTAATTCTTATCTAGATTCACAAAAAGTTTGGAAGGAAAAAAGGCTAATATGAATGTTTCATGTACTGAGAACTTACTTGCTTTTTTGTTATGTCAAAATGTTCTTACCACCACTTTTCTATCTGAAATTAACACAAAGCTACAGTCATAGTCATTTTAAACTATCAGCTATTTTAAAAATACAATTCACAATTATATAGCTGGACTAAATTTAAATTTTAATTAATGTGTAAACATTTTATAAGTACTAGAGTTTTTTACTTTCTCACTTATTATGCAAATAACCCTCTCAGTGAAAGAAATCTCTATTAGTACAAATATATACAAGAAGATATGGCAGCATTAGTAAAAGTAATGAACACATATCTAGGTTTCCAGACTGAAACCACTTATTATTCTATGTATTTAATTTTTAAATTCTCCCCTTGTTTTGTTATATGCATATAGTATCTTGTAAAACATTTTTTTCTATCTTAGGTATTTGTTATACCTATATTTTGAACTAATGGCACATACTGAGAAAATTGGGTAGCTTAAAAAAGAACCTCACTTTACCTAATTTCATGACTTAATAATGTAGGGCACAAATTTTCTCAGGAGTATTATTGTAAATGCTTTTAAAATTAGAAAGATTTTTTTAAGTGTAAGCACACATTGCTTTCCTTTTGAGTATGACAAGCTGAAAGATAATATTTGATTTTCATATATTTAAGTTTGCATGCAGTGTTCACTGAACTTGAGTACTTTGATAAATGTATACATATGTTGACTGAATTGCTCATGTCCAATGCTGTTATAAATAATAAATGTTCACCACAACCCCCATTCAGCCCTGAGAAAGATGATAAAAAGGAACAATAATTTTTTCATCAATTTTCCCTGGTGTACTTGTCAAAGAAGAAGAAGAAGAAGAAGAAGAAGAAGAAGGAGGAGGAGGAGGAGGAGGAGGAGGAGGAGGA
>NW_022196902.1:19984925-20024083 GCF_008632895.1 Mastomys coucha
AGCACTTGACAATCTGGTAAAATATAATACAAAGGAAAACTGCTTCAAGTTTGGAAAATAAAAGGCACTACAATATCCACTATATGTTGTGTGGAGATAATTAAAATTCCAGTAGTAGTTATTGTGTGATGATGGAGAGGTTAAGCATGGGTAGGTTGAGCAGTGAGGAGAGAGGACAGGTGAAAAGGATGGGAAACTCACACTTGGTTTGCTGTACCATCAATAGACTCTCTGGTGACAGAAATCTGCTCTTCATATGAGCTAGATCTAAGGGCTTTACCTACAGGTTTAGTTTCATCTGGCTGTGATTTTTCTTACTTATGATTTACAGCCTACAGTCTCTAGTGGTAAAGCACACCAGTTTCTTAGCTTAACTGTGCCTTAAGATTGACTTGAATAACTGTAACAGCTTGGTTATATGGGACTAGATACTACGCAACTCTTGGTTAGAGTGTGAAGTAAATAGGGAGGAACTGGGCAGAATCAAAATTAGGAATGGCAAGCAGAGCTGGTCATCCTTCTCATAATAAGTTCAGAAGTTTCTGTTTGCTTGGTACTGAAATAAAACACGCCCTTACCTCTGCTTGTCAAATACCTGTTGAAAGGATGTTTTAAACTTGTGTTTGCTTCTGTTAAGTGTATTTGTAAAGAAAAAAAACTTGTAGAATCATTTTTATCAGTTTCCCCATGGCAGAGCTGTGTGTGTGTGTATGTGTGTGTGTGTATGGTTCATAATTATTGGAGTCCTTAATATTTCATTTGTTAGCCTGGTCTTTGTACCAGCAATATTGACAACTCTGGAACTTTCTAGAATAGTCAACCTCAGTCCTGTTCTATACCTACTGAATTAGAATGTAGTTTCCACAAGAACAACAATGTGTGTGTCCATTGAATATAAAAATGTATTTCTTCATGTGGGTTGTGGTCAAAAGTATTTCAAAGGCCCTGTACTTAAACATGTAGCTGCTTGGAACCAACTGTAAAAATATAGATCACCTAAAGTGACAGAAATTAATGTAGCTCCTTAAGTTGATTATGAATGAGATACTATAGTGCTCATTTTACATAAGAGGAAGTAAAAGTTAAAATGTTGGAGGGCTTGATAAATTCCATGTAATTAATAAGTCACAGAGCTTGGATTTGTAGAAAGGAGGGTCTGTTGGGTTCTAAAGCTGCTAACCATAAATGGTCCTATAAATCACAGAACAATTTCTCTCTCCATCCTTGACAGATTGTTAAGAAGTTCAGCATAGTACCACTCAGGCTCCAATATGATTCTCAGCACTTACTCTTCGTGTGACAATGGGGTCGATTTCTCTAGGGTCTTTGTGAGCAAACATCATCAAGTCGGCATTCAAGGTACGGATCCTCTGAAATCTCAGGCGAATATAATGAGCGGAGGTGAATTCCAGGAGTTCAGGAGAGGGGTCCTCAGCACTTGGTCTCCCATTGATCAAAGAAATGTGAATCTACAAGGAGCAGATAATGGTTTACAAACTTTCTTTTCCTCCTGCTTTTGCCACATTGCAGATACAGGCTTGCACACATCTGAGTGTGGTAAAGTTATTGAGCCTTTCAATAACTGTGCATGTAACAGTTTGCTTACTACCCTCCTGTTCCATATACTAGATGCTACACTTATTTGTAATTGTGTCTTCTAAACCATTTCATCATCTTGCCTCTCATAGCATTTCCAAAAATTAAGTATTAAATCAACTATAATGTTCTCTATAAATTAGGTTCTCAATTATTTACAAACCTTTTATATAGTTAAAAAAAAAAAACACTTGGTAAGAAAATACTAGACTGTATTTGTAAAAACTAGGACCCCCTCACACATTGCATTAAAAATGATTCTGACTTTGAAATCTTCCCATGACAAATGGGGAAATATATTTCAGAGATGATATATGGAGCAAAAATGATAAATTTTAATGGAGACTAGATAAATCTTTGCTCCCAGTCATTTCAATATATTTGTTTCTGTTATGATTTATTTATTTTTTAGTAATTGATAGACCAAGAAGACAAAAATTTACACAGGCTATTAGATGCTATAAGAAAAATAGATTGTCTGAAAATGTATTGAACCTGGATATAATAGTGATTTTTTTTTAAACAAAAATAGCAGCACAGTTGACACCAGGAGAAATACAATTTGATCACCCCATTTTCCAAGTACAAATGGAACTTGCCCAAATGCACACAAAGCTGATGCGCTTTCACAGGACTACCTCAAAGGTGGATAGTTCCTTTTTCTTCTCATTTCCTTGTTTTTATTAATTGTCTGAGAATTCCATACAATGTATTTTGACCATGCTGGTTCTCTCTTCTCACTCTTTTTAGATCTCTGCCCACTCTTTCTCCAACCAAGTGAGTGTGTGTGTGTGTGTATCAAGTTTAGTGTATGATAACCATTAACTCTTGAACGTCAGGTCTTCTTGAAGCATGGTCTATACACCGGAGATTGTATCCCCTAAAGGAAAGTGTCTCTTTCTCTCCCAGAAGCCTATCAACTACCCATAAAAGAAAAGACAACTGTATCACAGGACAGATAAACTGTTGGTTCAAGTAAAAAGTACGACCACAAACAAAGGAAGTAGGGTCCTGGTACCTTTAAGAATGTTTTTAAATCAATTAGGGAAAGAGCCAAATAATTTATAATAGATCTAGACAAAAAGAAATCATCAAAAAAGAACCCAAAAACTAAAAAACCAAAACTCACAAATATAACTAGCTTATCAACAACTGATAAAACCTTATCATTATGAGGCTAGATAAATGGTTCAGCAGTTCAGAGCACTTTCTGATTTTCCAGGAGACCTGGATTCAGTTCCCAGCACCCACATAGCAGTTCACACATATCTAAAACTCTAGCTCCAGGGCTTCTGACATGTTCATATGGACATGCATGTGGGCAAAACACAAATAAACATAGAATGAGAATAAATCAAAGTTTCTATCATTTGTAGTATGATAAACTCTTTTTTTCCAGTTTTTAGGCTGACAAATCCCCCCTATTGAAAACACTCTTTGAGGACAAGGCTAGTTTTGTATGGTCACATGTCCTATTTTTCAAGTGTAAAGCTAACTGACATAAACATCTCAAACATGAATTGGGCAATGCATTTCAGAATGAGAGCATGTCAGGTTATTGATTTGCAATTTTTCTTTGTAAAAAATATAGATACTGTAATTTATATGAACTGAATGTATTCCGTAGCTTAAAAGTTCCCATTGTCCATTCCTAGATGCATGTGTTATCCTATTTGGCGTGTTAATCCATAGGAGTGGGGAGACCCTTTGGAGGTAATTAGACCATAGGGATGGTGTCTTCCTGAGGGGGGTTAGTATCTCAGTGAGAAGATTCCAGAATGCTAGCTTCTTCTGCACCAAGAAAGAATACAATATAAGACAAGAGTATGCAATCCAGGAAGAAAGCTCTCATAGTAATTGATTAGCACCATGATGACTTCTGATCTGAAGCTGCCAGCTTCTGGAGATGGGAGAAATCTAGTTCTCCAATTTAAAAGCCATGCAAAGGGAAATCTACCAGCTTGAGTGTGCATGGATATACTCTTTTAGCCCTTTTTGGAACATAGTAAGAGATAGAAAACAACTTGTCAATGTGCAAGTGTTTCCATAAATCACATATTTGTATACTGAAATATAGGGAAAAATTAAAAATAATTGTAATAGTTCATTTGGCATCCTGTATAGATATCATATACTTACACATCATTCAATCATATCAAAATTGTAAAAAATATTTATTGGGTAGTATGTTTTGAGCATACCACTTACAAATGGAGGCTTGCACACACATGCACACACAAGCATATGTGAACGTAACTGAAGAATTAGGAGTGGAGTGTTTGAGCCCCAGTGGAGGAGAACTCAGTAAAGTCTGTGTATACACTGCAGAGTCTTGACTCAGGTTAGGCAGCCTAGAATCCTAATCTGCTTTGGAAGACAGTATATCATCTGTGTTCATTACATTTTTTGACAGGCAAGTCGATGATATGTATTTCCATTCCAGAATTCTACATTTAGATAACCCCAGAGAACATTTTACAAACTGACTGCCAATAAACTACTTCAGGCACTGGAAAAATACAGCAAACACTGAGAGGAGAAACCAATTCTAATCACACACACACGCACACACACACACACACACACACACATATACCAGACTAGGCTGAAATGGATCATGAGTAAAAATATGAAACACTCCAGCGAATTGAATCAAACTCTTGATATTTAGGGTCAAATCGACTCATTGAACTGACATATTGGAGGAAGATAGAATGGCTCTACAAAAATGCTGAGCCTCACATCATTGAGTATCTTCTGCTGCTGGAGATCTTCAGAGTTACATTCATTCTCTAATGTTCTACAGTCCCTGCATCAAGCCAATGAGCTAAAAAACAATGTGTTTTAAATTACATTGTTTCTTCTGTGTAAGGGGGATCAATTAAATGTTTAAAGAAAGTAAATGATCCACAATTTTGTTAAAACTACTCTTTCTTAAATATTAACATTAGCACCCTCAAAAGGTTACTCTGTTTCTTGAATGTGTGCCTGAATTTCTTTCCTGTCTTCCCTTGATTGCACCTTTTACAAACAATTTGAAGTGAAAGAGAAACCTAATGAATATGTTGGACTATGATTTCTGAGTGTCCTTGACAGTTCCTTAATGTAGATGTTACAGGGAACCATGTTGGTCTATTTGTGGAGTCAGTGAATTTTTCACTTACAGAAACATGTTTTTAAAGATGTACATGTGCTCATTTAGGTTAGTCAGCCCCATGATAGCACCCTGAAGTATTCAACAGGAGAACACTTGTCCTCATAGCTTTGGTATGTTCACCGAGACACTCTGCCAAGAGATCTTGTGAATGTAGCTAGTTCCAAGCTACTTCTGGGATAAAGCATCAGCCAGCTGTTTGCTCATGGTGTGGGCTGCTTCCTTGGGCTGACTCTTGAGTGATCTTTCTCTCTGTCTCTCTCTGTCTCTCTCTGTCTCTGTCTCTCTCTGTCCCTGTCTCTCTCTCCCTCCCTCTCTCTGTATCCTTCTTCCTTCCCCTTTCTTCCTTTACCATCTTCATGTGTATTAAATCAAAACATTGAATAAGATATTTTCTCTGGCACAATACTAACTTCAAGTTTTCAGGACTGTTTAGCGTACTTCTGACTTTCCATGACTTGACAACTAGAGGATGTCTATCTTCAATAAAACTAAAGGGCTTCAAGACCACCTTTGCCTTGTTGTGAGGCCCTGGGAGACTCCGAAAGTCTAGTGTCTTCTGTAATGTTTTTCTATTACAGATCATAATGGTGGCTAGACAGCTGGGCTGGCACAAGAAATCATTTTTGCTGAAAATATCTGACTATGTCTACCAATTGGCCCTTCAGATTTTGAAATGACTTTCCTTAGAAAGGCACTTTCACAAATAAATGGAAAAAGTTTATCAGGATGTTTCTTTTCATTACCAAATGGCTGCCTCAGTGGACCTTCTGCTCACTAGTTGACTAGTTGTCACTAGGTAAAGTATGCTATATGGCATGTTTATCTTTGCAGATGGCTAAGAACTCTCTGTGTTCATTTTATATTACTTTAAAATGCAATTTTAAATTATTTTAGCCAACAAATAATCATGTCTTTACTCAGGAGAATTGTTCCTTATTATGTGACTGTATCTGCTTTAGATGGCTAGAAATGCTTGTAGTCATTAGTGTAGACACTAATTCTCTTAGTGTCACAAGGTTGCTGTGGTACTGGGTGGACAATAAAAAGAAGGTTTGGAGGTTATTGATAGCACATCAGAAACTTTTCATTGAGTAGCAGTAGGAATGAAGTTCAAAAAGTAGCATGTCCCCTTACAGTAGTTTTAAATCCATTTTGTATCAGCAACCTCTAAGAGTGTGCCAATGAAATCACCACAGCACAATGAGAGTTAACTGGCCCTATGGCTTTGGATAATAGGGGATGAGTATAGAGTGAAATTGTCTAATCAGAAGAACCGCAAAGTCTTTATTCATGGAAGAATGGAAGATATTAGTGAAACATACACATAATCATGTCTGTGAGAGTTAGACTCTAAAAAATGACTTTGAAAAATTAGCCTACATATTTCATTTTAAGCTGTGTACAAAAGTGATTTGTAGAATGGACAGGAGAAGCATGAGGCTTAAGAAAAAAGACAGTGTGGCATTTGTTTCTGTGCTACTAAGACAAGTAAAAACTAGATTTTGGCCCTCAATGGTAATTGGCCCTTTTCTAGTTTACACATCCCTTGGACCCTTACTGCTCCAAAGTTCCTTCCACTCAATTATATCTGCTCTCCCAAAAGTCACCAACAGCCTTTGTGTAGTTAGCTATAATGACCAATTCACAGTCTGCACCACCTCTGACCTACTATTAGGAACTGAAATAATTAATTACACTATTGATCGACTCAGATGATAAGCTTTCTTCATTTGGATCCTACCTCATCTGACTTTCTCTTCTCAATTTCCCTTAGTATTTCAGCTTGACAATACACTGAAAACTTCTAGGCAGAAGGGTGCCACGGTAAGGTGCTGTAGATCTTTGATATTTTTGTATACCTCCTGTGATATCTTCAGAATGAGAGCTATGTTTAAAGATGAAATTCATTTGTTGCACTTTGGGATGGTTTTCATTTGGGATGAGGTTGTTCATCTTATACCTTAGCCCCTAAACTTTTAGAGTGGCATGGTGCTGCTCTGTTCTCTGCCTTTTCACCTGTTTTTTAAAAATAAACTTCATACACACACACACACACACACACACACACACACACACACACACACACACACACGTGCGCACCATTGCTAATAAGAAAGCCCTACTATACAGGAAGACTAGGCATACAGAACAAACCATGAGGAGCTTCATATCTACTTTTACACTTTATGTATCAAATGTATTTTATGTACTTTTCACCATCAGTACAACAACAATAAAAAAAAATCATATTTTGTTCTTCACTGATCCCAGTTACTTGTATAGTCATTCTGTCAAAGCCTATGGCTTCACATGCAATCAATACAGCCATCTTCTATGTCTAGGTCCCCACGGCTGACGTCTATGAAAGGCAGAAATGCTGTCTTCTTAGTTTATCTAGCTGGCCAGTAGGATTCACTGGAGTTCCTGCTTTTCATGCCCAGCTCAGTTTCACTAAATAAACACCCCTTCAGCTACTTCACACCAATAATGTAGAATCATTAGAGACTTCCTCTTTTTCATTCATCCTGTGTCAAATTTATCTGGAAACATCATTGGCTTAATTTTAAATATATACAGTTGCCTATCGCTATCCATCACTTGTTTGGAACCATCATAGAGCATAGTCTCGTCATCCGTTCTCCTCTTAAACCTGAGGCATTACTGATGATTTCTGTGTACTCTACAATGTGAATCCCAAGTCATAAGAAAAGTCTGGAGTTTATCTTTAAAGTAATATAATACAGAGCATAGTGCCTAGTCTCTGACAAAATAATAAGGGCTGTTTTAAAATTTATGAATGAATAAAGTTAATGAAAGTTCAAAATAGTAAATTCAACTAATTTTCTATCTAAAAAGAAACTTTTTATGTTTGTTGATGATATTTTTTTCTATTAGAGTATGCTGTTTTCACATAAATTAAATTAAGATTAATAATCTTTCATATCCTTTTATTTCTGAGCACTTTATGTTAAGTTGACTTAAATAAACCTTATATATTAATTCTAGCCTACTATTCCCTTTCATCTTAGTTTGTTAATAATGTTAATATAACTTCAATATAAGTCAATTTTTATTACACTTTAGTTTCCTTCTGATATACTATTTTTTTGTTGGAGACTAACACATAAATATTATTTTACAGAAAACATGATATTGTATTTGAATTTAGGAACTATTCACCTTGACTTACTCAACCAGAAAAGATCTTGTCCATGGTTAATTCCATTTATTTAATAAATCACTGAGAAATTTTTAAATGTGTCATCACAAAGGAACAATTTTCTGTAAAGAAAAATAATAAGATCTGATTGTTAAAAATGCATATGTTCCTCCTTGAGTCTTAATACTCTTTTTAAGCAGAATTGGAAGTATTTTCTTTATAGGATATAGCATACTCATTTAATCTAGAGAACTTTTGGTAACTATGCCACTTTATTCATTCAGGACCCCAACAGGGATAACTACTCCTCCATGGTTGGTGATTTCAGAGTTGATTAGAGAATGATACTTTAAAGATGGCATGCCAAAGATTGTGTGGACCTGATTTCTTCTCACACCCTACTCCCAATCTACAGGCAGATGCTAGTCTAGTGAACTGTTTGTCACATATGACTGCATTATAAACAACTCTATGCTTCTGCTTCCTCCCAACCTTTCTCTTACTATCCCATACCAGGTGGGTTTTTGTGGTTTTTTTTTTTTTTTTTTTTTTTTTTTTTTTTTTTTTTTTTTTTTTTTTTTTTTTTTTTTTTTTAGATATTTTCTTTATTCACATGTCATATGATTTTTCTTTTCCCAGTTTCCCCTCCCAGGAACAAACAAACAAACAAAAACAACAAGAACAAACCCCTGTTGGCTCCCCCTCTCATGCTTGCCACCCACCCTCTCCCACTTATTGGCCCTGGCATTCCCCTACACTGGGGCACAGAGCCTTCACAGGGCCAAGGACCTCTCCTCTCATTGATGATTGATTTTGCAATCCTCTACTATACACATGCTGCCAGAACAATCAGTCCTACCATGTATACTCCTTGGTTGGTGGTTGAGTTCCTAGGAGCTCTGAGGGTACTAGTTAGTTCATATTGTTGTTCATCCTATGGGGCTACAAACCCTTCAGCTCCATAGCTCCTTTGGTCCTCTCTCTAACTCCTTCCTTGGGGACCCTGTACTCAGTTCAATGGATGGCTGTGAGCCTCTACATCTGTATTAGTCAGGTACTGTCAGAGCCTCTCGGGAGATAGCTATATCAGGCTGGCTTGTCCTTCCTTCAGTCTCTAGTCCATAATTAGTCTCTGCAAGTCTTTCTGTGGGTATTTTGTTCCCCCTTTTAAGAAGGAATGAAATGTCCACATTTTGCTCTTCCTTTTTCTTGAGTTTCTTGTGTTTTGTGGGTTGTTCTTCCTGTATTCCGAACTTCTGGGTTAATAACCACTTATCAGAGAGTACATACCATGTGTGTTCTTTTATGATTGTGTTACCTCACTCAGGATGATATTCTCCAGATCCATCCATTTCCCTAAGAATTTCATAAATTCATTGTTTTTAATAGCTGAGTAGTACTCCATTGTGTAGATGTACCACAATTTCTGTATCCATTCCTCTGTTGAGGGACATCTGGGTTGTTTCCAGTTTCTGGCTATTATAAATAAGGCTGCTATGAACATTGTGGAGCATGTGTCCTTATTACATGTTGGAGCATCAGGGCTAATATCCAGTGTATACAAAGAGTTCAAGAAGTTAGACTCCAGAGAACCAAATAACCCTATTAAAAAATGGGGTACAGAGTTAAACAAAGAATTCTCAACTGATGAATACCGAATGGCTAAGAAGCACCTAAAGAAATGTTCAACATCCTTAGTCATCAGGGAAATGCAAATCAAAACAACTCTGGGATTCCACCTCACACCAGTCAGATTGGCTGGGAGAAAAAACTCAGGTGACAGCAGATGCTGGAGAGGTTGTGGAGATAGAGGAACACTACTTCATTGCTGGTGGGACTGCAAGCTGTTACTCTGGAAATCAGTATGGCGGTTCTTCCTGAAATTGGGGATAGTTCTTCCGGAGGACCCAGCTATACCACTCCTGGGCATATACTCAGAGGATGCTCCATACCAGGTGTTTTATTCCAGACATATACATTGTTTCAATTGCTCTAAAACTGACATTGTTTTTCACCTGTTCTTTTGAGTTATAAGTCGAGCATTTGTCTTTCCTGGATGAAAGCTTTGCCTATCATGGGATATTTAAACAAATTCTTCACTGTCGAATAGATTGTCATTAATAAGTTGAAACATAATAGCAAAATTAACTATCTGCATAGAATATTTGTCATCTCTTCTTACTTCTCTAGTCACCTAGTGAAAATCAAAATCCTAGGTCTACATGATTTATCAGCTCATTAAAAAAAATATCCTTTGCCTCTCATTTTGAAATAGAGTAAGATGAGACTCCTTTTTTTCTCTCCATACAAAAACAGATTTCACGGGGAAGTGACTTCTATGTTCCATAAAACTAAAAAAGCACACAGAAAATCTAAATTTTAAGCAAATCCGTGGGCAGGATTAAAGTCTCAGCTGCTTTAGGGGTTTTAGTTTTTTTGGGAAAGGAGATATCATATGACATGTAAATAAAGAAAATATGGAATAAAAAATAAAAAATGAAAAATAAAGTCTCAATGTTGAGATTTTCCTGGTTTTCAGAATATGTCTTGTGTTCTTTGTTTCAACAACGCAAAGCAATCCAGCCAAGCACTTGTTTCTAAGTCCTCAATTTATTAACTTTCATCTAAACATGCCCTGATGGGTAACCTGTAATCTACTGTTGTAGCCCCCGAATTACTGATGCTAACTCTGCAGTTACAGCCTTACAAAGGAGACCCCAGCGTTGTGTACAGTTTGCCCCTGCATTTCTTCCCTCAGAAGCTCCCATTTTTCCCTCCTGCCAGGCAAGTGCAAAATGTAGGCAGCTGATTTTTGTGCTGTGTCCCCAAGTAGCAAGCCCAGGGCTTCCTCTGCCTCCCTGGCTGCTCCAAGGTAACCCAGTCTGGCGTTAGAATGGCACTACCCATAAAGTTCCCTCTTAATGAAAAACATTCTGAGGAGTCAAATGCTAAATTGAGACAGACTCCTCACCTCTGCATCGCCAAAAACTAGCTCTCTCTCTCACTGATAAATGGCTGAGCTCTCCAGGTGTCTGTCCTTGGGACCTTCAAGAAATAACAAACTCAAAGAAGATTAAGGCCCTATGTTTAAATCATAGAAAAAGGTAATCAGAGGTCACAGACAGTTATGGCCAGTCATAAAATTAGTTCCTGATAAACCCATGATAGACACTCTTTAATCCCCCTCCCAGCTTCAGTTCCATCCCAGCAAATGATACTGTTTGAGTTACAACCTACCCTGCTTCCATTCCGCTTCACCCTAAGCAAAGAATTCCTAACTACACTGTATATAAACCTAATGCTTTCTGAACTTGTTATCACATGCTAGCACCGATGGGGAGGGGAGAGGCACTAGTGATCCAAATCAAGACTCGAAATAATAAAAACACTCTTTTGCAAGTTGCAGCGGACTTCGCAATTCTTGGGCTCTTCTGGGTTTCCTGTGGACTCAGGGCAAAACACCATCATAATTAAATGAAAGAGCATATGACTTCCACTGCTCATGATGTGTAAGAAGTATGCTGACCACTAAGTGCCAGAAATTTTCAAAAGTTGTAAAATCATTACTAAATGTGCACCACACCCTTTCCTTTGATTTCTAACTCTGAAAGGTCCTTGACATATACAAGTTTCTTTTACATACTGTATTCTTAGTACTTTTAAAGTAATAAAACAATAACCTAAGCAGTATTTTATTTACCATTGTTATTTTCTTTATGCAGTTCTGTTGTATTTGCATGGATAAAAAAAAGATTTGTCAAAATAGGTTTCTCAGTCTCTTTGGGGAGCTTCTCATTTACATTTTGTCAAATGCAAATGTTTGGCAAATGTCATTGTGCTGTCAAGCCAAAACTATATGGGGATACGGTTATCATATGATCTTCCCAGGCAGGAAGGAATCCAAGGAGAGCAGCTCCAGAGCAATTCAAGAGGGAAAATACCAGCAGGAAACTCACTCAGACATTTGTTTGTGTGTGACTCAACCAGAGATAGCTTAAGAAAATAGAATCATTAACCATCTATTCCTCTCTTGCTTGTGTTTCAGTAGAACCTTGCATATGAATACATTACCTGTTACTATTACTCAGTTAGTAGATGTCAGAAAGCATGATCAGAATGTATCAATGGATGCCACCTTAATCCTGCCAGTGCTTCTTGAAAGATATCACTCTTGCTTAAAGAATGGAAGCACTACTGCTGATGCCAAGAAGAGTTTGCTGACAGGAGCCTGGTATAGTTGTCTCCTGAGAGGCTCTTCCAGAACCTGACCAATACAGATGCTGATGCATGCAGCCAACCATCACATCAGACTGAGCATGGGGACCCCAATGGAGGAGTTAGGGCAAGAACTTTAGGAGTTAAAGGGGTTTGCAACCACACAGGAAGAACAACAACATCAACCAACCAGACCCCCCAATGCTCCAAGGAACTAAACTACCAATCACAGAGTAAACGTGGGGGAACCCACGGCTCAGCTGGATATATACAAGAGTATGACCTTATCTGGCATAAATGGTAGAGGAGGCCCTTGGTCCTGTGGAGGCTCGATGACCCAGGGTAGGGAAATGCTAGGGCACTGAGGTAGGAGTGGGTGGGTGGGTGAGGGAGCAGCCTCATAGGGGCAGGAAGTAGGAGAAGGGTATAGAGGGGTTGTGGAGGAGAAACTGGGAAGGGAGATAACATTTGAAATATAAATAAATGAAATAACCAATAAAAATGTGAAAAAGAATAAAAACACTGGATTTTAGGCAATTATGTCCAGGAGTAGCTGAGACATGGCCTAATTCTAGTCTGACTTCACTGACTATAGTCATTAGCCCATTACACTATCAAACAAATCAATGGTTTAATAAGCATCCCTTCAATAAATAGCATCTGGTCATGCAGATACAACTGGAAGACTTATAGTGGCAGGAAGCCACTGCGGATGAGTCTCTTCCCCATTCTGTCATGAGACATGCTACCATCCAGTGTTACTCAGACAGGGTCCTGCCATCCAGTGTGACTCCGACAGGGTCCTGCCATCCAGTGTGACTCACACAGGGTCCTGCCATCCAGTGTGACTCAGACAGGGTCCTGCCATCCAGTGTGACTCCTCAGACAGGGTCCTGCCATCCAGTGTGACTCCTCAGACAGGGTCCTGCCATCCAGTGTGACTCCTCAGACAGGGTCCTGCCATCCAGTGTGACTCAGACAGGGTCCATGTATTACTCCATTTCCCCTCTGTGCCTCACCCAGGATTCTTCAGATTCTTTCTATGGTTCTTGTTTCCCCTTAATTAACTTTATAAGATTTGCCTCTCTAGTTTTATGTATTGAAGACTGTCTGGTGTGGAATTATTATTATGCCCCCGTCCTACTCAGACATCACTGGAGAAGCCTGAGAATAGATTTCCTGAAAGGGGACAGGCTTGAGGCAGAATAGAATATGGAAGATCACCAAGTCACGGGAAAATTCTTTACTCAGTAGTCTATCTAACACTATTCATATCAATACAGACTCTTGTGGCTTATAGAAGCAAGCTTTTGAGAAAATTACAACCACAACTATTGATTTCTTGGAGTGGATGAAGGAACCATTTTATCCAGGAATAATACAAATTCTACCTTTTGTATTAATTTCAAAATTTTCCAAATTTTTATTAAATTTAGCATAAACAAAATTTGTGGGGAAAGTTTTGCTATGTAAGTATTTTATTAAGTGAGAATAGTGGCACACAAAACGATTTACACTTTGTGAAACCTCTACAAGGTTAAAGTGCTAAAACTCTGAGCTACAAGGAGATAAAAAAATGTTCGTACTCAAAATAAATTGCAGTGAAATTAATATGGTCTTTTTAAATAGGAAGATGTAAATTAGAGCAAGTCCTGAATACAGGGAGTGTTCCATGACCTACATTGATAGCACAGAACAATCTGTACCCTTAAAAGCCACATAAAAGCACAAAGGAAGTCCAAAGCAACATTTTTCTGTTTTGTTTTCAGTCCCTGTGTGGGAACACTTGTTTAAAATTAAAATCTTGGAGCAGGCACTGCAAATAGTGCGCCAGATCCTGTGTCATTCTGTTGGAATAAAGCCTGCATGTGTGTCTAAAGGAGAAAATCAGTTTCCTTCAGCCTTGTCCTCTTATTCAAAGCCTCCTCAGAAAGTATGTTTGGACCTCACAAGCATACAAATTAAATTTTATATTAATATGTTGTTTTGATGTAGCATTTTGTGATGACCACTGATAGACTCAACTAGTTAGAGTCAAGCACTATAGATACACAAAAAGATCCCTCTAAAACAGCAAAACATAAGAGACTAAATTACAATATTAAAATAAAAATCTGATGTTTGGAGAGAATTTGAGATATAGCTCTATAAAGCTGAACATGCTCCTTAGGCTCACTATTTTGATGCCTCTGGTGTTGTGTGTTTGTAAATCAGGATTCACAATCCCACCTTGACTTTTGCTCATCTCTTGTTTGACCACCTTTCTCCTCTTACTCTATTTTTACATTCTTAACTTAGTGTAGTACTTTCTGTATCTTATTTATTGTTTATCTAGCTGTTGTTTAGCAATGTCCTTTAAGATAAGCCCTTCATCTTGAAGGAAGGCATGTTAAAAGAGGTGAAAGAAAGGGATGCTCTAAGGCAGTGTGATTAACAACCCCTTTGAGGTAGACTGATCCATACACAGGGGTTGCATATCAGATATCCTATTTATCAGATGTTTACATTATGATTCATAACAGTATAAAATTACAGCTATAAAATAGCAGCCAAAATAATTTTATGGTTCATAGTCACCACAACATGAGGAACTGTATCAAAAAGTTACTTCATTAAGAAGGTTGACAACCACTGCTCTAAGGGATGTAAAACATTTCAGCCTGCAGAGAAACTCATTAAACTCAGGAAGGAAGTAAACAAATCAGTAACTTCAGGAAGTCTCTGAAACTGATCAGATTCAATCTCAGAATTATACACAGCTATACAATCTGCAAAAAGACACTCTTAGACAATCTGAAGTACAGAAATGCTCAGAGAAGCTGGGTAGTATGGAATAATAAGTAGACATGAGCCACATTACTTGTAAGAAGCAAAAAGTAGCTCAGGTGCCTGGAAGAGACTCAGGTCAACTGAGCTGCTTGGAAAGGACACCCATCTTGTTAAGCACCTTCAGGCTACCCAGTATCCCCGAGACTTCTAGCTTGCATGAATTATCACCTGTCTTTGGATAGACTTCTGTAGATGTCTTTGAGCCATTTCTACTTTGAGAAACCCTCCAAGTAGCCCCCATAAAATTCACTGCTTCCCCAAGCTGCACCTTGGTGGTATCTGTACATTTTTCTGGTTTTGCTTTTCTATATGGAGTGAGTAGATACTTGTTCGCATCTCCCCAGGAATAATGAAGTACAACACTTGTCCTGCCTACATTCTCATTATAAGAGAAAACCTGTATCAATAGTTTGTTAAGTTTCTATGTTTTTAAGTGTAGTCACATTTTCCACATCTCTACACATGGACTCAATGATCTTTGTATCAGAAAATACTAGTTTTATTCCTCATGTTTCATAATTTTCATTGCATAAGAAAACTTTTCTTATAACATTATTTTTTTAGCAAAACAAAATTTGTATTCCCACAAATGTAGAGTGCTTTATTTTGGTGAATCAGACCCTACCATGGGATTCTCTGTATGGTATGGCTCTTGCTAGTTGTGTGCACATGTTCAATGAGTTTGGTTTTTAAAATCCCACTAATTTATGTGTTCAATGATGATTTTGCTACTTACTACTCTGATGATTATTTGAGCCATCTATTTCTATTTTTCTTTGTATAAAGCAAACAATAACAATACCTTAAACTTCTATTGTGTGGATTAAAACAAATTCATGTGAAGTTATTAGAATAGTGTATAGCTCAAGGAAAAATGTTATTTGTTATTATTGAGAGTAAGAAAAAAAAATCATGAAATTACTATGCATCTCATAGGAATCTATCCAATTAATCCCAGTTACCTATTGCCAACCTGTTCTGCCTGAGATAGGAGTGACAGCAAGAAAAGTTTCCACTCACCGTGGAGATTCTACCCCACTACTTGAGATAATAAGATACTTGGGTGTAAAAGGAAGAATGTACTTGAAGCCTACCAGAACATATTCTTGTATCTTCTTTATTTATTCATATATGATTTTTACAAAAGCAATTAAGGGAGAAAATAACAGAAAAGTTCCAAGCTCAAGACATCCACGTTTGTGTTGAAGCTGTTGCCCTGGAGATAGTCTGTATTTTCATCCCTTTGACATAATGGTTTCAAGAACTGACATCAGAGCAGATGACCAAGTACTAACATGAAAGCTGCAGAAAGAAGAGGATGCAGAATTACGAACATCTGGGCAGGAACTTGTAAGATAAACCAAAAAAAAAAAAAGTAATATAACAAGGGACCCTCTACAAATCCGACTTCACACTTGAAAGGTGGCTGGGGCTGCTGCTGTATTTGTGGCTCATCACTGTGATATTCACAGATGGCTACATATTCCAAACAAATGAAGTTTAAAGAAAATGTCTAACAAAGAGTTTGGATTATCATTTTGTATGTTTTATAGAATGGATGTTGACAATTATTGCTAGTTGCTGTTGCTGATATTCCAAATTGTGGTTCCTCCTCTTACTCTGTACAGTGTAGATCCTAATAATTTATTTACTAAGTTTGTAGACTCCTGGCTTGCTGCACTCTGACATCTGTACAGCTCTAGCAGATCTTGGGTCCTTTCAAAGAAAGTGGGTTCTCCTTGGGACTCTGCCTCCCACACAAGCAGAAGATGAAGGTTTCTGCAGATTTACTTAGCACACAGTGTTCTTGTTCTTTTTTTCTGGCCTCCAACTAATAATTGACCACAGGAAGCTGCTGGGCCATGCCCTCAAAGCGGCTCAGAAAGAGTGCACATTGCTGCTTAGCTATCGGGGGCAGGACAGGCTGAAACTTGGGGCCTTATTTTCTACAAGGACTTGTGCAGAATTACAAATAGTTTGAAACATTAAAATTTGAGAAAAAAATGAATAAGCCACTGATTGGAGGTCATTGATCATTTTTTTTTTGTAAGTAATTCATCTAAAGGAGACATTGTTACACAACATTTCTTTTCTCTTTCCTCTTGATAAACACAGTGTAAATGAAAGGTAGGGAGAATAAAGGATTTAATCAATCATCCAGGGGCCAAGGCAGAATTGCTTTCTCTTATACATTTGCTGCCAAGTTCATAGACTCAAGTTTGTTTCCAATTATTTGTAATATGTTTTCCCAGAAGAATCCCGACTAGGTTGTTTAGGCACGTCTCCCTTTTCTATTAATGACCAAAACACAACTGTTTCTCCTCAGCCCAAAGCAAGGCGATGAATTAGGAAATGGCTACGGCTGTTGCTGTTGGTCTTGCAGGGTGTTGTATTTGTTTTTATTTTAAACTGGCTCCAAAGAGAGCAGGGACAGGACCATTTCCTTGCCTTTTTATTGTTGTTGTTGCTGTTGTTGTTTCAAACTTAGGCTATATGACTCCTTATCCAGGAAGGTTATCATAATGACACATTAAAAAGCTAAAAGGCTATGTCAAGGTTACAGGATGTGGCTCTTGCCATTTGAACACTTATGAACTTGCTCCTAAAATGATGGCGTTTACTACCTGAATGCAATACTTCAATACCTCCAGCTCCCCAGTAGTGCCTGCCTAGGTTGTCACGTCCCTGACAATCATCACAGTGATCCTTGGACATACTCAGGTGCACTCAAGGGCTCAGAGAAAGACAGAGATTGCTTACCAAAAGGAGCTGTTACTCTTGGATGGCTAAGTCTGGCAACTCTGAAACCCTGTTTATAGGAAACAGTGGCCGGTGCTCCTGTGGAGATGTGATGTCTTGTCTCATCTTGTTCTAAAGTAAACATTTCACTACATCCTATAGGTCCAGAGATTACAGGGGTCATGTTATCCTTCCTGTCTTTATCCACAGTGAACCTCTATGCACCCCTTGGAAAGCAGCTTTAAAATACTTCAGGCCTCTGGTAGCACCAGTATTGGCTGGATTTTCTATGCAAGATTTCTGATCATCTGATCAATAGTAACTTCTTTGACTTCAATCATGAAAAGTCATTTCCATTTGTGTGTGTAGCCATATTTAAGCCCTTTGACTACAGTATCACATGATCATCCCAATCTCTGTTGACATACTTTGTTTGACTGAAGTAACCCTCTGATCTAAATGCGTGTTTCAAGTCCCCTCACTCTATCTCTAAAGTACCCAACTTTAAAAATAAAATGTAATTTATTCTTAATTCTAAGGGAAGCAGCATTATGTATTCACTGGGGCAACTTCCACCCTATTTCCACACTCTTTCCTTTGCAAAATGTGAGATGGCATGTTGAAATCAATGCTAAGGGAAGGGTGACTTTTAAGTTACAGATGTCATCATGATGTACATGGTTTGTAGAGAGCTACACACAAACCACCCCAAGTCCCATTTTTTCCAGTGGTAAGAAAGCACACCACACACACACACACACACACACACACACACACACACACACACACACACATATGGCAACAAATTAAAAAACAATTCTAAAGTAAGTACTCTAAAGCCTGTTAAGGAATGTTGTTCATTTCAAATAACTATTTGAAGTGATTATAAAGAATACTGATTTGTATCAACACATTATTTTAATCCAACTATACTTTTTTTAGACTTGTAGTGACAGAAGGGACTTAAAAGACAAGTAATATTTGAGGAAATAAAATAGGACATAAATATAAAAGGTCAGACTCAAATGGAAGCTGACATTGGATTTGATTTCGATGTGAAAGCAGACACACACAAGCTCAAGCTTTATGAGCAGCACTGCTGGTGTGCTCTTGTTATTCACAATTCCAGAGACCAGATGAACCTCAGAATTACCCATAATTCCAGGAACTTCAGACTCCTTCAAGATCATAGCAGACAGCTGCTGAGAAACACTGAAGGTTTAAGGGAAGAGTTGGTAACTCGGAACTATTTACTCAATACACTGCTTCCTTTTAACACCTTTGTCTTCAACTTTAATCTCAATGACTCGTGGTCATCCATGGTCTCCATACACTACATTTCTATTCATTATTTCAAGACAGACCACATACCCTTAATTAGAGTGCATTGCTATTATTGCTGAGTTAATTATTATCATTAATCTTTTATTACACCTAATTTATCAATAGATATCTCAGATCAGGATGCAGGGGGATATGTAGAGAATTTTGGGTTCTGTTTTTGGTTTTAGGTATCTCCTACAAGTATTAGGATATCCTGTGTAGAAAAGGGGAGTCTACTTTACATTGAAATCAAATCCATATCTACTAGTTAAGACTGAAAATCATTCATGACAAAAATCAGGTTAATGTGTCCATGTCACATGTTAGAAAAGATGATTTAGAATTTTAAAATGTCAGTTAAAATATGCAATGTGCTTTACCGTAATTTAAACCTATATTGCAAATTACCTTTTTTAAAAAAAATTTCTGTATAGAAGGTGAGTGCAGATTACTTAAGAGGTCAGAAGAAGGTGTCAAAATCTCTGGAGATGACCTTATATGTGATTATGAACTGGGGGCTAGGAATTGAATTCAGTTCCCCTGAAGGTGCAGTACATGCTCAAACCACACAACATTCTCTCCAGCTGTACATATTAAATTAAAATTACATTTTATGTTATAAATTCTTTTATAATTCATAATTCTGCCTACTTTTCTTTTCAGACAGTAATATCATGAAAATCTAAGTGGTTCATTGGGATTTTTACACATGATCTTTTAATGTAAGTTCTCATTTTTATAAAGTAACAAGCTCTATTTTACATGTGGCTCACTAGATTATGTTTCTAAATTGTGTTTCCTTTAACTCTGAGAACCTAGGATCACTTCCACACTGGCAGATCTCTAGATTACAGAAGAGGTGATGTTTGTTTTCAGGGAAACATTTATCTGACAAATTGAAGCACTCATTGTGTTTTTCACTTTGCATGACACTAGATATCCATGTATGACTAGTTACATCAGCCAGGTTCATCATACATGACACCTTTTTTGTTTAACACAAACATTAAGTGTTTCTTGAGTCTGGCTCATCATGAGAGAAATATTTCAAAGTAATAAATACTTTATTTTCTCAGTATATACAATTCTACTTGAAAGACTTTCAAAATACTATGAATAAATTAACTTGAAAACAACTCTCTCAGTGTTTGCATGTACAAACAAAAGCCAAAATCAAAAGCTAATTATAAATATTGTGTTAAAGGAGACTTCCCATTAGTGAATAGGTCTACTAGTCAAACATTTTTGCACACTTGAACTGACTTTATTCTTCCAATATTCCATGCTCCTGTGATATATTTTTCAGTGTATAGCAGTAAGCTCCAACAGGTAACACAGACTATGAATCCTGAAAGATACAGAGCATACAGTAGGTTTTTTTTTTTTTTAAGTTTAGAGGCTGACCACAGCTTTCCTGCTGGATCTGGAGCTCTCTTCTCTTGTCAAGGTTTATGAGTAACACTTTCATTTTCTGATGGAATTAGAAAATTGCTCACCACTTATTCATAAATGACATTACATTCAAGCACGTTCTTCTCAAGTCATATTTCACACCCTCCAACCATATGCATATGCAAAGTTCTTGTGGGAAAGTTTAACTTAAACAGTGGGCTTTGAATTTGAAGGCTGTTCTGTGACATGCAAAGGATGATGCCACTTCTCAGACTTGGAACACTATCTTCACAGACATTGTTGGCAACATCGGTGTCCTGGTTTTCAATCTCCTGAAATTTACTGCTAAGTGCCATTTCTTATGTAGATTCCAGACTACTGTACAGTGTGCATATACCCTCCACACAATACTGAATAGATCCTTTATGTTTAATAAATCTCAGACTGAACTCCTCTACTCTATAAAACTTCTCTGTATTCTTCCTCAACTCATTTGACAGCAACTCAGTCTTTACAGTTGCTTCAACCCAGGTGTACTGGATGTTTTTGTGTGTCAACTTGACACAAGCTGAAGTTATCACAGAGAAGGGAGTTTCAGTTGAGGAAATGCCTCCATGAGATCCAGCTGTAAGGCATTTTCTCAATTAGTGATGAAGGGGGTAGGGCCCGTTGTAGGTGGTGCCATCCCTGGGCTGGTAGTCTTGGGTTCTATAAGAAAGCAAGCTGAGCAAGCCAGGGGAAGCAAGCCAGTAAGGAACATCCCTCCATGGCCTCTGCATCAGGTCCTGCTTCCTGACCTGCTTGAGTTCTAGTCCTGATTTACTTTGATGATAAACAGCAATGTGGAAGTAAGCTGAATAAACCCTTTCCTTCCCAACTTGCTTCTTGGTCATGATGTTTGTGCAGGAGTAGAAACCCTGACTAAGACACCAGGGACTCATCTTTTGAGCCTCTCATTTCCTTACACCCCATGAATGGAAAATCCATTCATACATCCTCTTGGCATAACCAGTTAGTTATGAGATCCTATTGGCTCCTATTGCAAGATGTCTGTTCTTTCAATCATTCTGTACACATTCGCCTCTGCTGCACTCTAAGCTACTCTCATCTATCCTCTGAACTGCTGCCAGTCTCCTACCTGCTTTCCTGCTTCCAGTTCTCCTTCATGCCTCCAACATTAACCAAGAACAGCTGGAGCAGTGAGGCAGAGAGGGTGTGGAGAACAGCAGTTTATTTACTGAAAGTTGCTTTTATGAATGCTCGGCATGACCTGAGTTTGGATGGTGGTGCTAGCTGCAAAGCTGTTTCTATCCTACCTGTGGCTAGCCTGCTCATTTCACACTGGCAACACATTAGGGAAAGCACATCCTCAGAAGCCTTTTAAAAATATTTAAAAGACTGTTAGGGCTCTGAGATTTCATCCTATTTACAAAAATTAAGTTAGATGGTATGGTTTTGTGGAGTCTGGAAGGATATGTTCAGACCGTAAACACGGATAGAAGACCACTAATACTCAATCACAGGATGCGGAGGGACTCATATGATACCAGTTCCCATGGTAAACACGGGTAGAAGACCACTAATACTCAATCACAGGATGCAGAGGACTCATATGATGCCAGTTCCCATGGTAAACAAGGGTAGAAGACCACTAATACTCAATCACAGGATGCAGAGGGACTCATATGATGCCAGTTCCCATGGTAAACACGGGTAGAAGACCACTAATACTCAATCACAGGATGCGGAGAACTCATATGATGCCAGTTCCCACGGCTGCACAATCTGTAGCAAGGCAGAGACAGGGCCAGTTATGTCTGAGAGAACTGTGAGCTGCAGTTATGTCTGAGAGAACTGTGAGCTGCAGTTATGTCTGAGATAACTGTGAGCTGCAGTTATGTCTGAGAGAACTGTGAGCTGCAGTTATGTCTGAGAGAACTGTGAGCTGCAGTTATGTCTGAGAGAACTGTGAGCTGCAGTTATGTCTGAGAGAACTGTGAGCTGCAGTTATGTCTGAGAGAACTGTGAGCTGCAGTTATGTCTGAGAGAACTGTGAGCTGCAGTTATGTCTGAGAGAACTGTGAGCTGCAGTTATGTCTGAGAGAACTGTGAGCTGCAGGTGATGACTCCCAACTCTAGGAGCAGCATTCTTATCTGGTATGTGCTGAGTGGCGCTTAGCCCTCCCTCTGGATGGAGACCTAGCCCATTTTTCCCAATTTTATCTGCCCTTGGCCTCCAAGAGATGCCACTTATGCTTGCTCAGGCTGCTGTTCTGTAAACAACTTCCAAAAGATTGGACCACAGGTGATTCAATCTGGTTTCAAAGCTCACAACTGGTTTGCCAAGGTTTTGGAGTTCAAGTCGCAGCTTTTAGATTTTAACTATTAGCTGAAACATTTTGTTGCACAGAGGGACACATGATACGACTCACATGGCTTCTTGTGGTAGGAATATCTTTTAAAAGCACGAATTCACACTAGCCTTTTAAAAAAAAAATAATTTGTGCAGGGCAATGGTGGAACACACCTTTAATCCCAGCACTTGGGAGGCAGAGGCACAGCCAGGCAGATTTCTGAGTGCTAGGACAGCCAGAGCTATATAGAGAAACCCTATCTCAAAAAACCAAAGCCAAAACAAACCAAAACAAACCAAACCAAACCAAAAACCATTTTGTTGTTTGTTAAGTAACATAAAAGCTGTAATGAATACAACTCCATTAGTAGAGAGTTGCCTACTGAAGCTACACTGGAATCATTTGCACCACGAACCTGCCCACGGCCACCCAGACTTTCTTCTCACCTTACAAAGTTATATTTTATGATACAAACGTGATATGAGATCTACTGCATTGGGAGTTTTGTGATATTCATGGAAATGTTTAACTGCAAGCAACCTATGCTGAGTAGGTCTCTGTATCCACCTTATTTCACCAAACCTTGTTGCCCTTTAACAAAATTTCACATGATACTTCTTCCACAGTCCCTGGTATGTACAAATCCCCTCTCTGCTTCTATGGTTTTTGACTACTACATGCCATGTACAGGGGAATCCTACTTCTGCTGTATCTGGCTTGTTTCATTTACATGTCTTCTAGTTTCCAATGCTTTGTGTTTCATTGGATTTCTTTCTTTAAAGACTGAACACTGTCCTACTGGAGGAGGCACACACCACATTCCCCTATTTGTCCACAGACAGCCCTTGGCTTTGCTTCTATGCTTTTCCTATGATGATGAATTCTACCAAGAATGCTAGGGTCTAGCTGTCACATTGAAATGCTAATTTCAATTCCTCAGAAGGAGAATAGACAATGCCTTTATTATTAACTGCTTTAGCCTGTGTGCTGCCTACAACCGAAATCCTCAAGAGTTAATTCTTGTGGTTATAATGGTATTACTGATGGTCTCGATCGCTGCATGTCAGAAAAGGCTACAAGATGTTAAAGAATTTAGCCAAGAACATGAGGTTGAAAAATTCACAGATGGGACTCCATTCTAAGAGCTGGTGTGCCGGTATAGGCCATGATGAACGTGGGGAACATGGTAGATGCAGTGGCCAGGGGCAACTCCTCCATAGTCCCTGTCCAGTAACCAGAGACTGACTCTGGCTTCATTAATGCACAAGTGGCATTGTTGAAACCTCATACCTAAGGTGCTGAACTTTAGGTATCATCTTGCTTTCTGTTGTGCTGCCTGGGAACAGAGGGTCTCACATGGGCTTACATTGCTGGAAAATACAGAAAATCACCAAACCTTCCTCAGTCGCCTTGCCCTGGTATTTCTTTTGACCATAGTATAATGAGCGCTGCCTTTGTAAAGTTCACTTTTACTCCGGTGCACAGGCAGGAAAGAAACCTGTGCACCGTGTACTTACACACCTGGAAAAAGTGTCCTAGAAGGAGTAAGTTTTTTTATTTACTAAGATTTTTTAAAACTGTGTCAGAAATGTAGAGGAATCTATTTCCTCTGATATTTGTTAATTTCTAAATTATTAGCTCACAGTATGAATGTTTTCCATAGAGGTTAGCTGAAATTTTTCATAGGACATGTACCTCCATAGAAACTGATCGCATTGTGGAATGTCAGAGTCTGATCATATACTTTAAGGATGGAGTGATCTCTCCCCACAGAATTCTGCAGTACAAATCCTGATAACAACTAACAACCATCCACGCAGCTGGTCACACCAAACAGGGTCCTTCTGCCTCCTTCAACTGAACTCATCACCCTAGGAAGTAGTTGAGGGGCTAGGCCATTTTTAAATTCTCAATACCTCATAGCAGACTATGATTAATTTTAATTTTAATTTCAAAACATGCTGTTCCCAATTTGCCACTGTGTTTTAATTGGCTTGTATTGCAGCTTTTTCCAGATTGTTAAAGAGTCCATTATTATGGTTAATCTCTTCAAAAAATCCTGTGTGTATATATGACAAGAAATCAGAACTGCAATTGTCTAGGAGAACAAAAGGACTAATGTGGGGGATGAAATAGGGAACAGGATGCAGGTGAAAATGCTAAATATAGGTTATATACTTATGAGAAAACTTTAAAAATAAACAAAAACAAAAAACCCACAACACACACAAACACAACAACCTCATTTGTAATGGATTGAGAAAGTTTAAACTAGAGTCTTGGTAACAAAATGATTGTACTTTTCCAAAATGCACAATATCCCATACTGCTGATCCCATAATTGCTATCTCTGGCTATTGCTATAATCCAGGTGTTGTGGGTAGCCAGGGGGCTCTGCCAGGTTCCATGTGTGAAGTTTAGGAAGAACTTTGTGGCAACAGAAACCTCACTAAATGCAATGATGCTGCTATTGAAAACTGTGTATGCATAAGGATGACCTACCCTAAATTAAAACATACAGGTCAAACAAAAGTGCAGTGGTAAACCCCACCAGAGGACTCACAGTAAAGACAGAAAGTCTACTTACTAAAGATGCTGGGGTCCTCAAAGAAAAATTTTAAAAATATGTTTCTTGTTGAACTTTGAAATATTTCAATTTTAGAAAGCCAAGTAGACAAACATTCCAAAGCAAGGCAAGTATAATGATGAGAGTGATTCATTTGCTGTTATAAGTTCTCTGTAAATAATTATTTCTGGAAATACATCCCAAGCCCACCATCAGTGAGGGACAATCGTGAGGGAGGTCTCTGACTTCTCAGCAGGGATCTCTAGGCTAACACACGCTCCCACCCACTGTGGCCACACCACAGGGCTCTTGGCAATTAAACTTCACATACTGTTATTCCTTCTAGGATTGACAGTGCTGCCTGGCAAAGCACGCGGATTCATGTGGGTTACAAATACTTTTTCCATTCATAAGCATTTTTTTTTTATTAGAGGCACCAAAGGACTCTCAAGAATAGGCGTTTCATGCTTTTGGCTATTTCCCAGACATCACCCAACATTTCCTCCTTTTGCCTCAAAGGCAATATCAGAGGACTGCCCAGATCTGCGGTGTTCAGTGTGCTGGAAGGTTTTACAAGCTACCATGAACAGACACACAGACTGAAGATTCACAATGAGATCGTGTGAGAGAGGGTAAATGAGCCTTTCAACCAGACAGGACAGGAAATGACAACACGTCATGAAAGAAAGGGAAGGGGGCTGGCTCTCAGGCTAGGAGATCACACCAGTGCCAGATGTTTTCACCACACTAATCACACTCCTTTAAGATCGGTCATGGAACATTTCCACTTTATTTGTTTAAACCTAAAATATGATTTCTTTTTGAGTTTATATGATAAGTATACATTTCTACTTAACCTGATCACCAGGAGACTCACCAAATTCAAGGTTTTGTTTTACAGCAACTGGGACAACTTTTGTGACTAGCCACAATTTTTGAGTGACCCGATACCTGGCAGAATGATCAGATGCTGGTGGAACAAAACTCTTGTTTGATCTCATTCTGTTTGACTTTCATTTTTTAATAGATGATAAACCTTTGATATGACACAAATGTTTCATTATGGATCTTTCACTGTTTCCAAAAATTCCTAAACATTTAAATGTCCACTTTCCATGTTGGCTTATTATACTGGTGATTCTAACACAAATGACATTTTAGATGTTTGAACAACTTTTATCTTTTTCCTTTTGGGGGGGTGGGCAGTGGAATATGGACCCAAACAGTCAAGTATCCATCTGAATGTCTCAGGGTGAAATAACTTGAAATGTTAAAATATCATTGATATTGAAATATTGAAATTGTATAAAGTTGAAATAGCAACTTCACAATGTTCTTGATGTTATTTCCTATATAATGTTGACAATTTCAGCCTATAAATAGAACTTCTCTTTTTGACACCAGTGGATGGATATTAGAAAGTATGTGTTAAGCCTTTTGAATTGATAACACAAATACAGCTAGGACCTGTATAAATATACTAATTAATCTATGAAAATTTATATGTCTCTAAGCATATTTAATTATTGGCCTTACTTTATCATGTGCCAGTATGCATACAAAATAAAATATATATCCTTTGTTTGTTTTTAATCTATTTTATTTATTTATTTGATATTTTCTTTATGTACATTGCAAATTTTACACCCCCCCAACCCTGTATTCCATCTCCCATCCCCCTGCTTCTATAAGGGTGTTCTCTTACACATTCACCCACTCCTGCCTCCCTGGCTTTGAATTTTCCTACACCAAGACTTCACAGGACCAAGGGCCTCTCTTCCCTTTGCTGCCTGTCAAGGCCATCCTCCACTACATATGCAGCTGGAGCCATGGGTCCCTCTATGTGTACTCCTTGGTTGGTAGTTTAGTCCCTGGGAGCTATAGAGGGTCTAGTTGGTTGATGTTGTTGTTCTTCCTACAGGGTTGCAAACCTCTTCAGTTCATTCAGTCCTTCCTCTATCTCCTCCATTGGGGACCTTGTGCTCAGTACATTGGTTAGCTACGAGCACTCACCTGTGTATTTGTCAGGCTCTCGAAGAGCCTCTCAGGAGACAGCTATAACAGGCTCCTGTCAGCATTTACTTCTTAGCATCCATAATGGTGACTGGGTTTGGTTACTGTATATGAGATAGATGGGGCAGGTGGGGCAGACTCTGGATGGCCTTTCCTTCAGTCTCTGCTCCACACTTTGTCACTGTATTTGCTCCTATGAGTAGTTTATTCCCCTTTCTAAGAAGGACCAAAACACCCACATTTTGGTCTTCTATCTTCTTGAGCTTCATGTGGTCTGTGAATTTTATCTTTGGAATTCCAAGATTCTGGGCTAATATCCACTTATCAGTGAGTGTATACCATGTGTGTTCTTTTGTGATTGGGTTACCTCACTCAGGATATCTTCTAGTTCCATTCATTTGCCTTAGAATTTCATGAATTCATTGTTTTAAATAGCTGAGTAGTATTCCATTCTGTAAATGTGCCACATTTTCTGCATCTATTCCTTAGTTGAAGGAACATAGTGAAGCATGTGTCCTTGTTATATGTTGGAGAATCTTTTGGGTATATTCTCAGGAGTCCTCAGGTAGTACTATGTCCAATTTTCTGAGGAACTGTCAGACTGATTTCCACAGAAGTTGTACAAGCTTGCAATCCCACCAACAATGTAGGAGTGTTCCTCTTTCTCTATATCCTCTCCAGCATCTATTGTCACCTGAATTTTTTATCTTAAGCCATTTTGACTGGTGTAAGGTCAATCTTGGGGTTGTTTTGCATTTCCCTGATGACTAAGGTTGTTGAACATTTCTGTTGGTGCTTCTCAGCCATTCGAATTTCCTCAGGTGAACATTCTTTGTTTAGCTCTTTACCCTATATTTTAATAGGGTTATAATGATTCTCTGGAGTCTAACATCTTGAGTTCTTTGTATATATTGGATTTTAGCCCTAGATTGGATGTAGGATTGGTAATATCTGTTGGTTGCCATTTTGCCCTATTGACAGTGTCCTTTTTGCATTACAGAAGCTTTGGAATTTTATGAGTTCCCATTTGTCGATCCTTGATCTTAGAGCATAAGCCATTGGTGTTCTGTTCAGGAAATTGTCTCCTGTGTCCATGTGTTTGAGACTCTTCCTCGCTTTTCTCCTCTGTTAATTTTGGTATATATGGTTTTATGTGGAGGTGCTTGACCCACTTGGACTTGAGCTTTGTACAGGGAGAGAAGAATGGATTAACTTCCATTCTTCTACATGCTGACCTCCAGTTGAACTGGCACCATTTCTTGAAAATGCTGTCTTTTCTCCACTGGATGGTTTTAGCTCCTTTGTCAAATGTCAATATGTGTTCATTTCTGAATCTTCAGTTCTATTCTATTGATCATCCTGCCTGTCTCTGTACCAATACCATACAATTTTTATCACTATTGTTCTGTAATACAGCTTGCGGTCAGGATTGGTGATTTCCCCCAGAAGTTCTTTTATTGTTAAGTGTAGTTTTTGCTATTCTGGGATTTTTGTTATTCCCAAAATTTGAAAATTGCTTTCTAACTCTATGAAAAGTTACATTGGAATTTTGATGGGGATTTCATTAAATCTGTAGATTGCTTTTGGAAAGATGGCCATTTTTACTATATTAATTCTGCCAAACTATGAGCATGGGGAATCTTTCCATCTTCTGAGTTCTTTGATTTCTTTCTTCAGAGATTTGCAGTTGTTGTCATACAGATTTTTTACTTGCTTGGTTAGAGTCACACCAAGGTATTTTATATTATTTGTGACTGTTGTGAAGAATTTCGTTTCCCTAACTTCTTTTTTAGCCTGTTTATCCTTTTGAGTATAGGAAGGCTACTGATTTGTTTGAGTTAATTTTATATCCAGCCTCTTTGCTGAAGTTGTTTGTCAGCTGTAGGTGTTCTATGGTGGAATTTTTGGGATCGCTTAAGTATATTATCATATCATCTGTAAATAGTTATATCTTGACTTCTTCCTTTCCAATTTGTATACCTATGACCTCCTTTTGTGTTCTAATTGCTCTGGCTAGAACTTCAAGTACTATATTGAATATGTAGGGAGATAGTGGGCAGACTTATCTAGTCCATGATTTTAGTGGGACTGCTTCAAGTTTCTCTCCATTTAGTTTAATGTTGGCTACTGTTTTGGTATATATTGCTTCTACTATGAATAGTGATGGGCCATGAATTCCTGACCTTTCCAAGAGTTTTAACATGAAGGAATGTTGAATTTTGTCAAATGCATTTTCATCATCTAAATGAAATGATCATGTGGGTTTTTTCTTTGAGTTTGTTTATGTAGTGGATTACATTGATGAATTTCTGTATGTTGATCCATTCCTGCATTCCTGGGATGAAGCCTACTTGATCTGGTGAATTGTTGTTTTGATGTGTTCTTGGATTAGGTTTGTGAGAACTTTATTGAGTATTTTTGCATCAATGTTCATAAGGGAAGTTGGTCTGAAGTTCTGTTTCTTTGTTGAGTTTTTGTGGGGTTTAAGTATAAGCATAATTGTGACTTCATAGAACAAATTGTGCAGTGTTCCTTCTGTTTTCTATTTTGTAGAATAGTTTGAAGAGTATTGGTATTAGGTCTTCTTTGAAGGTCTGATAGAATTCTGTATTAAACCCATCTGATTCTGGGATTTTTTTTTTTGTTGTTGTTGGGAGTCTTTTAATGACTGCTTCTACTTCTTTAGGGGATATGAGACTGTTTAGATGGTTCATCTAATCCTGTTTTAACTTTGGCACCTGGTATGTGTCTAGAATATTGTCCATTTCATCCACATTTTCCAATTTTGTTGAGGATAAGGTTTTGTAGTGGAATCTGATGATTTTTTTGAATTTCCTCAGTTTCTGTTGTTATATCTCTCTTTTAATTTCTGACTTTATTACTATGGATACATTCTCTGTGCTCTCTGGTTAGTCTGGGTGAAGATTTATTTATCTTGTTGATTTTCTCAAAGAACCAGCTCCTGGTTTGGTGGATTCTTTGTATAGTTCTTTTTGCATCTATTTGGTTGATTTCAGCCCTGAGCTTTATTATTTCCTGCTTTCTACTCCTCTTAGCTGTATTTGATTCTTTTGGTTCTAAAGCTTTCATGTGTTCTGTCAAGCTGCTAGTATATGTTCTCTCCAGTTTCTTTTTGGAGGCACTCAGTGATATGAGTTTCCTCTTAGCACTGTTTCCATTGTGTCCCATAAGTTTTGGTATGAAGTGCCTTCATTTTCATTAAATTCTAAAATGTCTTTAATTTCTTTTTTTTTTTTTTTTACCTCTTCCTTGACCAAGTTATCATTGAGTAGAGTGCTTTTCACCTTCCACATGTATGTGGGCTTTCTATTGTTTATCTTGTTATTCAAGACCAGCTGGGTTCCCTTGCATTTGGAGCATAGATGTTCAGAATTGAGAGTTAGTTCATCTTGGTATATTTTCCTATGATGAGTTTGAAGTGTTCTTACTTATCATTTTTGATATCTTTTGGTTAAAAGTTAATTTTATTCAATATTAGAATGGCTACTCCATCCTTGGGACCATTTGCTTGAAAATTTTTTCCTGCCTTTTACTCTGAAGTAGTATCTGTCTTTGTTACCGAGTGCATTTTCTGTATACAGCAAAATGCTAGGTCCTGTTTACATATCCAGTCTATTAGTTTATGTCTTTTTTATGATATACTCTTTAACTAGACATATTTACAGAAGATTTCATGGGCAAACAAGAATGTATGCAAGATTTTTGTTTACAAGATATCCATTCCAGCATGCATCAATCATGAAAATCTGGAAATGACACAAGGTACCATAGAGACCATAGCACCATAGAGATATGAGGAAATATATTACAAAATACCAGCAGTGCAGAAGTATGTGGCATTTATGTTTTAAAATACACCAAGGTATGGTGGTACACACCTGTAATTCCAGCACTCATGAGCAGGAGGTGCATAAGATCAATGCCAGCCTTGTTATACAGCAAGTTTTGATCTATCCTTGTCTACATGAGATTCTGTTCCAAAAATGTGGGGATAGAAAACAACTTCATTATAAAGTGATGAGGATGTATAGGCTCTGGGTTTGATATCAAACCCTAGAGACATGGAAAGCAAACATTAAATCCACAATTAACAAAATGGAAAATGTACATAATATAAAAGGAAATACCTTATCATAATACCATGTAGAATAAGCAAAAACAAGAATAAGCAAAATTGTTTTATGTATGCATGCTCATTGATTCTTAGAAATGAGAGAAGAGAAACATTAAACTGTTCACTGCTGTGAACAGTGGACTAAACATGCAGAATTGGTGAGCTGCTGTTACCTACCACTGCTCCAACTGGCCACTCCACATATGTATGCTTTGCACGACACTACTTATTTTGCTCTTATATTTCTAAAGAATTTTGTCAATGCTTAAGTACATACTATACCATCCCTTTTTGTTCCATTAAGGATATTACTCTAGTTACCATTTTGACATGAGGAGCAACAATCACCCTGCATCTCCTCTTGAGAGCTAGCTTCAACCTCTTACACTCTTTAGAGAAACATCTAAAAAGACAATCACACATTCTTCTTGCTTTCAGAAGGATCTTACAGATCTTGTTTTGTGTTTCAAGATAAGGAATCTATATATCCTTAGTGTATGTCACAGTCTAGTTGGATTTCCTGACAGACAGAATCAGAGCAGTAGAATAGAGTGATAACAGTTATGGCCCATCACACACTGTCTGTTTAACTGACCTAAAATAATTTGATAGCATTTGTACATTAACTGGTTGTTGTACCATCTAACCATGAGACTTGTGTGAACATTTTGGTCTTTGAGATTGCCTCAAAATACTCTGATAATCCTCTAAGTTTTATGTGTGTGTGAGTGTGTGGGGGGAGGGGGTGATTTGGTATCACAAGGTAGAAAGAGACAGAATCTTAAGCCAATTTATAGATAAAATACAGTACCTACTAATTCACCTGAGGTCCCCAAAAAGATGAATATTGAAGTTGCAGATACTAAGTACTAAAATTTGCAATTAGAGTAGATAAGATGTTTAATTAGATAAAAGCGCTTGCCACCAATCCTGAAGACCTGGGTACCAAACCCACAGACAGAAGGAAGAAATCAACTTCTATAAGCTGTCCTATAATTTCCATATGTACTTTATGGCATAGACAGGCTCTCCAATTCCCTACCCCAAATAAATGGAAAACAAATTGGGGTTCAAATCCTGTGGGCTTTTTTCTTCTTAAAATTCAGTACACTTTCATTAGACAATAATCACTTTCAAAAGATGAGCCAGTTTTACACTGGTGCTAAGAATCCTATTCATTTATTTGCTCTGTTATTTTTTCAATTTTCTTAATCATAAGTGGTGACTGTAATGCAATTCTGTTCATTTTAAGACACTTGGGTAAGAATCACATTAGTGTTCTTTCCTGACTAAGTCAGTAAGCTTTAGTTATTGTTTCCTTCATATTGCTCATGTTATGTACTCTCCCCGTTGCCTCTTACATGTGTGACTCTATATTATCTATCCTTTGATGTCTATGGGCCTATGCAAATTTGTAGACTACTTCAAATACTTCATGGTATTCCCATGACTGACTACCAACAGCATTAATATAGCTTCTCCTAGGTTCATACCTCAGTTCCTCATAAGTAAGATACATAATCTCCAGCAAGTGCAAAGTTCTAATCAGTTTCTTTATTCATAAATGCGAATAATAGTGTTCACTGCATGTTCCTAAACAGCTTCCAGAAGAGTTGAGAATGTGATGCGTCAATGATAGATATTAGTTATTTTTGCTCAAGGTAACATTGGGAAGATACAAATATCTGTTTCTATCATGATGTTCTGATGACAAACAATCTTAAAATCTATCTGTATGTGGCAACCAGCCTCTTCTCCATGCACGTAGAATGCATTCTGTGTGTATGCATGCTGAAGACCCCCTAATGGGGAAGGTTGATGGGAAGGTCTTGTGGAGTGTATGCATGCTGAAGACTCCCTAATGGGGAAGGTTGATGGGAAGGTCTTGTGGAGTGTATGCGTGCTGAAGACTCCCTAATGGGGAAGGTTGATGGGAAGGTCTTGTGGAGTGTATGCATGCTGAAGACTCCCTAATGGGGAAGGTTGATGGGAAGGTCTTGTGAGTAGTTCTGCCATGGAAATTTTCCTGTTCACTTTATATTTGAGAGTTGCAACAACATGCACCCAGTCCCCATCATCACTAGCGCTCTCTGGAGGGAAAATTATTATGGGATGTCAGAAAATGAAATGGACTCATTATCAGGTTTTCCAGAGACACGGGGATCATAACTGAGTGAAACATATTTCTGTATTTCTAGGTTTCTACTGTGGTAGAAATAAAGGGTTAGTGTTTTCTTCTTTCTTATTGTACTGACAGCCTTGTACCTTGGCTGTTTCATGGAAGGACTTCACTGAAATTTCTTCTGAGAATGCATTGCCAGGAAAACACTTATCTTGAAAGTTTGGGAAATTTCTTATGTTTTATCACACAAGGAAATAATATAACAACATTTTCCTTTCTCTTTTTGTCTGAAAACTCTGTATGCATAGTCCCACTGAAGCAGCCCTTTCATCCTAGCCAACCTGTATTTACAATATTCTAGATATGTTTTCATTGTTTGATTGTATCAAAATTATAGTTTGCTTTATGGCACTCCATTTTCCCCCATAAGTTCAGATATATCAAGGGCTTTGTTCTCACTCTAACTAACTGATTGATTTTTACACATTCCTTATCACTTTGTTCTCCTGACTCAAGAAAAGATTCTTCTCATCATCAGAAAAAGAATTAAAAAATTAAGCATGCTCAAATGCTGAATTTCTTTAAAAGAGAATAATCAAAATTTTTTGGGAAATACCATTCTGTTTCAAAATATACATGTATAATTGAAGGCATTAAGATCATTTTCCTAAACTCTGTTAACTCATGATCTGGGTGTGGTGGTGGGAATTACCTTTTGGTTTGAAAATATAGAATAAGCATGTTTGCTTTTTATTGCAAGTGTTTTAATTAGTTATATGAGAATTTTATACAGTTGATTTTACTCACATTTACCCTGTGTTTTCCAAATTCCTAGATATGTTCCATCATTACTCACACAATCACTTTGTGATTTTTCTTCCTCTGAAGTTGAATAGTAATAGCATATATTCTTGAATGTGTGGCTTCCGATTGGAGCTTGATTGACCTAACAGGGGCTACATTCTTACAGAAAACTGCCTCTTTTACTCCAAACAGCTGTCAATTACCAATAGCTCATCATTTGGCTAAGAATGAGACTTTACATTCAGCTCCACTCCTCATTGTGAATACATTTCTTAGTCTGTACCCCAAGAGCTTGGGATAAGGGCATTCCCTAAACTCCCTATAACAAATAAAGACAGTTACATTCCTTCCTTCTCCCCCACTTAAAAAGCTAAAAAGATTCTATTGCAATTCTCAAAAAAATTGTTCCCTGGAAAACTTTTTGCAAACATCAAGCTATTAGTTATATGCACAGAATTCATTAGAGGTCAAGAAAAACAGAAATCTTAAATTGTGTTCTGTAGCACATTGTGACAAACACTCATGCCAGCTGTTCATCAAATCTGCACTTTGAGCCAGATACATTGTTTAAATCATCTCATTTAATACAACTAGCCTGGAAGATTTTTATTCTTACTTCAAATCTTGAAGTAAGGAAGCTGACCTTTAGAGAGTTGCTCTAGGTTACAAAGTTACTGACTGCCAGACCCATCATCCAAACAAGCCTGGCTCCCAACTTAAGGATACTCCCTGTGACATCTCAGTTGTCCCTAATGTACATATTTTAACTATTTATTCCAAGGCAAAAGATTATGGGCAAGAAAAAAAAAACTCATGTGATTTCAGATTAAACATGGTTTTGTGCTTCCTATAGAATTTTATATGCTGTTACATTTGCTTAACCATGTCTTAATAACATCTGGGAAAATACATTTCTTCAAGAAGTATTCTGTATGCATCAGACAGTTAAAAAAATTTCCACTCCAGATGTTCATATGAAAGTATCCAGATGTTACAAAATGATCACCCAGAAGGCCAGTGACAAAAGAAAACCAAGCTGAGGAATAATTTCCAAAGAGAAATAAAAATGGAGACAGCAGTGTAACGAGTAGTCTAACTCCACCTTCTATTTCCATGCATGACTTAGCAGAGATGGTAATCTGCAGGAGAGTCCTTACACATATCTATGTAACAATTTAAACTTGGAGAAGTGAATGCAGGAATGAACCGTGGTTCCCCTGTTCATGGAACTCAATGGCTGTCAATGCGACTACTACACAAGAGATGACTATTAAATGCCTGATGTCCCATGGAAAGACAATGCCTACATAGCGACTTTAGGACTACCTTTATAAAGCAAATACAATAGTTGATTCACTCTCTGATCAAGTCTAATGGACAAGCAAGCAAAGATGACTTTTGTTCCTATTTCTGCAAACATCCTTTCATACTTTCTCCTTGGGGAATTGTATGAGTTATAAACACATCAATGGAACCAGGCATTTCAATAGTTTTGAGTCTTTGGCTGTCTTTAACCATGCAGCCTTCTCACAGGACTTGTTTACTTGCCCCTCTGCAGCTGTGAGTTTTGGACACAGTTGTACAGACCTTGATTTTCAAAATTACTCACAATCCCTCTTCCAGGCCAGAGTATCTGTATGCTGTTTGGATTGACATGTCATACTTTAAATCTATCAAATACTAGTTTTCATCTATCCTATTATATATATAAGTCCTTTAATTTAGAAAATGAAAATATTTTATTTATCCAGATTTGATATACTTCCAATTTTTTACTCTTAAAGGACATGGAGACATTGCTTCCTTCCTGTGAAAACAAACATTGGTACCCAGCAGCACCGTATCTCTCTTCTCATTCAGCCTTTGTTTCTTTTGCTGATAGAGATATCATCTGGCTGAAAATTACCCATTCTATTTTTAAAATGTCTGAAACAATTTCTTCCTCATGCCTGAATGTGTGCCTTTAGCCAGAGGAACTGACCTTCCTGGCTCCTCCTAGGTGGTCCCACAGAGACACCAGAGAGCCTTGGCAAACTTTAGCAGAGGCTGTGTAGGAACGAAATGCAAGACAACTCTATGTTGATGCAGGTAATGTTTTCCTCTGTTTATTTGATTGCTTTCTTGTTTGATTATGCAAGTGTATGTACTTAACACTGAGGCATGCAAGAGGAAATACATTTGTAGATGGTGTTATAGTTATATGACCATTATAGACATCGACTGTTGCAAATCTGCATGGAATAGCCACTTCATACACATGCTATGTGGAGTGTTTGCATGTGTCTAGCTGGTATTTGTGTATATGAGGCTGTGTGTGTATGAACTCTCTCTCTCCCTCTCCCTCTCTCTGTGTATGCACACACATGCTTTTATGTGATAGCTTGATGCTTTTAAGTCCATGAAGAATGAACCAACATATTTGACATATTTGTTCAGACTCAATCAAACATAGTTGGAGAAACAGAAAGCAAAATTTCCATGAAGTATGGAGCATTATTATGCAGATAACTGCTGTTTAATAACTTGAAAAAGTGTATCCTAAAACAATGCAGAAAGGCTTGAAAAGCATACAGACACAAGTCCTCACTCTTCTTACCACTGAGCGCTTTGTGATGTGTGTAACTGAACATATTATGTGTTTGTACAATAGACAGCACAATCCATCTGTTTATACCACTTTACCACGAACATGAAAATGTGTCATACAATGATGTTATGGCAGCCACAATATCACTAGACATTAGGAACATTTCAGGCCTACCATATTTTTATAGATCAATTGGCTTACGCTGTGATTGGCTGCTACATCACTGTGCTGGTGTGATGGAATTTAAATGGCTCACATAAAGAGCTGGGATTTGTTTGTTCAGTGTGTTGAATGGAATCTCTGAGGAGAAAATCTTATAGGAAATCTCATAGCTCTGGATAGTCTAGAATACATGTGAAGACAAATGTGGGTGCTCTGAGTATGAGCTTTCACCCCACATCTGGGTTCCCTATTGCTCTCTCTCATTTAAGTTCTCACCACTAAGAAACATACTTATGACTTACTTGGCAGGGCAAGGAGATCACAGCCATGTTCTGATAACTAGACAGTTTGTCTCTGAGTTAGGAGTCAAGTACCACACTAGGCTTGTTCAGTGAATTGTTCAATGGCCATCCATCAATGGAAAGGTTTATTAAACCACTGAGGAAGAGGGAGGATTCTAAAGCATCTAGCGATGGAGTCCCTCACCATGAAGAACAAGCCCCTCATTATGTGAGCATCACATGGAAACAAAGGCACAGTAAGAGTCAGCTTGTGACTCAGACTAAAACTTCAAATGCTTTGTCCCTCAGTGTAATAACTACCACCCACTTCAATTTCAGCAACATCTCCTCTGAGAACATTTCATGAGGAAAGAATTCTCCCTAAATTTGTCTATGTTTCACCAACATGAATGGCTTTTTCCTTCTATTATTTTCTTTCACAAAAATGCAACTTTAAAAATGGAATTCTATCATTCTCAAATTCTCTTACAGCTCAGTACACAGAACATCTTTACTCAACTTAATTCCTCAGCTGAAAAAATTATGTTGAGTGAAGGCAAATACTAACAACACAGCCCATCTGCCTCCACTCAACCATGAAGTTCCTCAAACAGGTCCCTGCCATTCATATTAATTAATTCATCCATTAATTCTCTCTGTCCCCCTCTCTCCATCTCTCCCTCCATCATGTCTTTTCAGTACCTCAAAACTCTTTATTACTTCCCAAACTCTGAGATGTTTTCTCTGATGCAGTTCCTGTCTTATATTCAGCCTCCAAATATAGCACACTTTAATCTCTCTACCCAATACAATACTCGTCATGCAGAGGGTTCTCAGTATTTGTTAAATGGAAAAATTAAAGATAAATCACACTGTATATTCTTATGGTTGTTTTTTAACAATAGCAATCCTGATGCTGTATCAAGTCATATTTTCGGGATCCTATCTTTTGAGTAAAACATTTGCTTAGAAGTGATAAAAATGTAAGCTGCTCTTCTGCAGCTAATTCAACATGAAACTTTATCTTGCCGTGAGATAACTGAGTGCAACATAACAAATTGTGAGAATGAAAAGCACCAGCTTTCTGTCCACAGAAATAATGTGCTGATAAGAAAGATGGAAAAATTACACCACTACTATGATTCTCTTTTCTAAAATGCAAAGATCATTTTCTTGACATAATCTCTGAGAGTTATTCCCAATAATCTTACAATATGATAATACATCTTATGAATACTGGATCAACACTCTAAAGATATCAGGTTTAAAAATATGTAAAATGTTGATTCAAAGATGACAGCTGTCAATCTTGATACAGTGAATTTCTACATGTGTGATCATGTTACACATATAGCAGAACTGCAATGAGCCCCTGGACATGCAGATAAGCAAATTCATGTTTTACAGTCCCTGAGGCAAAACACAGGCCCAGGCTCACTACTTATAACTGATATTCTGTCAACATCCACATGTTCCCCACAGGACCTTAAGGAACCTAGTTAGTGCTATGAAAGTACCATTTCTGACCTCCTCTGGCCCCCATAATCACCATATCACTAATTCAACCATAGAAAGACCTTCATAAAACAATACTACAAATTATTGTTTTACCAAAGAGTTAATTTGGTTCCCTTTCGATGATGTCAGTGAAGACACTACAACTAAAGCTGCATCCCTTTAGATGATGTCAGTGAAGACACTGTCTACAACTAAAGCTGCATCC
>NW_022196902.1:20024208-20024656 GCF_008632895.1 Mastomys coucha
ACTGTCTACAACTAAAGCTGCATCCCTTTAGATGATGTCAGTGAAGACACTGTCTACAACTAAAGCTGTATTTAGGGTGTTTACCCTTCTACAAATATTTCTATTCAAGCCTTTAGATGCTTTACATTAAACCATATGAAACTGCATTTTGTTGACTAAAAATAGTCTACTATTGACAATCTTATGTGGATGCACAGAACAGTGGGGTTGGGGTTAGAAGGCACATTTCAATAAAATAGAAAAATACGCAATTCCTGCTGGATGAATATAAAAGCAACATTGCAGAAGGAAATGTGATTTCCTAAAAGTTGCAGCCTTGCCAGATTTGCCAAGTATCTCCTTCACAAAGCAGCTCTCAGGGCTTCAGCTACTGCGGGAGTGAGGGTAAGCTCTGTGTCCTGTGTGCTCCACTGGTGCCAACTGTGGGAGTGGAGGGTAAGCTCTGTGT
>NW_022196902.1:20030236-20047184 GCF_008632895.1 Mastomys coucha
GCTCTGTGTCCTGTGTGCTCCACCAACTGTGGGAGTGGAGGGTAAACTCTGTGTCCTGTGTACTCCACTGGTAGCCAAATTCTTCAGTTACTACTTTATATATCTCCAGTGAAAATATTTGGTTGCAGTCAGTCTGCTATGGTGCAAAATGATACACATCCTCAGACCAGAGAATCTTTGGCAGCAGGTTGTTCTATACTGCTCAGCTCTCAGCAGGGTGCTTGGTGAAGGTACTCTTGGTATCTTCCTATGCTAGCTCATAAAGAGTAATCATGACCATTCTGTTCCTGGGTCATTTGTCTAGAGGACTTCTGATAACAGCTTCAGCGTTGAAACAGTTTCCCTATGGAGCAGAGCTTATTTGAATCATTTCATGATCCTTTGTTGTATTTTCAAGTATACTTGGGCAATAAAGATTATCTTTCCTGTGTGAGACTGATTAATGAACATTCACATTACTGATGACAAGAATAATAATCATCTACCAACTTTCTTCCTTTGTTTCTTGGGAGTCATAATTTAACCAGGAGCCTTTAGGATTGTCTTGGGAATGTTGAATAGAACTGATGAAACAAAGCCTGTATGACCTGTCTGTCATTCCAGCAGTGGCTTGTTTGCTCAGCAATTGAAGATTGATTTTAAATGTTACAAGATACGTGAGCACTCTGAAGCAAAGGTGCACAGAGGCTGAAAAACAGACCTGTAACATGTGGTCACAGACAGAGGAATGTAGACTGGCAAGGGATGGGCACAACCAGCAACACCATATACACAGGAAGATTTCTATTTCTCCAAAAACATAGCATGAACATTAAAATCAGATCCCAATGTTACATGATTGCTACGAACCCTGGAAAACTTAATCAACTTTTCTATGTCACTTTTTTTTTCAATTGTAAATTAAGATGATTCTTTTATAGATGTTTATTTCTATAGTTAATTGAAACAATGATCCCCAAATTTTACGTAAAAAAATCTCAAAAGTAACTCATGTTTCAAATTGTGTATTGATATTAGTTATTACTGACATAAGACAACATACCATCCTGCTTCATCCTGGTGTCACACTGTGCTCCTGCCCAACGGTCATTGAATAAACATCTCTTTTAAAGTTAGTAAATAAGCCCTTAATGTAAATAAATCATGACCCAGGACACTAGAGCCACGACATTGATGGTTCTGGCACAGCATGCTGTTAGAAGTGATCTATTGTATTATTTAATGTTGTTGATCTTACCCTGGTTATTGATACTTTATTGTTTTAATATTGTTGATTTTACCCTGCCTACTGATACACTTTACTATAGGCATGTATCTATAATGAAAACCATAATATGCATATGGTTTCAGTACTATTCATTGTTACACACATGCAGTGGGAGCACTGAGCTAATCCTGACCCTCTTGCATACAAGCACATTGCATAAGACTGTTATATATGAGCTTAAACTTATAAATCCCTTAGATAACATCTGTCATAAAAGTCATATGCTATAAATTACTAGAGCTATTAATGTATTCATGGCCCTGTGCTGACCTCACATCAGCACTTGAGATCCTCTTCTCTTCTTATTTGGTAGTTCATTCTTCATGGATATAAAGTTGCTTGCTTCACTTATTTCTTCCATATTGTTTTACAGTCCCTGACTCCCTTCACCATTACTCCACAGAACAGTACTACATGGTCCTGCTTCTGGGAGGCGCCCTGCTCTCCATTTAGGACAGTCTTTCTAAGATGGGGGATGGGCTATAGTAACCAAGGAATTGAGAGAACCTTCTGTCATATGATACAGAGTATATGGATAATATGCATTGCAATAAACTAGACCTCCACTCTAGCATGAGAACTGCTAGACACATATTGTTACTTATCTCTACATGTCCCATTGTTACTTGTTGGAAGAACTACATCAGCCACATCAGGTGAAGTGAGAGCATGCAGTCAGTGCCACTGTGTCTCGGACCTACCACAGCCCTGTGCAGACTGGGACAGATCATGGTTCACTGTTTTGTTTGTTTGTTTGTTTTTGTTTAGTTTTTGATTTTGTTTGTTTTTTCCAGTGGATGCTGGCAGTTCACCTCCATAACTGCTTCCTTGGATATTTCTCCAGAAGATTCTATTCTTATCATCCAGTTTCTCCAGTCATCTTTATTTTCAAAGATACTACACGAATATAAGAGCACCAGTTGCTACTTTCTATGTATACCATACCTCATGTGTATGTACTGGCTGGTTTTGTGTGTCAACTTGACACAGGCTGGAGTTATCACATAGAAGGGAGCTTCAGTTGGAGAAGTCCCATGATGGTCTCCATGAGACCCAGCTGTGAGGCATTTTCTCAATTAGTGATCAAGGGGGTAGGGCTCCTTGTGGGTGGTGCCATCCCTGGGCTGGAAGTCTTGGGTTCTATAAGAGAGCAGACTGAGCAAGCCAGGGGAAGCAAGCCAGTAAGGAACATCTCTCCATGGCCTCTGCATCAGCTCCTGCTTCCTGACCTGATTGAGTTCCAGTCCTGACTTCCTCTGGTGATAAACAGCAATGTGGAACTAAGCTGAATAAACCCTTTCCTCCCCAACTTGCTTCTTGGTCATGATGTTTGTGCAGGAATAGAAACCTTGACTAAGACAGTGTATACATTAAAAATCAATGGACTAGCAAAGGAAAGGAAGACTCTAGTCTCCCTAACTTTATTTTTATTACAAAGGTGTATTTTGAAGCACAATAAATAAAAATATCTTAAATGAAAGAAATATAATAAGTATAATACCTGTGTGTATAACACTTTAGAAAGAAAATATTTCAAGTACTCTCTATGTTTCTCATAGGGTTCAATAATCTTCAGGGCAAGGTGGTAGTTCCATGTTATATGCAGTTGACCTGCCTGATGCTTGTTATTGTAATGATTATGTACAGGGAAAGATATATAGAAACTCCAAGAAATTATTTTCTTCAATATCTGTTTCTAACAGATAGAAATTAGTAGTGCAGTGCCCTCCTGCTTCTCCCTGAGGGAGCAATTCCAAGGTTCACATAGAAGGAAAAATTTCTCATTTCCATTTGCTCATTTTTTTTTTTTTGTTTTTTTTTTTTTTGTTTTTCGAGACAGGGTTTCTCTGAGTAGCCTGGCTGTCCTGGAACTCACTTTGTAGACCAGGCTGGCCTCGAACTCAGAAATCCACCTGCCTCTGCCTCCCAAGTGCTGGGATTAAAGGCGTGCGCCACCACCGCCCGGCTCCATTTGCTCATTTTTATAGGAGTTCACATGAAATCATACTATGCCATAACAACATTACATCAAAGAAGAATCTCTGAGACATTTTTTTAACATGCTGTGTTTGTGTCTTCTCTACCTTGTAATTTTCAGTTCTAAGGATCATCACTGCATCAGGTAATGAAAAGAAAATGAAAAGTATTCTGTCTTACTATATAAAATTCTGTCATATGAGAAATCCAAATAATATCAAAGTTATAAATATGGTTTTCCAAAAGACGTGTCTTCAAGAATTAATGATGGTGTCTGTAGGGATTTTTATATCAGATTGCCACATTTCTAAAGTAAACTCAAAGGGAATCTAAATTCCATTGAGATGTACTCCTGTGGGGTGGGAAAGGTTGTATTAATAAGGAAAGCAGAGGAAGTTGATGTGACATCACCATGGAAACCTGCATATTCAGTTATTTGGTCTACCATCTATCCAAATACATTAAAAGTAATAATCCTAGCCACAGGACAAGAAAATTTCATATAATGAAAAAACATTGATTACAATTTTGATTTTAGAATCCCTAAAGCATTACCAACCACACAGTCATGCTCCTCAACATTGTCAGTGTAATTCCTCTCTCCTGTGCCTCTTCAACCATCAATAAGTGAATATGGTCCAGGCTATTTATTCAGCTTTAAACCACCCAGAGACGTCATTCACTAAATCTTACTAGGTTTCCTGAGAACAAACAATATGCTTATTGTCTTTCTTCAGCTACAAATTACCAACATTCTTTCCTTAAGTAACCCATTACTCTGTTCTCCAGGGTCTGAGGAAGCTGGAATTGTCTGAAAAACAAGCCAGGAAGGAGAGATTTCAGAATCAGAGGCACCTGGAGCACATGTTTAAAATATGCTTTCCCATGCTCTTGTCATATGTACTACATAAACGAGAGGCTCTCATTCCCAAAAAATTCTTTAGGAAGTGATTTAGAGGTTTACAAGTGAATCCGACTTCTCAGTGATATCTCCATTGGCAGCCCCTGTGAGTTCTCAGGAGCTTGCAGTAGCAGCTACTTTTTGCAGATGCAACACTCACTGTAGGAGTGTGACTCTGCAGGATGCTGGGGAGGCACGTCTGCATATGGGTGCCCAATAGAGCTTTCTCCTGTGGCTGGACTCACAACCTAATGGAGGCTCCCTGTGGTCTGCTACCTTATAGCTTACAACTTCTATTACTGAATTCCAGATCATTCTCTCTGACCAGAGGAAAGCAAATTCCTGCTGAGTCCTCTCAGCACTGATGATACAAAATTACCCTTTTCTAAAATTAAACTCTAAAGGCTTTTTCTCAGTGCCTCCTATGGGATAACAACACAGGGGTTATCTCCCCATGGTCATCCCTCTCCCTCCATGCCAAGCCCTAATACTTGATGTACTAGTGTTATCACAGCTCACAGTGAGCTACCCTGCTCCCTTGGGATTCAAACCCAGCATGGAGAGCTAATCTCTTTCTTGGTAGAAGTTGAACCTTGTTATCTTGGGAACTTAGTGCAACCCTGAAGTTCCCTCACAGTGAAGCCACATGGTAAACATTTTTTAATCTCTTGAAACTCATGTAGAGTGTGCTGAGAAAATTCAGAGCAGATAGTGAGTCAGATGCTGAAGCAACAAAGTCCAAGAAAACAGTGGGTGTGATGCAGCCAACAGGAAAGATGTCAGAGAAAGAACTCTGCAGTCATGATTCCAACAGAGGCAGTAGCCAGTGCACATTCTGGGCACCAAGGCCAGACTAAAGATCTAGCCTTTGTAAGATCAATGCTGAATCGACCTAGCTATCTTTTAACCTGACAATGGTGTACCTGAAACAACATTTTAGAATATTGTGATGGTTTTGGTGTGTCTTTAAATGTCTCCAGAAACTGACAATACAATAAACCTATACTTATTGGGGTAGACCACTGGTGAGAAGATAATTTTCTATTTATATTCTATTTTTAAACCTAAAAAAAGTTATATTGATGTATTATAATTTAGATGTCCTTATTTCATCAAGTCTTTTTTCATTGATCTCTTTAAAATAATGTATTTTTTCTTAGTTATGACTTAATTTTATGCTTAAAGGATATTATGATGGTCTGACTAAAATGAACATTCCATGCTTAGCCAAAAACAAGTATTTCAGATTGTGGCAAATATTTAGATACTGCTGCCCTAAATTAAAAGTTATCAAGAAGCATAGCTTTATGAATAAATAAAAATGTATAGAATTATACATTGAATTAAATATGAGGAACAAGAGAAAGCTGTTTCTTCCATGATAGTCTTCCCTCAAACCAGGTCAATTTAATTTTTAGACATTAGGCAAGTCTAAAGTGAATAATAATCTACAAAATATTTTTTCCAATTGGTCTTAAAATAACTCTTAAAATTGTCATAAATTAGAGATTATGAAAGAAATACAATTATAGATTTAATGGTTTCTTCAAAATTGAATTCAAGAAGAGAAATACAGACACTAATAGAAAAATTTACAATATCTGAATAAAGCCACTACTTTGGTTCATAATCATGTAAAAATGAAGGTTGACTATTTGACAAAAACATTGTGTAAGATATTGTTTGTAGCAACAGCAGTGTGAAAATATCTCATGAGTCTCTGCATCTTATAATTATGTAAATTTAACACAATCACAAAATGTAAAACTACATATATGTCGTTGTTTCTGTTTCTAGAAAGTTAAATAATCCAGAACCAACACTTCCAATGACAAATACCAACCATATGACAGAATACAGAAGAACATCCATTTAAAGCCATTTAAGAGCCATAAGAGGATAGAAATTAATGTCTAGAGAGGCCGTGGTGCACTGTGACAAATCTAATCCTATGATGTGTTCCTGTCCCAAAGACATGGCTGAGAAAACTAAGAAATGCTTTAGACAACCATGCTGTATTAAGAGGGCAAAAGTTAGCTTCTGAAATTTGAAGGCATTAGGATTTAGTAAATTCCATGTATATTGGTTTGAACTCCAAAGACAGGAATCCAAGGAGTATAACTGGGATTGACTCAACTGTAATAAGGTTCCTCAGAGCTTTACACTTAATGTCCCAGGAACTCAAATCTGTAAATTATTTAAAAAGAATCCAGACTGCTATGGCATGGCAGAAACATCAGAAAATTCCCACGATCTGATCATAGCCCAGTTCTTCAATTATTTCTACAAACACTATTCAAATACAAATTTGCTATTCAAAGTAATCAGGAACACATGGATATATAGCATAAAATAGCATCAGCTAGTAATTGGTCAACAAAATATATCCACAAAGGTCGGTCATTTAGTTATCAAACAGAATTTCAAGTAATTGCAACTTTGTACTGTAGGAAATAAAGCCACATACTGATAGGTTCAACAGAAATTATATTATTAAATAAATACTTTATTTACTTTTAAATATAAGTATCATACATCTACATGGGTCTGAATAGAATGCAGATGGCATCAGATCCATTGATGCTAGCGTTACAGGAAGCTTTGAGTTGACCCAGGTGTTGGGAGCTGACTTTAACTCCTATTTAAGAACAGTGTGTTCTCTTAACCACTGACCCATTTCTCCAGCTTCATAAAATAAATGTTTAATAAATATAAAATCCCAATGGAAAATTAGTAACCCTAAACTTCTAATTGAAAATGAACCAGAGAAATTCTGGAAATTAAAAATGATTGTAAACAAAATTAGAGTTCTATAAACAGTTTCAGTGGATTTTACATAGCTCTGGAAGAAATTAATGCACTAAAAATGGGCCATAATAAAATATTCATGCAAATATACAAAAAGAAGAATGGACAAAAAGTGCCCAGTTGTTTTTAATTGGGATTGCAGAAGAAAGACTGAAAGAAACAATACATGTGGAACTATACACTACTGAACTATTTCTTGGACTGACTAAAGACATCACTTTGTAGATGTATAAAACAAAATGACATTGGAATCTCAAAAAGGAATTGCTATAACTCAGGACAGCACTTCCCAACAGAGCTATGCAATGTCAAAGGTGCCTGTCTTAGTCAGGGCTTCTATTCCTGCACAAACATTGTGTCCAAGAAGCAAGTTGGGGAGGAAAGGGTTTATTCAGCTTACTTCCACATTACTGTTGTTCATCACCAAAGGAAGTCAGAACTGGAACTAGAGCAGGTCAGGAAGCAGGAGCTGATGCAGAGGCCATGGAGGGATGTTCCTTACTGGCTTGCTTCTCCTGGCTTGCTCAGCCTGCTCTCTTATAGAACCCAAGACTTCCAGCCCAGGGATGGCACCACCCATAAGGGGCCCTACCCCCTTGATCACTAATTGAGAAAATGCCCCACATCTGGATCTCATGGAGGCACTTCCCCAACTGAAGCTCCCTTCTCTGTGATAACTCCAGCTTGTGTCAAGTTGACACACAAAACCAGCCAGTACAGTGCCCTAATTGGTGGAACTTAGTGCTGTAGTGACTTGTCATGCATACAAACTGGACACTCAGGATGTGTGTAATGCAGCTGACTAACCAAATTTTAATACAATTTGAAAAAGCATAGACTGACTTAAATAACTATAAGTGGCTATTGCCTCTTGAAGCATGAAGTTGGAGCATTATAACCATATACTGCAATGCAGAGGTGAATATAAATACCTCTAAGGAAATCAGAGAAAAGACACCATGGGCAACACAATTTGGGTAGCTCTGTTCTCTACAGAAACAACAGAACTCAGAAAACAATAAAATATTCAAAGACTAAATGGTTACATTCTTAGGATCCTCTCCATAATAACATATCCAATAATAATTTCTATCAGGTGTTTGTTTAACACAGAAATCTCATGAAGATGAACTAATATGTTGGTCTTGAAATGTAAAATTTTCTTCTCAAAGGACTTTTCCAACTCCTCTGTGGGTAGCAGTGGATCACCCACTCTGCCTATTTCCCCTGTGGCCCTTTTATCATCATATTTTATTTGCTAGTTAATATATTCTTTTCTCTTACTGAACTGTCACTTCTATTGGTATTTTAAACACAAACATCTAAAATTACATTTTACAGTTTATACAGTAGTGAACCATAACTAAAAACTAATACAAAAGACAAAGATTCTTCAACTCACTAGACATGGAATTATAGTGGGCGTTATCTAAAATTTTCAGATTATATTGAAATGTTATATAATACATGAGAGGGAAGGGAACATGAGCCATTAGTGGGAGGTGAGGACTATGGATACATGTTTATGAAAATGTTATAGTGAAACCTATTTTGTATATTAATTTAGAAAATCAAAATTATGTTGTATTAAAGCACAAATATTCTTGGAAATCTTGAGTTAAACTAATCAGTCAAAACTATTCAATGCCTTCAAGATGGATTGATCTATTCAAGGTCCTATAAAGATCTGGCGTCTAATAAGAACATTTGCTTCTTTGGTTGTGTTTCAGACCATGAGGTGTCAGAACCAGGCTTCTTTCTAGTAAGAGATCTTTATTTTTTTCTAGAAAGTAGCATATTTCACAAAGGAAATATAATACAATGAGGAGAAAGTCTAGGAGAAGCCCAGATTTAAGTCTCATTCTTAAATCCTATAATTCTATTGTGAGTATTTTAAATAACTCTGTTCCTATTTAGACTTTGTCCCTATAAGACACAAAACAACTTAAGGACATCACAGGGAAATCAGAATTACCTGGTCTTAGTCCTTGTCATAAGTGGTGGTGTGAAGAATTGTTGTCCTCCAGCAAAACAGTTACCACCTTCGATGGATCAGCTATGCATGCCTGCTTACAAGCCGTCATCACCCTCAGGCTTCCTGACTATAGATATTCTTCTTGAAGGAGGGAATAAGGAAAGCCAGTGGACACTCTCCTGAGATTCTGGCTACTTCTAGCCATTTGTATGCAGTTACATCTTAACTGAATGTGGCTTCAGGGTCCTAAGCATGTGCTGTGATAGACTATATAGTGGAGCGTATTAATTGAAAGGGTCTGTAGGAAAACCATCTTGTCTCTTGAGTGATACTTTGCAATGCGAAGGCATCTGCTGCTACAGTCTCCTCCCATTCTTCTGGGAGCAACCTCTCCTCCATGATGTGCAAGCCCAATAAACTTTATTGGTTTCTGAGAGTAAGCTTTGGTGAACCAGTTCTTTGGCTTGTCCTTACAACCTTAGGAAGAGGAAAGAGATGTGTTTTCCTCTGTCCATCTAGTGAAGGAGTCCTCTAACTTTTTATTCTAATGCTTTGAGTCAATCAGCAGTCTCCATGTCCAAATGCTAAAGGCCCTTGTTCCCAATTGTTTTTTGATTGATTAATAAAGATGCCAATGGCCAATGGCTGGGCATAGGGCTGGACCCTTAGTGCTGCACAGGCCAGGATACAGAGAGGAACAGCAGAGGATCGCCATGACTGGGGAAGACAAATGGGACACAGGAGAAAAAGCCAACCAGCCATGTGAGATTTCGGGTATGTGGCCACTGACCACTTCCCCAGTTGGGCCTGGGGTAGCAGGGGAAGGTTTAGGAGTGCACAATGTTTGAGGAAGCTATGACATTTTAAAAATAAGCTGATACATGTATGTCCTTTACTCACAGATCCAAAGAGAGCTCCTGGGCAGATGTGCATGTGTGATCTGACTGGCACAAAAAGGTGTGTAAACTCACTGCTACATATGGACCCATTTTTTTTATTTGTCCTGATGACCTTAGGAAGAGGAAAGAGGTGTTGTGCCTTCCTCTGTCTTTCTAGTAAAGGAGTCCTCTAACATTTTAGTGGATGCTATCTTAGCTCGTAATTGTACAGCCAATTGAAGAAAGAAATGAGTATGATCTGTGGATCCTAGATTTCATGGGAAAATAATATAATGTATAATATATATGTCACTAAAGTGGAGTTGTCTAAATGAGGGAAACTAATGAGGAAAATGTGAGATTAGTAGAGAGTGGTAATGAGATAGTGAGGGATAAGTTCAAAGCATATTATATATTTGTATAATGTCTCTATAACCACCACCCCCATCTTAGGGTTTTAGTGATGTGAACAGGCACCATGAACAAGGCAAGTCTTATAAAGGACAACATTTAATTGTGGCTGGCTCACAGGTTCAGTCCATTATCATCAAGGTATGTGTATGGCAGCATGTAGGCAGACATGGTGCAGGCAGAGCTGAGAGTTCTACATCTTCTGAAGGCTTCTAGCAGAATCCTGGCTTCCAGGCAGCTAGGATGAGGGTATTAAAGCCCACTCCCACAGTGACACACCTAGTTCAACAAGACCACACCTCCAAATAGTGCCACTCCCTGTTCCAAGCATATACAAACCATCACGCACACACACCCCAAAAACTAGAAATTAAACAAAACAAACAAGCAAACAATCATGTTTGTTTGTTCCTGATGGCAGGCTGAATTGATCAAAATGTCCAAAAAACCATCCATAATGCAAATAGAGCAGGAGGAGGAGTTCACATAACTGCACATTACATACCTACCTAGATATACTTTATATTGTTCAACCAACTTCTGAACTGGACCAACTTAGATGGTAAAGAATGGCTTAGACTATTAGATAACTAAAAACCAGTAAAATTCAACTTGCATATATTTATTCTCTCTGTACACCCGGATATTCTCTCTTTTGTATAAACTGCCCATGAATTGGCTACCTCTTGGCACAAAGCAGGTTGAGGAGCTGTTTGACACCCTATCAATTCTCAGATTGAGATCTTTGTTGTGTGTATCATCTGCATCTCCATAACCATTTAGCATCTGAGACAGAGTAAGGGTACTGTTTTGAATTTGTAGAATTAAATTACCAAGTAGAAGTCTGGTTGACTTATGTCAAAAGCTTAACTTCTTCCTCAGAGGTAGTTAGAGGCAATCTAGATTGGCTAAAATCCTTTGGATATTAAGATTGGAATGTGGGTTTTCTGGAAGTGTGCATACAAGAAGATATGATCCTTGGGTACTGGACTGGGGAGAGAATATCAGAAAGGGGTTACAGACTGTCTCCCACAAAGAAATATTTCTGTTTTGACCTTTTGGTTCTGAAAAAATGATATGCATTCAATAGAAAGATACTTTTAATCTGGATCTTTTCTCAGGCTAGTGATATGTAGGATGATTCCTTCCTGTGAAGCCTACTAGCCTTAGCTTCAGTTCTCTATCATCAGCCCAGGTCACAATGAGAACCAATGAGCACTCTGCAACTCTGTGATGTTGGATGTGGAATTGCGGTGTGGGTAGGTTGTGGAAGATTGTGCTTCCATATCTCACGTCTCCAAAGCACTCACCTGTATCTTCAGCTGTTACACATCCATACTGTTTTAGTTTTGATGGAGTCTTAATCAAATTTCAGGAGCTACTCAACTCTATGTTTTAAAATGGAATTAAATATATTTGCTAAAGCCAGACTGGTGGAATTGCTCTGAGCATATGTAAGGTAGGTTACAGAAAACTTTGATGTCTGGTAGGTTGGTCCACTAAATTTATTAGATACTTACTGATATCTTTATCTTGTGATGGATTCATTAAGTACAATATATTACTTGCACAAGCTCACATGTTAATTTGGTCAAAAGCAAATACATTAAATATCTCTAGGGTTCCTAATTTATGGACTAAAGAATTTAAGGTGCAAAGAATTTAAGCACATGAACTAAGAACACTCAACTAGCATCAAGTCATAACTTGAATCAGAGGCTAAAACTAATGAATAAAAACTAGAACATTAGCTCCAGGACCAAAACCAAAACAGAACAAAACAAAAACAAACAAACAAAACCTAAAGAGTGACCAAACACTTTTGAATTATGTATGCATGCATATAATGAAGAACTTAAGCACCTGTACATGACCATCCAGGAAGATCACCCTCCATGGTGAAAGAAGAAATGCATACAAAACCTGATATGATTCATGTTTTTGCTTTATATTGTTTTTATTGTTGTTGTTTAGTTGGTTGTTTTTCTTTTTCGTTACAAACCCTTTCTTTGTCTCTATTCTGGGATTGTGTGTGCACACTGTAGAGCTTTCATTAGGTCTCTAGCCTCCAGCAGCTGTCATTATTGGAAAGTCTCTTTGGCAGTGAAATTAATCTCTGGCTTCAAAGCTAAACCCTTTTCCTCATCTCTGATCTTTGAGAGAGGAGACACATGGTAACATTCTAATCACCTTGGATTTTCTTTTTTATCTAATAACACATTTAAATTGACTTCTGTTAAATTCTACTTTAAAACCTCACTGACCTTAATTACTGACATTTTCACATCTTTATGACAGAGCTATTTTACAGTACTCAGTGTAGCTTTTCCATCTTACCTCTCCATTTTCTAAAGGGTGGATCTTGGAATAAAATGAAGTGCAGATGACCTCATCATCTTTAGCGTAGGATGGTGGTCCAGTGCGAGGATAGATATTGTAGAGGGTCAGGCACTCTGTGTCTGTCACCGCATGATACTGCCAGGGTTTGTACTCTACATCATCCAGGGAACGTTCCAAAATCCAGTTTCCAGGCCGAGGGGAATTGGCTGCTTTCACGATTACATAGGCAATCTGGAACACCTGATGATGAGTAACAACAGCATAGCTCTGAATTCCAATGTGCTCTCTCTCAGTCATGCCAAATAGAAAGGTGACTACTATCTAGGAGTTCATCTCAGATTTAGTTTGTAACTCAATTGTGTTCTGCAAGCATGATTGTAGTATTGCAGATTCACTTTTTGCTGAGACAAGCTGTTTCATTTTGACAACCATGACTGAAAGCAATGAGTTAAGAGTAGACTTGAGTCTTCCAACAACTTAGTGGCATTGTTTTACCCAGTTATTAAAGGTCTCTTATGGCATTAGCATGTCCAACACTGCACACCAATTTTCTCACCTCATAGTCAAGGAACACCGTGCTAAAACTAAAACATGCTTATTTAAATACACTTCATCCTCAAACATGGAGACCTCATGTACACCAACATAACTTCAGGGGCACATTCCTATGCTCAAATCATGGGTCCAGCATTAATGTAAACCTAGGAAGATTGTTTTTCCTACCTGTTGCTTAATTTTCTATGAATTAAAATCAAGAATAAGTACATTCCCCATGATGCCACTGTATTAAATGGAATATTGTACAAGAAATACCTGGAAAAAAGCACTTGACATTAGATACCTAACAAATGTTGGGTCTTCTGCATCCCCACAGAGAAAATACAAAGTTTAAATTCTAGTGTTATGTAGACAAATGATTGAAACTATAACATATTAAATGGCCATTTCTGTGCTTTCTCTTTACAAGAAGTAAACCTGTAAAGTCAAGGAAAGAAGAAAGGAAGAGACATCATTGCTATAATTTGAGAGAGTAAACTCAGAAAACAGAGGGCAGTAGAAGCAGTGACCTACCTTCAAATCTGCGTGCAATTTAGTGAAAAGAGAGAGAGAGAAATTGAAGGAGAGATCTAAATATATGTGATAATGTAGATGTGCCTGAAATGCAATTTGAAAGTCTAAAATAATATTGTCCAGATATTATAAAATGACATTTTTGTGTAGTATTCTAGGCAGATATATAGATATAACCTAGGTTAAAAAAATAGAATCCGCCTAGAATGGAAATTTTAAGGCATGAAAAGTAACAATAAAACAATAAGATAACATATAGATTGGTAAATCCTATGCCATATAGGGATCTTAACAGTTTTAAAGTCTTGGTGATGTGGTCACTAATGGGATGATCCAAGTGATGGTTCTCCCAACAATGTGATTAAATCTCTACTGTGTCATAGGAACCGTGAAAGGAGTATTCTAGAGAAACTGTCTTCCCCATTAGAAATCAATGAATTCATTTACAGTACCTGTATGATACTTACAGAAAATTTTTAAATATAAAAATTTGATATAGAAGGGGCATTATGGGACACAGCTGTTTCTGGAAGATGTTTCCTTGAAGCATCATGTATTTTGAAATAAAAACAATTCCTTAAATGATTGAAATTAGATCCAGGATTTACTGGTTATGCAAAGTTGTGGGAAAGCCGCCTGCTAAAATGCTGAATTCATTCTGCTGGTAAATCACAGTTGCTCAACCATTGAAAGCCTTCTCTTTCCTGAGGATCGCAAACTAAACCCAGAAAGCTAAAAAATAGCAAGATGTCTGCTCTGTTCAGAAAGGGCTTGTGTCATTCTGTTCTAATGAGAGCATATATATAGGAAATATTCCTGAGTCTTTCTCTCTCTCTCTCTCTCTCTCTCTCTCTCTCTCTCTCTCTCTCTCTCTCTCTCTCTCTCTCTGTGTGTGTGTGTGTGTGTGTGTGTGTGTGTGATTGTGTGCATGGCCAACAATGATTCTGGAATCTTTCTTGATTATTCTCTACCCAATTCATCATGGGAAAAGGTTTCAGTGAGCCCAGAGCTTGCCAATACAGCTAATCTTCCCATCACTTTGTACTGTATCTGCTTCAAAATTCTGGAATTATAAGAAGATTACAATACCCACCCAGGTTGAACTTAACATCAGAGACATACACATCTATGTATACACATGCAAATATATAAAAATATTTACACGTTGAGACATGATATTCATGACCATGTCAAAGCTATTTACTTTAAGAATGAGGAATGGAGGAGAGGTGGAACACTAGGACAGTTCTTCATCCCTGGATCCTGTTATGTTACTAGTATTAACACACGTGCCTTTCTTACCAACAGAGTCATTGTTATTACTGTTTTATGGCACAACTTAGAGGCAGAGCCTCTCACATACTAGTACACACTCCCTGAGGCTGAGTCTCTAGCTTTAGTTCCATTTTTTCTAACTTTGCCTGCATTGCCTAGAACTTGTGATTCTTCTACCTCAACTTGAGTGTAGGAAGTATACTTAAACTGGCTTCCTATTAATTGGGTGAATCATAGCCCATTGTCCACAGTATTTGCTATTTCTGAAGTTTTAGGCATTGCCCTTAAGGAATTATCTCCATTTAAGTAGATCCTAGTCAACAATCTGCCATATGGATTCCTTATGAGGAATTTTGTTGAAGAACGTATCAACTGATCCCTCAAGAGGAAGGTAAAGGGAAAGTGGACTGTATTACTCAGTTATGAAATAGTCTCCTCGTACTTGTCTGTCTCCCCAAAGCCACCCTGGTAGGCCTTAAAACAATAAGAAAAGAGGGCACCTAAACTGTGAGAGGACTGGGTACTGGCTTTTACGTCTTTTAAAATGGTGTAGTTTTTACGACAATATTTTGAAATGGTATGTATTCAGCATTTATTTCATGTAGTGGCATAATCAAAACCACTGTAGCATCTATGGTTCTTCTCTTAGTTTAGCTCTGGCTATTTCTGTTTGCAAAGGCATACATGACTTGGTTGGAAGCAAGGCATCCGTTTCTCTCCTGCTCATCCTATTCAGCCTTGATGACCTAAGAAAAATAAGTAAACCCTTTAACATTCTACTTCCTAGTACTTCTTTTCCAAAGACAACCAAAGGAAGGGATTGTGAGATAATGACCCCAACATGCTGGCTACTCTTTAAAATAGAGTACTTTCTGCCTGCATATTTGAGTTGATATCTTTCCTTCCAGGAAAAAATACGCAGAGATTGTTTCTAAAGATATACAAAAATAAAAGATAACAAAATATGTTAGAGAACACAGTTAGTCCATAAGAAACCTAAGGACACACTGGGGTTATAGATAAGGAAGCCTGTTCAGCAGGCAGCCCAGCAAACAGACAGAGGAACAGGCCAGCTTCTCTTGGGAGTGTGATACAGATGTGTGATTCCAGAGCATCTGTGTTGGCTCTGCAATATTAGATGAAAACTTTTTTAACAAAATATCTCAGAGCCTCATTCTATAGTTCAGTGTAACAGCCAGCATTAAGCACCATGGAAAAGCAGCCCCTGCTTTTTACAATATCAGAAGAGTGCCATCTCAAAACAATAGCCTTCTTTCATTTGTCTTCTATGGATTCTTCTACATTCCATGCAACATTAATTAAATTTGTTGGCATGTACTATTATGAATAAACTTCTTAAAGTGTTGTAAGTAGCATTATTCAAAAACACAATGAATAGAAGCATTCTTTGAATTCTTCAGAGAGTGAATATAAAAATTTTAAGAGATTTTCTAAGTACTCCACATTTTCAATGCCTCAAACAGAATAGCTCTTTAATGTTGTCTGTGCTGTTTTTATTAACTGTCTCTTATGTTTTACATATTTAGACTCTTTAAAATCAGTAGCATTAAATACCTTATTCAAGATAAATATAGGCACAATCTTTTACAGTGTAAGGCTGCAGCAAGGAAAGCAAGCATCTCACTGTAAGACCTGCTAAGACCACCAGGCTTCAATGACCATAGACTAATATGATACGCAAATGGTTTCTTATTTGTTGGTTGGCTATTGTTCTTGTTTTGGTTTCACTTGCTCTTTTGGTGGGAAGATTTTTTTTTAAAAACATAGTACCTATAAAAATATTTAAAATTAATTTAATAATAACAACAAATAAGAACAAAGGGAGCAAACAAAAACAACCAAAACAAACCCTTGTTGCCTCCCACTTCCCCATGCCTGCCACCCTGCTCTCTCCCACTTTCTGGCCCTGGCATTCCCTTACACTGGGGCACAGAACTTTCACAGGGCCGAGCTCCCCTCCTCCTATTGATGATTGAATTTGGAATCCTCTACTATACACATGCTGCCTGAACAATCAGACCCCT
>NW_022196902.1:20048044-20060810 GCF_008632895.1 Mastomys coucha
AAAAAAAAAAAAAAAGAACAAAGGGAGCTTTCTAGTTTTTACTATGCTTACTGCTCATTCATATATATAACAACCCTGTAATTACCTCAACTATTGCAGTGTTGAACTAGGTGTTTCATCTCTAGTAATTGCTATAATTGGGATATTGAGAATGGAATATTCATCTAGCAGGTAATTGGAGAAAGGGGTTCTATTGAAAGATCTTTCCATAAAAGATCTTTTCATGAAAGATATTTTTCCATGACATGGCTAAAATAATGGGATATTATATAACACTTCCTCACGTAAGCCTGGGAGCTTGGAGTACTTCAGGTTCTGCTGCAGTGAGGGTTATCTGAGCTCTCACAAACTATGATGTCTGCGAGGTATGCAGGACTACTCTAATATAAGTGTTGCTGAATGCTCTAACATAGGTTTCTCGAACATTTAGGATTTTCCATTCTTCAGGTACCTTGATGTTCAGAAGGATGCTACCAAAAAGTATTGTGCTTGGATACTGTGGAGAGTGTCTGAGTGTCACTTGTCTACAGCTAGAAGGTGCGGGGTAAGGAATGTAAACATGGCTTGACAATCAAGAGTGTTTGTTGTGTAATCAGGACCAACATTCTCATTCTAGTACTCACAAAACAACCCAGATATCAAGCAAGTGCTATAAGATGAACTTTGACAGCTTCTTCTGGCTTCCACACACCCAAACACACACACACACACATGCATATACACATATGCATACACACACGTACACACCTGTGTGCATAAACATGCACACACATATGCACATACACACACAAACGCACAGGTACACATACACACACAGGCACACGGATGAACACATACATGCACACATATGCACATATGCCCTCATGCACACATGCACTCATACACACATATAATTGCACACACAAGCATGCATACAAACACACACATGAACACATGTGCACACATATATGCACACACACAAGAAACTGTACAAGTGTGTTATGTTTTTTTCTAAAAAGAAACAGGATGAATATGATTCCTTACAAGTGAAACAAAGCCTTCTCTTTAAACTTTTCATGAAGGGCAAACAAATTGATGAAGGGCAGTGGCTCTAAGAAACAGTGTCCCCAGGCAGGGCTTGACCCTACTCCCTCTCCTCTGAGCTGTCTTCCCTTGTTGCTTATGAGGCTAGCAGGTGACAGTCTAATTGCTGTCCCACTTTGTACATTACCTCCTTCCCTACATTGCTGTTCACTTGGCAACTGTAGCCAGTAGCTGCCAGCCAGAATCCCTGCAGTGTTCTTCTATCTGCATTCTCATCCTAGTACTCACAAAACAACCCAGATAGCCATGCTAGGAATTTTAACATTTCTCACAGCTGTGACATAATCTCAACATTACAAAAACTGTATTTTGAAAGCCCATTTGTATTCTTTGCTTTGAAATGGCCCATTATCCAAATTGTGTCATGTGTCCATTTTGTTTTAAAGTGACCTAATGTCCAAATCAGAAAGAATTATCCAAAGTATGAATGTTCAAGCTTAGGAAAGAATTTGCAATTTTCATAGAAGTATCTATTTTCTTTGTTTGAGTTGATGGACACAGTTCATGTGACTATTAGTTGTTTTCTTATACAACCATTAAAGAATAATTAAGAAACAAAACAAAGTTCCAAAAACAGCAAAGAGAAGAGAATGAGAAAGCTTGGTCTTTTTCTAGAAGATTCATAAATACGGCTGAAGGACAGCAGAGGCCACGGCCCAGTGAACTCAGTCTGGCTGTGGCTATTGGGACAGTCCAGAGCCTTGTATACAAAGCACTGACAGAAGCTGGGGCATAGTGTGGGCTGAGAGGGCTAAACTCTTTGCATATCGTTGTACAAGGAAGCTGTTCGTAACAATTGTCTCCCACCTCTGGCACATATAACTAGGTCCTTATTCTATACATATGTCTGAGTTATCTAAGAAAAATTATACCACATTTCTCTAAAAACAAAAAAAAGGAGGTTAATATGTAAGTGCTGATAATGACAATGCTAAATTAAAATTTAAGTCAGACGCCAAGCTCAGAGAGTTTTAAATTAGACTTTAAACTTAGGAACAAAACATTAACCTAAAAACATCTACAGTCATTATGTTTTAGGTGAGTTGTATGTCCATTTATCCATTTATTTCATCCAGGAAAGCCAGAATGATAGCAGGGGTCTTCAGAGAATTATACTGGCTTGTACTTATAATCTTTAAGCAGATTAATTTCAAATAATTCCATGTGCTAAAATGATTTGTAACTGTCACTCAGTTATACTGAGTTAGGCCACTTTACCCCACCCCATCCCCTCCTGCATGGATTGATGGTCGTCATCTGCACATAATCAAATGAGCCACTGCCTCTGGGTAAGATGTTGTGCCAGGTCACCAGAGGAAGAGTCACTCTGCTTCCAATTAAAACAGATTCTGAAATGCTCACATTATACTCATGGAATTAATACATTTGAAAATGAGTGGCTCCAGCACCCAAGGTTTTCTAAAGAAACAATAATCTTACTGGATGACTAATGATAATCCTGAGAAGAGAAAATTTGCAATTATTTGTTGAAATTGGACTTTTTATCAAGGGTTTGAAACAATGACTAACTTTTCAACAGTCTGGAATGACTTTGTTTGCTGCATTCTACAAGAAGGAAAATCTTTACCTCTGGTTCAAAGAAATAAGTTACTTTTCCTTTTTCTCCATTAATATACAATCAACATACAATTGTATACAGTAATATGCAGTTCTATTTATTTCACTAGAAATACTAGATAGATTTCTTCTAGAGAAAGACAAGTTTAACATAAACTTAACTTCTAAAACATTAAAACCAGAATAACCAAGAACACACCAAAATCGAACTGCCCCAGTAAGTTCGATTGTGTCACCACAGTCCATGGCTTCCTGCTTTTTATTGTTTTTACTGTGAAAAAGAATCTACTTTAATCAAGGGATCTATGGTTACCTGTGCTCATTGATGGCCATTGATATTCCCAAAATGGAGACACCTAGCCATTCTTACAATATGTTAGAATCATGTCTTGCCAACAATAAAACAGTCATGCCAAAACAGGGAACTCAATTAGAGGAAATTTAAGCTAAGCTCATTGAAAGGACCTGCGATGGAGTACAAACATTAACAGAAGACAGTTGGCAAAGGGGAACTGTTAGGACCTCCATTAGACAAATCACTAGAACCTTCAAATAGATAAAGGAACTTCAAGTAAGCTAAAAAGAATAGTTTATATATCAAAAGCAAGTTGAAATATTTAGCCAAATAAATCCAATGTGTATCCTCATATGCATTGTGATAAAACTAGTCAGCCATTCAAAAAGAAGCAGTAGGCAAGTCTTAATAGTTATAAATATATGAAGATATGTGTTAATATTAGCCAAATAGTAATCTTTAGGCATGTTAATGATTTTATTTAACAAGGGAAACAACCACATAGAAAGAGATAGACCAGAGATTGCTTCCAAATGATCTTGGGTCTCAGTCAGTGTAGGGTGTGGTTTTGTTTATAACCAACATGGACAGGGGTGTTGACAAGATTGCTTATCAGATCAGTATGCTTGATGTAGAAGTCTGTAGGCCTGAGTTCAAATCCCTAACACAATCATAAAAGCCAGGCATGACCTCGATTGGAAGTGATTGCCTGGCTAGTCAGCCTAGTGTTGACTAGGCTAGTGTTGAACTCAGTGTTGACACAATGAGTTCTCTGAAATACCCTACCTCAAGGAAATATGGGAAGTAGTCAGAGGAAGACACCCACCCAGTCTTTCTTCTGTCCTCCACATACACACACTACACACACACACACCCTCTCTCTCTCTCTCACACACACACATACACACATACACATACAAAAATAAAAACTTGACATGAAGGAAGCCATGAGTTAATTCTTATAAATGGGTGAGCACTGAGTCCATCTGCACTCATGCTATTCTCTATGTTTTTGTATTTATTTGAATTCTTTTCACAACTAGAATAAAAGGCTTACTAATATATCTCATTTTAATAAACAAATATTTCCCTTTTACACAACAGTATTACCACTGGCAGTAATTTAGTGCTTGTTCCTAAAGTGCTAATGTTTAATACATTTTCTTAATTACCTTGATAAATAGCTAAGCACTTTCTGCAACTATACTCCATTCAGAGACTAAGAAACATGTTTTAATAATTATCAACTCCAATGGCACTGGTGGCCATAAGGTCTCACTATTTTAGCACAGACTTACTAAAACTATAGCAAGAGGAAGTAGACTCCAAATTGGAATGAGCCCAGCCTTTACTTTGTTTATTAACATATCTAGTCATCCATGCTTAGTTAAATTGCTATTGTTTTTAACAATGTTAGCTGCAGGGGAAACCCAGGCAAGCATTTTTCTTTCTTGTGTTTAGCAGTGCCCTTGACATCTCCTCTCTCTTCACAAGGCTTCTTTCTCATTTGAGGTAATCTATGGTTTCAAAAAAATTGACCTGCCTCCTGTGAGGAAGTCGTTGGCCCAGCATGGCTTTCACATCAGCTACTGGTAAATAGAGCAGGTGGGCTGAGTCCTACACAGAACAGACCAGTCCTCACAGAGCAGCTGTCAGAGAGTGCAATATTGGTGTTAATCACAGACAATCAAAACTGTGACATTTTAAAACCTGCCTCCCGAAAATTATCCTCCCTAGAGAAATACCCAGCTTTGCCTTGTTTGTCTCCACTTTTCAAGAGAGCAGGATAAGGACAACCAACATGTTCTCCAATAGTGACATTACAGAAGTGAATGAGTAACTGAAGCTCAAAGCATTTGGGGAACAATAGAAAAGATCTATAGTGATGAGAAGAGTTAGAAATGGAGTTTTAGCAGTGCAGAATAAAAAAAAAAAATCAAAGATGGCTGGAAACTTTGTGATTTTGGTTCATGATTGTTTCCCACATGTCAGTCACTCAATACTTACCCAATTTACCTATTACAAATGTAACAGAACCAGACTTTTTCATGTTTGTCTGTTTCTCACACTGTCATATCTTTCATAATAGACTTTGAAAAGTAAATATTGTCCCTACTTAATTATCTGCAGATTCTGACTCACAACACTACTGCACTAATATAACAACTCCAGAACCAGTGACCTTATTGGAAATTTTATATTACTTTTCTCTACCTTCATCTTCTTTGAAGTATCTACAGATTTTCATTATGCTTCCCTCTCCTCCAACTTTCTGAATCTTTCCCATTAGGAAATAAAGGGAGGTATTTAATTTCTAGGCATGGTGGCTCATACTTGCAATCTTTGCACTTAGGAAATTGTGGTTCCAAGTGCCTTCTTCTAATAGCCAAACCATTCCTTAACATGGTTAATTTTTCTTGTGACATGAATGGAGACTCTAAAATGGGACCACACAGCAGACAGCTAAGAAGTGACCACAACTATCAGTAAAGATCTATAAGAAAGAAGAAGGATGGAGAATTAGCATCCAGGAGATCTGCCTCTATTCCAGCAGTCACTGTAGGATGGGTAATGAGTTTATGCTACAAACACCAATAGTTGCTGGAACTCATTTTACATGCATGTTGTATGGAGTAGATGCCTCTATCCTTCCTCATTAAGCATCTGGCATTGCCAGCATCACACTGAAAGAAGGGAAGCCACATGACTATCAAAATTCTCCAAAATTCTCCAAAATAATCCTTTTAACATCTGGATAGAAACTCTGAAGGTTGAAGATGGGAAGAGGTCATAATTTCAATGGCAGATGTGATTGATATGGGCATTTTAGTAATGTATTATGTACCTAAGATATATAAATATAGTGAGGTAACTTCAGATCATACTTTCCCTGCTGAACACAAATACAATTACTTAAATATGAACACAGTATATGGGGGTGTTCTTAGTCTTGGTAAACAATAGAACATTAAAATAAGGGTGAGGGTAATGCCCAAAATAAGCAGGATAGGAAGGACAGTTGTATCTGAAATAAAAATCCACTTGGAGATTACTAGGCTCATTTTTGCTTTCCAAGGTACTAATTATAGAATGTGCATATGTATATTAAGGACCCACAGAATGGTGTTTTAATTAGTTCACTAATCCATTTGTTTTGCAATTATTGAGTAGCACATCATTTACTGTGGCAGCCTGTAATGTAGGTATTGAAATACAGAGGTGAATTCAAAATCCTTCTCTCAGTGGAGTTATGTTCCAGAAAAATAAGTAGTATGCCAGAGCTATGGTAGAATCAATTCACATGAATTTCAGAAGCCAATGTGAGCACCTCTCATCAACACTGTTCCCAATGACAGTTCATGAGGTAATGTGCAACCAGCTACTATAGGAATGTTTTCCTCATGGAGAATGGCTAACAGTTTAACTCAGGGCTTTGCTATCCCCTGGAGATCCAGTTGCTAAGCACTTGCCAATATGGTACAGTAAGGACAAACAAGACAACTAAGCAAAAAAAGGAGTTTTAGGTAAAGTTTTCTATAAAATAGTTACAAAAGATTTCTCAAAGAAGATGGCATTCAAGTAAAAACCTTAATGACACAAGGGATGAAATTATGTTGTATCATAGTGAATAGCATTTGAGGAAAAGGTCACAGTAGGAATGGAAGACTTGGTATAGAAATAAACGTATTTTATCCCAAGAAATCCACTGTGATCAGAATAAACTAAACAAAAAGAGTATGTAGTCAGAGATGATGCTGGAGCTCATCAGGACCAGGTCAAGAGGCACACAAAAGGTAAGTATGGGAATTTGGGTCTACACAGATTGGGATACTACAAGGGGGCATTGAATAGAGGATAACAGAATCCAATTATATTTTAATTGACTATTTTGACTACTGAAGGGCAAGGTGGCAGCAGACAGGGATATGGAAATGAGTTAGACCTGAGGCTCTTCTACCTGCCCTGGTGAGAAGGGGAATAGTGGTTTTGATTAGGAAGAGGTGATGCAGATAGTGTTGGATGCATTCATGATGTGTTAGATAGTAGTTTTGAAGGATCTGTATGGAAAGCAGGAGGAAGAAATGATGCTTGGTGGTTATATCCAGAGTCTGAGGCCCTAAAGCAAGGTTACAAAAGATATACTTTGTGGAGAGTACTCAGGAATGAAGCTGAGACAAACTTTGGGGTACTAGATGAGACATTTAATGTGAAGCTACCTTTTGGGAAATCAATGCAATATGTATTAAATGGGTTTTGTCCCATAGTCAAAGTTTTTAAACTTTCTATTCACGAAGAATCTCTTCTCCATCTCAGCAATTGAAATAACAACAGTAATTCCTTTATGCAGCTCTGAAGAATAGACTTTGGGACACATACGATATGCCTAGAGAAGGCTTGCCTATAGCAATCCTCACTGAAAGTAAAAGTGAAACTGAAAGTGACTGCTTTATAATTGATATATTGGATTAAAGTTATATTTTTACATAATATTCAAAGGGAAGTTTTAAATCAAGTTGGAAAATGATCCATATTGTGAACCCACAAAACTAATCTGTTGTTTCTTCAAGTCTCTGAAGAAGGAAATCAAAGAATATTTCAGAAGAGGAAAGATCTCCTATGCTCATGGATTGGCAGGATTAGTATAGTAAAAATGGTCATCCTCGTGAAAGCAATCTACAGATTCAATGCAATCAAAATAGGGATCAAAATTCCAATTCTTCACAGACTTGGAAAGAGCAATTTGCAAATTCATCTGGAATAAAAAAAAAAAAACCCTAGGATAGAGAAAACTATTCTCAACAATAAAAGGACCTCTGATGGAATCATCATCCCTGACACTACAGTGCAATTGTGATAAAAACTGCATGGTATTGGTACAGTGACAGGCAGGTAGATCAATGGAAAAAAATTGAAAACCAAGAAAGGAACCCACAAAACTATGCTCACTTGGACCCACATATATATTTTTTAAAAAACTTTTAACTGAGAAAGAAATTAGAATTGTTGTAAGTACTAGTTAATTGGAGATAAAGTTTGTCTATATCTTGACTTTCATCTCTAATTTTAATTTATGCAATAGTCATAGTTTCAGTTAATTTTTGTTGGACTTTCAAAAAAACTATGGTACTAAGTGGAGAATAAGGAAAATATGTTTTAAGTACAATGGTAGAATGAATTTTAAATGTGTTTAATTATGGACAGGTACATTTATTTAGAAAGTTCATGTTGGTGATCCCCATGAAAGGAGCAGACACAATAGATAAGCAAAATTTCCTTAACTTGAATTAATTCAACTTCAGTTACATTGTCCTTACATTTCAGATAAATCACAAATCTGACTTGTCCTACAATGGTTAAACAAAAATGTTATATCCGTTCCCAGAATCCAACAGATACTAGAAACATTAGTGAGACATGAAAAAGAATTATCAAGTACACATATATTCTCACATTTAAAGATTGGTATAATTTTTACTATCTCTTAGCCTAGTCATCTAGTAGATGTTTCCTTTCATATATAAAATATATCTATCTTAAAGTTCTCTTTAGATTTTTAGAAATATTTTGATACTGATGTATTTCTGTTTGGTATATAGTTTTAATAAGTTTATGATAAATCAGGTCTTTTTCCAGAATACTGTGTTAACTTCATTTAACTCATTTACTACATTTTTTGGAAATTCCATTGTAAAATATTGAGTGTGGAATTCCACATAATGTATTGAAACAATAAGAACATTAAATGCCATGATGCCATGGAAACATTCATGTCTTCAGTGTGAATATTGCAGAGAAGTTAAATGCTTTTTCTCAGCAAAATCCACAAATCACACTGAAAATGAAGAAAGAGGGATTTAATTTTCTGTAAATCATCTTGACTAATGGGATTGATAATAGTTCAGTTCTGTCATTTTGTTGTTCATTTTGTTACAATTAGTTTTTCTGAGTTTTCTTATCAGGTTCCCAAATCTATATGGCTTTTTATGTGTGATTACACAAACCAACCAACACACTAATGCAGTAATCCCATCCAAATTATTCTGAGAGAAATTAATACAGACAGACATTTAAGCAGTCAATAAAGGAGGTGAAGTTCTATCTATAAATGTATGTTATACCGAATGGCTGAGAAGCACCTAAAGAAATGTTCAACTTCCTTAGTCATCAGGAAAATGTAAATTAAAATAACCCTGAGATTCCACCTTACACCAGTCAGAATGGCTAGGGTAAAAAACTCAGGTGACAGCAGATGCTGGAGAGGTTGTGGAGAAAGAAACATTCCTTCATTGCTGGTGGGACTGCAAGCTGATTACAACCACTCTGGAAATCAGTTTGGCAGTTCCTCCGGAAATTGGACATAGTACTACCAGATGACCCAGCTATACCACTCCTGGGCATATACCCAGAAGATGCTACAACATGTGATAAGGACACATGCTCTACCATGTTCATAGCAGCCTTATTTATAACAGCCAGAAACTGGAAACAACCCAGATGTCCCTCAACAGAGGAATGGATACAGAAAATGTGGTACATTTACACAATGGAGTATTACTCAGCTATTAAAACAATGAATTTATGAAATTCTTAGGGAAATGGATGGATCTGGAGAATATTATCCTGAGTGAGGTAATCCAATCACAAAAGAACACACATGGTATGCACTCACTGATAAGTGGATATTACGCCAGAAGCTCAGAATACCCAGAATACAATTCACAAACGACAAGAAGTTCAAGAAGAAGGAAAACCATAATGTGGATACTTCATTCTTTCTTAAAAGGGGGAACAAGATACTCATGGAAGGAGTTGCAGAGACAAACTATGGAGCAGAGACTGAAGGAAGGACAGTCCAGAGACTGTTCCACCTTGGAATCCTTTCCAGATTCAATCACCAAATCCAGACACTATTGTGGGTACCAGTAAGTGTTGGATGACAGGAGCCTGATATAGCTGTCTTCTGAGAGATTCTGACAGGATCCCACTAATACAGAAGTAGAGGCTCACAGTCATCCACTGGACTGAGTACAGGGTCCCCAGTGAAGGAGCTAGAGAAAGGACCAAAGGAGCTGACGGGTCTGCAGCCCCTTAGGACAAACAGCAATATGAATGAACTAGTACCTTCAGAGCTCCCTGGGACTAAGCCACCAACCCAAGAGTACACATGGTGGGACTCATGGCTCCAGCCACATATGTATAGCAGAAGATGCCCTAATTGGTCATTAATGGGAGGAGAGGCCCTTGGTCCTGTGAAGGTTCTATGCTCCAGTGTAGGTGAATGCCAGGGCCAAGAAGTGGGAGAGGGTGGATAGTTGAGCAGGGGGAGGGATGAATGGAACAGGGTTTTTTTTTTCTTTTTTTTTTCTTTTCTTTTTTTTCTTTTTTTGGAGGGGAAACTAGGAAAGGAGATATCATATGACATGTGAATAAAGAAAATATGTAATAGAAAATGTATGTTATAGGATAGCAATGCTTTTAATAAATCCAATGTTTTACCTAGACATAGAATTTTAATACTATTTTACATTAATTGAATTTTAGTGAAGCCATAAAAACGGATCAGTGGAGTTCTGTGAACAGTAGAGAAAATCTTGAAGATCTTAAATTCTGAGGTTTGCCTATGAAATTGAAAAAAAAAATTATCTGTTTGGAATCTGGAGGGCAAGCTGTGAAACCAGTGTGGAGGTTATCACTAAGCTGGGCTCAGGTTCCACTGCCTCCAAATTGTTAAAGGTTCAACAAGATGCTTAATCTCTGTAATGCAAGTGTTCTCATTTAGAATATTATCTTCCTTCAAAAGTTGAAAAAAGTCCAAATGATGATTCATGGATTCATGTAAAACATTTTGTCCACTGTCCAAGACAAAACAGATTTTCAAGTAGTGCCTACAGCAACTCCCTAATGACATAAAGACCTCTTGTAATTCTAGACATGAGTACACGCAAATGTCATATTTGAATGATAAAACTGTAATTTATGCAAATAATAAAATAGCTCATTTACTATCTGACTCTTTTTGACTTATTTTGAGACTTTAACTGATGACATATTTCAGCAGGCTGAACATAGTTGAGCAGGATTTAATTGCCTTTAGCACAAGGCTGTTTCTATCATGATTCAGGACTTTCAAATTTTACAGGGTACTCCTCATTGCTATTCGTTTTAACAGCAGGTAGTTTAAAAATTATTATGTATCTCTCAGGATGTGTCAAAAAGACCTCGAGATATATTGGAGTACTTTGATTGAAAATATGCACCATTATCTTCTTAAAGCAATTTGGAAAAGTGTAGGAAGAGAACAGAAAACAGAAAATATGTGAGGAGCTTCAACTCCAGTGGTAGAAAAGTCAAATGGTATAGTCACTATGGAAACAGTATGTACCTTACAGAAAGAACTTTTTTAAAAGTTGAGGTACCTTTTGTACTAGGAAGTCTACCTGCAGGTGCACAAACACAAAGCAAATCAATAAATACGCTAATATATATAAAACAGAAAGAAAGGGAAGATATTCATACTAAATGACATTATCAAAAACATGACCATAACCCAATGATCTATCAGCAAAGTAGGAGGTGTGAGAAATACACATACAGTAAGTAGCATCTACTGGATAATTCAACCTGTACATAGTACCTACTCATCACAATCCATCCTAATGGATGGAAAATATTGCTTGACAGAGTCTGGGATGAAGTGGAGGGTTTTCATTTTATGAGTTCTATGTTCAAGTTTTGCAAGATGCAGAAGGATCTCTTGACAGATGGTGTTGTGGCTCCAACAGCAACATCAATGTCTTAAATGTCATTGAACTTACAGATAGAGTAGTCATGATTACCAAGTTTATGCTATAAATATTTTATCATCTCCTTGTTGTTGATTCTAATGGTTTATGAAGAGAAACACAACAGCTCACTCTAAGAATCCAACTGAAAGTGAAAAGGTCACTCAAAATGTTAAATGCTTTCTAAATTGAAAATGGTAACCTCAAACAAAAAAATTAAGAGACATTGACCATCTTCCTGTCTTTGTACAAAACCGATTGACCAAATAAATGAGGGCAAATTGGTAAGTTCACATCAAAACTGAAGAGATAGTAAGAATATTTTTTCAAACATGTTTGACCTTGTAATTAGGGGATCTGCTACATTATGAACATCCCTCAAGAGTAACACATTGTAACCATCATGTCATCCTACATTCACAGGTTTTATCAGGGTCCATTCTGTACAAGGACATAGATAGTGTTCAAGACAGTGTTCACTATTTAGAAACCTTGTGCTTTGCCTATTTGTCCTTATATTCTCTAGACCCTGATTTCTTTGTAAAATATGATTTAAAGATGCTTTTCATTTTATTCATGCAGTTATCTTGGTAAAATAATCTCCTGAATGTGACAGAGCAACAGGCATGTAAGAAATAGGAGGTGTGTCACTGGTATGTTCCCAAGCTCCATGAGTCTCCTGTACAAGGAAAGTTTCTGTGGTGCCATACGGTTAGCTAGCTTCAGTTCTTAATGTAACCTAGAATCAGGAAGAGAGTTCTAATGAGCAACTGTGTACATGTGGTTAGACTATGGGCATAGCTGTGGGGGACTAATATTTACAGACAAGAGAGGACCTCTCCCATACTGAGTGGCACTATTTGCTACTTTGGAGTCCTCAACTGTATAAAAGTAAAGAAAACAAGCAAGCAGACTTGTATGTATTCATTCATATGTACACATTTGGCTATGACTTTTTACAACCTGGGATGTAAACTACATAAACCCTTTCTTTCTTTTTTTTTTTTTTTTTTTTTTTTTTTTTTTT
>NW_022196902.1:20060943-20063898 GCF_008632895.1 Mastomys coucha
CAGAAATCCGCCTGCCTCTGCCTCCCGAGTGCTGGGATTAAAGGCGTGCGCCACCACCGCCCGGCAACCCTTTCTTTCTTAAATTGCTTTTTTGTCAGGGTATTTTATCACAACAACACAATGGAAGTTGGAAAAAGTAATATGTGTCATGCAGTATTTTCTACTATAAAGACAAGTAGAGGACTGTTGCTTCCTAGCTCATGTTCCGTCTTAACACATGTTCATTTGTGTATAGATACATATGCAAAATGGTAGCAAGGTGGCCTGGAAGATTTGTATTAATAATAATCTCAAAATATAATCAACTTCAAAATATAAAATCAAATTATGTGAACTATATTAAAAATAACTAACTTATTGTTTTATGAACTGACTGAAATATGTTGTCACTATCCTAATTTTCTTAAGCAGAATCTAAAATTATGGGGGAAATAACAATTATTTTCATATCCCATACCTTAATTTCTGTACTTGCTTTATTTTCTAGAATCCTTAAGTTAATATACTAATTTTCATATTGATAGATATAAATATTTGTCATTTGAGTTTCTTGAAAGGAGTATCAGTAAAGATGATAATAAGGTAAAATTTGACATTTGACTTTAATATTTTACTCAAAAAAAAAATCTCACATTTGGCCTCATTACTGAAAGGTTTTGGCCTGGAATGAATCAATACTAGGAACACAGACAGCTTCACAAATAATTTACCTGTGTTCTGAGGAGTATTCCTATTGGCCTCTATGTTGAACCTGACTTTGTGTATGTGAATCTGTGTGTGTGTGTGTGTGTGTGTGTGTGTGTGTGTGTTGCATATCTATCTTTATGTGTTTCTCTGTGTATCTGTTTATTTCTGTGAATATGTATATGTGTCTGTGTGTATGTCTTTTTAATGTTCATATGTGTGTGTCTGTGAATTATATGTCTGTATGCATGTCTGTGTATGTATGTGGTATATATGTGCATCTGTGTGTCTATGTGTGTCTGTGTGAGTTTGTCTATGTGTGGTGTATGTCTGTCTGTGTGTGCGCTCATATGCATGTGTGTATTTGTGTGTATATGGGTATATGTGTGTGTCTGTGTGTATATTTGTGTGGATGTGGATGTTTATTGGTGTGCATCTATGTGTGTATACCATGTACATGTGTATATATCTGTTTGTATGTGTAAAAATGCACGTGAGGATATATATGCATTTGTGTGCATGCATGTGGAGACCAGACATCTACATCCAGTGATTTTCCTAGTCTCTCTTCATCTTGTTTTTAAGGCAGGGTCTCTCACTGAATCTGCTGTTTACTGAAAGCTTCAAAATCTCCATGTTTCCACCTCCTCTGTGCATAGATTACAGACAGAAGCCCCCTGGATGGGCCTTGGGAGAGAACTCACAACTCAAGTCAAGCATCTCACCTACTGAGCCATCTCTAGCCCCTGAATCTGACTACTTGTATCAGAATAATGATGAATCACTGCTAAGAAGCTTCTACTCTGTAAGGTTTGCATTGATTTTCTGACTGGTACCAAATTTCCTTAATTTGTGTTCATTGTTTCCATTAATTTGAGATTTATCTAAAATCAACTTCCAGCAGTCAACTTGGCAGGAGAGCTGCATTAAAATATTTGTAATAACAAACAAAAGTGAGATATTTTGACAAAGTACTATATTACTTTAAATATTTAGATACAACTTGGCTAATAAGCAGAGATATTATCACCTCTATTTTATTCTGAAAGACTTCATTGGCTATTTCCTTAATTGAAAAATCCAAGTGTAAACATTTGTGTATTCAAATAATTAAACTAGTCACTGGTAGATTGTACTGTGTTGTAAAAAGTTCCAAGTTATATCTCACTGTTTGTAGTCAGTTGACATTTATTAAAGATTCTCAAAAAAATCAAATCCACAACAAAAAGAACCTAAATATGTTATTAATTGAAATTTAGATGGTGTGGGGTTGCTATGCAATTCCCCCCCCCATACTCTGGTATTTCTGGTACCTGAGTAGTTTGCTCATCTTTCTCAACACTTCAGTTCCCTCTTGACCTAGTTACCTGTCACTCTGGGATGCCCAGGGTTTAATCTGGACCTCCTTTTAACTCTCAGCTTCCCTTCTAGGTGACCATAGAGAATGTGTTAAAAGCATCCCAGGACCCATGCTCTCCAAGCTTGCACTGCCACTGCACTGTCTCCCGAATTGAGGCTCCTCAGTCCATTTCTCTCCCATTTCCACATCTGTAATGAATGTGCATTTCAAATATAACAAGTTAACCATGAATCGTAACTACCACCAGTATCTAATACAAGTCAATTCCCTGTCTGTAACATAGGAAGATGCAGTCCTTGGGCCAGAATCTGCAGGGTCAATATTCTTGCCTCTTTCCTGGATTCTTCCTTCACTAAATCTAGTCACATCAACTTCTATCATAGATTCCAGACCAGCACTCTCTGCTCTGCCACTGCCCCCTCCATGAAGTCAGCTCATTGCCAGGAAACAGCATGGTCTAACCGCCTTTCAGTTGGCCATTCCCTCTCCCACAGTGATGCTAACAAAATAAAGGAAAGTGGGTTACTTCCTCTCAAATCTCAATGGTAGGCGGCTCATTCTCAGAGATAAATCTAAATTTCTCCTGGTGACTGATTGCTCCCTGCAGTGGCTAAGCAGACAGAGCTATTTCCTCAATGTCACCTCACATCACCTTCTCCTTTGAGCTCTGTGCTTCAAGAACATTGGCCATCTGACTATTTCTTTTTGCTGGAGACAAATATACTCAGGCTATTGAGGGTTAGTACTTCCTGTTACTAAATCCTCTGCTCTAATAGCATCCATTACAGATCACATGCGTAGAATGTACAAATGAAGATGCTCCCTGTAAGTCCTTATAAGGTCCTAATGCTTTATTTACTTTTATACTTAGCATTATCACTGTTCTAAATGTTTTTTTGTTTTTTTTTTTT
>NW_022196902.1:20063908-20065489 GCF_008632895.1 Mastomys coucha
GAAAGCAAAAAGCCCTTTCTCTTTCATGCCCAGACCTTCCATCTGGACCACTAACACTAACCATTACCTCCACAGCATAGAACTTTCAGGAATGTTATTGTTAAGTTTTATCTTTTTGAGATAGGATGTTAGTTTGTGACTTGGACTGCCTGTATGCTCACTTATATCCCAACCTAACCTCAAATGCATAATCAGTCTCCTTCAACCTTCTAGGTACAGGGATTATAGATAGATAAGGGATCAGCTTAATTCTTTTCTTTAAGCACTACTTGGTGAAGACACCAACAGGTCAAGGGATATATCATTTCTCTCTAGTACAGCATCTACTTAAAGTACTCAATAAAGCTATTTTACCTTTTCTATATTTCCCAGGTGCTCATAATCTTAAACACTCTCTTATTTTCTCAAAATATTCTAATAATTAGCATGCTTCATTATCAGGACAGATATCCAAAATATTCCTTAAATTCATATGGACAAATTTTTATCATATACTGTGTCCTGATATTTGTTTTTGAAGTTATATTACATATGTATACATATATTTTATTGTTTGTTTTTTACTTCCACAAAGACAACAAACATGAATGAATAAGATAAAAGACCAGCTGCTTGGTGGTGTCAAGAAATTACTGAAAATTCCAGTCTTCAGCAAAGGGCAACAGACCCATATAAACTAGAATGTTGCTCTTGGTATCTCCAATGATTTATGCAAAGGTGATCGGGGGTCCAGAAAACCTTCTCCCTGGAATAAGCCACAGCTACACAAGCAAGAAGCTACACTCAGTATTTCATGGACACAATACCAGAAAAGGCTTTAGAGATGGTGATCCATAGAGAAATGGGGTGAAGGTCTCATTTCAGCTTTGGCTCTGAGAGATTTGGCAATAGGAAAGGGGCCAAGGAGACAAATAGCATGCAAAATGAGACCCATGATTAGCAGAGAACTAACCTGACTATTAGAAACTTAGATACCTTAGGTAATCTGAACTTGGGCAGTCAAACAGGAAAGGCTCTGGCTAAAAGCTAAGCTCTCAGTTCTGCTTCGAGAACTCGCAACAACTAGAGCAAGTCACTAGAGCAAGCCTGCACAGACTACGGAGGATCTAAACTATACCTCAAATTAAAGGCACCTAGCTGTTGTGAAGATACAAATAAATCCTCTCAATGGAAAACAGCATTGTCCAGACTTCATATGAATTCTCAGACATGGAATAATTGATTGACATCCATCATGCATGTCACTAGTGAGCGATTGGGAAGATGAGGGAAAGAAGATTTATACAGACTTCCAGGCACTTCAACTGTTTCAGTCATTAAATGTATAGTAAGAAATACATAATATGTAACAGATTGTCACAGGAAAAAATTGCCCAGAATTTGTTTTTTTTTTTATAAAGATTTATTTATTATTATAAATAAGTACACTGTAACTGTCTTCAGACGCACCAGAAGAGGGCATCAGTTCTCATTATGGGTGGTTGTGAGCCACCATGTGGTTGCTGGGATTTGAACTCAGGACCTTTAGAAGAGCAGTCGGTGTTCTTACCCACTGAGCCATCTCACCAGCCCCAGAATTTG
>NW_022196902.1:20065499-20116124 GCF_008632895.1 Mastomys coucha
TTGTTTAACAGAAGACTAAAAGATAATCAGGATGATAGAGATATTATCAGAAAGACAAGTCACTAGAAAATATACTGAAAGAGGATAGCCCAAAATTATAAAATGGAAGAAAATAATATAACATCATGTGCAACAAACTTCATCATCACCCTAATGTATAATTGGTGTGTCACTGAGAATAGAGAGAAATTATATTTGAGAAAATAATCTCTTGGAATGTTCTAAAATTAATGAAAAATATTACCTAGCATTCTAGAAGTTTTTGAATTCTGAGATATTCTTATAAAACAAAATTATTAAACAAAATCAAAAGTATCCAGGGCAATTGAACATGGTGACTCAGTGACTAGAGGCATTTAAAGTGTAAGTCTGGCGATCTGAGTTCAACTGTCAGAACGTACACAAAGTTAGAAGAAAAGAACTCCATGAAGTTATCCTCTGATCTTTGCTCATTGGCCACGGTATCCACATTTGAACACATATGGTGTACAAATGTATACAAGAAAAGAAATAACTAAAATTTAAAACATACAAAGAATCTTCTGAATACTGCAGATAACATAATAGCAATAAAACAACAAGGGAAAAAGGGTATTTCAAAGAAAACAACAGTAGTGTCTGTTTCTGAATTCAGAAAAGAAATCATGAAAGCCAGACAATAATACTATGGCATTTTCAAGATGCTAGAGAAAAATAACTTTCCACCAAAAATTCTGTAATTAAAGAAAAAACAAGCATCAAAAATAGCACATCACAGAAAGAAGAAAAAGAAAAACAAGTAATCACAGAATTTTCTTGCGAATATACTTTCCTTAGTAGAAGGAAAAAAATGAGAAGCTAAAGGGATAGCCCATCAGATACTGAACTTGTGATGTGAGTATGGGAAGCTGAGTTCCGAGCCCTAGCACATGTGACATCCTGGTACAAGCCTCTACCACAGCGTAAGGGAAGCAGAGAAACAAAGATACTGGGAATGCAAAGGATAGTTTGTTTAAGGAAGGAAAACTTTACATTTTTCTCAAAGAAGGAAAGCCCTAAATAAAATATTAGCATGAAATAACACGAACAGAATATAGGTGAGACTGTATTAATACAAATCTGAATGTCTGCTCTAACATCTAGTATAAATGAAATAAATGTCTGGTTTAAGGGAAGGATTTTCAGAATTGTTTGATTCTGAATAAAGTCAAACATAATGTTTATAGAATATCCATCTATAATACATAAGACATCAGGGAGACTAAGCAAGTCTATACAACACAAACAGTTACAGAAATGAAGCCAGTGACTGCAGTCAAAGACAACTCAGAGAAGTATTTCTAATAGTGATGCTAAAATGTGCTGATAAAGCTCCAATCTCTTGTATGTCTTTGCTATTATTCTTTTCAAATAGAAACAAGAACATACACAGTTCACTGATGTATATGTAATATTGCTGCCAACAGCTGCTGAAACTGCATTCCTACAGTACAAATGGCAATGACAGATGAAAGAAACAAATTTCAAAAGAGCTTGCCCTCAAAGAATCAAAAGTATACTGACTATAGTGGAATTAAGTGAGGAAAAATTTCAAAAGACAGAAAACATTCAGTAATTTAGATATTAACCTAGAATTTTTCCTGTCTAAAGGAAATGCACAGACAAAAAATGGAACAGACTGAAGTAAAGACCAGCCAGAGACTGCCACACCTAGGGATCCATCTCATCTGCAGAGAGCAAACTCAGACACTATTGCTGACGCCAAGAAGCACTTGCTGACAGGATTCTGATATAGCAGTCCCCTGAGAGGCTCTGCCAACACCTAACGAACACAGATGCAGATACTCACAGCCAATCATCAGACTGAGCCCAGGGACGCCAATAAAAGAATTAGGGGAATGCCTGAAGGAACTGAAGGGGTTTGCAACCCTATAGGATGAACAACAATATCAACCAACCAGACCATTCAGAGCTCCCAGGGACTAACTCACCAGTCAAAGAGTTCATAGGGAGGGAATGATGGCTCCAGCTGCATATGTAGCAGAGGATTGCCTTATTTGGCATCAATGGGAGAGGAGGCCATTGGTCCTGTGGAGGCTTGATGCCCCAGCATAAGGGGATGCTAGCATGGTGAGGCAGGAGTAGGCAGATGGGTGGCAGAGCACCCCCATAGAGGCAAAGGGGAGGGGATATGGGGTGGAGTTTGCAAAGGGGAAATAGGGAAGGGGGACAATATTTGAAATGTAAGTGAATAAAATAACCAATTAAAAAATATAGATATATAAAAGCTCTCAAAAAAAAAAGTCACCAAAACAGAAAAAATTACAATGGAAACTTTAAAATGTTTTCAAATAAATGATAGTAAAAAATTCAGTGTCAAAATTATTGAATAGTTAAACTGTAGAGGCAAATATGTTGCCTTATATAAATGTGCTAGGATACAAGAGAGACTGAAATTTAAGTAATCTATCTATTTCATATAAAAGCAAAATTCAACATAATATAGTGATTTGATAATAGATTAAAATTAACCAACCAGTTATTTGAAAGGACTGATGAAATAATACATATTAGCAATGCTCTCAATTAAAGAATTACCTATGTTAATGGGCATATGGTAATGGGCAGGGAAATGATTATAAAACCTTTATACATAGAAAAATAAAAGCAGTATATGAAACACAATTATATACCAATGTATTTGCAATGTATTTGTATTTGTAAGGGAAATGGATAAATGTTTCAAAAAGGCTGACTCACTAAATTGATATAAAAATGATTCCAACTTTTTGTTATTTAATTTCTACTGCTGTAATAACATATGACCAAGATGACTTATAGAAAAAATCTGTTTGAAGCTTACACATCCAGAGGGTTAGAGTCTATTGATGATTAAATAGGAAGCTGGGAGCTGGAGCAATTGTTGAGAACTTACCTCTTGAACCATAAACAGGATGCTAAGCCTCCACTCCAAATGCAGTTGCGTTTTCTATCCTTCCCAGGTGTGCTTCTTCCACACATCTTCCACACACTTTTCCCAGCTGGTCCATACATACTAAGCCACCCCAAAGATGTTTAACTGGAGACCAATACTCAAATTTCCTAGTATGTGAGTAATATCTTATTGAAACACACACACTACATTTTTTTCCAAACAACCACTAATGTGCTCAGGTCTCTTCATCAGTGAGGCAGTTTGATTATGCATTTTCTCTGTGGCTATATTTTTAATTCAATGAATACACATCTTTAATTGCTGTTACAGATAAGACTTTGCATGTGTGTGTGTGTGTGTGTGTGTGTGTGTGTGTGTGTAGTGTTGTGTATGTGTGTGCTTAGAAGTGTGGAACAATTTTATCTTAGAAAAGCTGTCAGATGCTATAAATGGAACTTATGGAGACATGCTGGGAGGATCTAAAAAATGTGAGGGCTGTGAAAGATAGGTTCAAGAGGGTTTAGAGATGAACATTGTTAGCAACTGGAGTAGACACCATTTGTTCTTGTGGTATTTTGGCTAGAGTAGCTTTCTGTCCTTGTCCTAAGAACCTGTCTAAGGCTAAATTTTAAAGTAATGAACTAATTTCTTTGGCTGAGGAGATTTCAAGAAAGCCTAATATTGACTCTGTCTTAGTGTTGTTAGTAATCACTGTAAAAGTAACGTTTACTCACCTGATATAATTGTCTTCTTGAGGGCTTAGTGCTGAATAAGCTCATCCAGTCTAGGTCTTTCTGAACTCTGGCTGGCTGATTCAACTCAGTTGTTCTGGCTTAAACTCCTCTCTGAGCTAACTAATTCAAACCAGCTTCTCTCAGCTTCTTACTGCATTGCTCTGCTTAGCCTCAAACTAACTTTGGCAATCTGTTCTAATCTTCTGGCTCCTTTTCATTCTGTCTTCACCTGTATCTAGCTTGTTTTCTCTGCAACTACCTCTGAACTCTACAAACTGAACTGCCATGGACTCTACTGTACTGTACTACCTCTCAACTAAGACTCAAATGAATTTACTAGTATTCAGACATCTGTAACATTCCTCTGTTTCCTTAGTGATGGGATTAAAGGCATATCATGGACTCTTCCTCTGTGTATTCAGAGATCTAGTGAGGCTAGAATATGGCAGAGGTATCTCAGCTGATATAAAGAGGCCCAGAGATGCCACTGTGTGACATTGTAAAAGAGAAGCCTGGAGTTCTTTTGGAGAACCAAGTTGTTAGAAGTCCCAGTGTCATGAGATATGTTCCAAAGAGCACTGCATACAGTGAAAGGAACCAGTTCAAGAGAAAGAGGGATAATATAAACACTAAAACTGGCTAGTCAGAGCCACCTCAGACCTATGATACTGGGGACAGAACTACAAGACATGAAGTTACTCTGCTTAGTGGCTGTCTTACATTTGTTCAGTGCTTCTAATTATACTCCAGTCTTACCTTGTAGAAGAGCTATGTATATTCTGTTCTATTGAATGTTGGAAATACTTAATTTAATTTTAATTTTACTAAGGGTTACAATTATTTCTTTGAGTCTTAAAACACTCTTTCAACTTTTAATAAAAATATGAAAGACTTCTGAAGTTATACTAAATGTAGTTTGCATTATGATGTGGCCATAAAAGTTTGAGTGGCTAGGAGTAAATGTGGTGGTTCTATCTAATGAAATGGTATTCTTGGGAATTTTAATGCTTAGTTTCTAGTTGGTAGATATGTTTGGGGAAGGCTTAGTAGATGTAACATTGCAGGAGAAAGTTTGTCACTGGGGATGAGCTTTGCAGTCCCAAAAATCTACAAGCAATCCGAGTGGACTCTCTTGTCTTCTTGTTTGCAGTTCCAAATGTGAGCTCTCAAATGCTCCTTTAGACACCTGACATTTCTGATCTACTATCAAGGACTCAAACCCCTGGAACTGCTTGACCATAATTAAATATTCTATAATTTGCCTTGGCCACAGTATCTCATCACAGCAATTAGAAAGTAAGTAACTAATAAATGAAGTAAAGAGAAGGGTAGAGCAGGGGAGAGAATATAGGTCGCATAGTATTTTAATCTCCATGATGGCTATTTGTACACTTAGCAAATATTCACCAACTTTTTACTACATTTTCACATTTCTGGGTTTTATGATAAAGACATTGTATTATTTTATTTATATGTATGTATATATATGTATGTATGAAATGCATGTTTTTATTAAAAAGCATATATTCAGAGAAAATAAAACCTCAAAACTAAATTATATACTGTTATCAGATAAAACAAAAAGTGGTAAAAGTGTTTTAATTAATAAATAAATAGAAAATGAGCATGTAAATGGTAACAGAATAAGGCAAATAAGATCAGTCATGTAAAGTGTTTATATAAAGAACAAAGCAGTAATTAGTGAGGTTACTTCTTGATTATCATGAAACAATCTGGAGGAGATAACAAAATATAATGCACAATAAAAACAATTATAAAAGTACTTGAATGACAAAATGACAGTTTTTAGGTCCTATCTATGTAAATTTTAATAGATTAAATAATTTTCATATAAATTATTATTATAAAGTGCTATCATAAACAGCAGTGATTAAACTGTTCCTGAACTTACTCTACTTCTGATCTGGCTTCTCTATATTATACCCATCACAACTAGCCCACTTGTTTGCTCAACAAATTTTCAATACAGGATATCAGGAAATATTATTTTCCGAATATCAAGTAGACATGCAGCAAGATGTGAAACAGCTGCCTATATGTTATTAGCTATTTTTTAGATCAATAAGTTATAGACATTGTTAGACCTGTTTCTCATGTGACCCAAGAGGAGCACAAGAGGGAGAATCCCATGAAGATGAAAGAATTAGTAGAGAAGTGGCAGGTAACTGGGAACATAGACCTCTTAATGTTTCCCTAGCCTTCTTTTGGTCTTCCTTGTTTTTTTTTTCTTATATTTTACAAGCAAGATAACATAACATCAAGTCCCCTTTACAAAATAAAACATATATTCCATCTTGTAACTAAAACATGTACCTATATTGATAAAAGTAAATCATACCTATCTATAAATATGTTTTGCAATTATAATCAATATATGTATAGTGATAATAAATTTGCCAGTCCAGGGCATATGTATATAAATAGTAAGATCTAACAAGAACAAAGATAAATTCTAAGAATAAAATGAGAAAACACACAAGATGCCAGTAAAATGATTAAATAAAGATGTTTTGTGGGTGTGAGTCATCAGACAGCTGTGAAAACTGCTCTCATCTATTTTAGGATGTCTTATTCAGTTTTCCCATCATAATGTTGGTATGACTTAAAATGTTACCAGATCTTTCCCACAGACTTTTAAAAAGCAACTTGTTTATCTATGATATTTTCTTCCTACTTTTTATTAAGTAATCTAATTTAAACAGTGACTCCAAAAAACTTTTTCTCAGCAGGCAGTTAGCTTTGCAACAATAGGTATACATCTCCAAATATTCAGTGTTTACATGATGGTGCTAGACTTGAGTCTATCTGTGTTGCTAATTAAATAAACAAGTTAATATGTCAACACACATTTAAATGGTATTGCAAGTAGCATTATGTCAGTCTTTCTTGGCTCTGCTTTTTGCCTGATGTTTTTCCTACTAGGAAAAACAAAATGTAAATCCACAACAAAACAAATTCAAATAAACAAGTAAATATAGACTGTGATTCCCAACTTCATTGAGAAAGAGAGTTACAATCATTGGAGACTTTCTTAAACAATGCTGTAAATATGATAGAATCACATAGACAGTGGAAAGGTAATTGACATTTGGAATATGTTTGGAAAGACAATTGGTGGCACCATTTATTTTATGATTTCTGGGAACTAAATATTTCTGTTCTTCTAATCCACAAGGTAAAGTCTTCAGGAGTTGCAGATGCCATAGGATATCATAAGGATGGAGCCCTTATTAGCAGCCTTTTAGGAAAGATGCCAGTGGATTTAACTGTTTATTTTGTGATATAGAGCTACAGTAGTTTGATAGTGTTTATTTCCATCTTCTTCAATTTCTTATACACATGTTTTATAGATTTTAGAGAAATTCACTTCCTCATGTATATCTTTAAATATTTCATTTTACATTGTTTATTCAATAAAGTAATATTCTGTAGATTTTGTTTTAGACAGTCTATTGACAATGCAGAGTAACTTGTGATTTTATCGATTTTTTTCCTAGTTCTAACTATTTTGGTTGATTCTTTCAGTTTTCTGTATATAAGAACAAGTAGTTTGTAAAATAAGAAAATATACATTTTTTTAAAAAAATGGATGTATTTATTTTTCTTGCCTATTTGCTCTGGCTTTCTAATTCATACTAAAAAGAAGTGATAATACCTTTGCTTTGTATGAAATTCCTTTGTCTGATCTCCTGAGTACAATGCTCTTAATTATGGGTGTATATTATATGGAATTTTCTGAATTGACATTCATGCTTATGATACCCCCTTTTAAGAGTATTTTAGCATAAAGTGGTTGGATTTTGTCAATTTATTTTCTATACCATTGAGATAAACATATGACTTTTATCCTTATCCTGTTAATAAGCAATATCTCACGAGGATGGGTTGAGCTGTTCTTATTTAACCAGTATTAATTCCATGTGGTTGTTCTGAATGACTCTTTGAAAGTGATACTGAGCTAACTTTCTAGCATTTTTTTTTTAATTTTAGGCTCATCAATGGTTTTGACTTATAATTTTTCCTCAGTGTCTTGGTCTAGTTTTAATATCAATATAATCCTGTTCTCATACAAGAGCATTCCAGAGTGCTACAAAAGATTTTGATGTTAGGAAAGGGTTTGAGAAAGATTAGCATCATTTATTTAAATGCTTGGTAGAGTTCAGCCATCCATCAGGTACTGGGCTTTTCTTCAAAGGAAGACTTTAAAAATATATGTGTATGTGCACGTGTATATGTGTGTATGTGTGTGCATGCATGCACATTTGTTTACCAAAGCATGAGTGTGGAGATCAGAGGACAATTTGTGAGACTCAGTTCCCTCTGTCTTCTATGTGGGTTCTAAAGATTAATCGGCCTTCAAAGCAGCTTTGTTCACTGACCCATCTAGGTTCTTCCTGAGAATGTTTATTAGTGCATAATTTCCCTATTCTTTTGGACTATTTGGGTTTTCTATTTCTTCATGACTTAGCCTTGGGAGATTGATTATCTCTGTCTAAGAATCCATTAATGTCTCCCAACCTTTTTTGACTTTATTGGTATATAGATAATTGTTGTGCACCTGCTCAGTACCTATAGTATCTGTTGAAATCTGCCCTCGTATTTCTGATCTCACTTGAATCTTTTCTTTTTCTAGTAATCTTGTTTTGTTCTGCCAACATTGTTCATAGTTTTTTTTTAATTCTAGTTTTATTGATCACTTCAGTTTCATTATTTCTGTCTGCTCTGATCTTATTAATTTCCTGATTTCTGTTAATTTGAGATTGATTTGTTTCATTGTTTATTTAGTTCTTGCAGAATAGCAGTAGATTGATACAGATTCTGTTTCATTTCAGTGGATATATTCCTATTCAGGTTGCTCTTAGAACTGCTTTTGCTTTGTTACTTAGGTTTTAATGTGTTGTATCTCCATGATCACCTTGCAACTTAGTTTTTTTTAAAATATCCTTTCAACCTGTTACTTATTTGAAAGAATTTTGCTTAACTTTTGAGTATTTGTAAATTTAAATTTTTTCTTTGAGCCATGGGAATACAGAAAAGTATTAACAAGTAATTCAATATAAAGTAATTAATTAAAAAAAAACACTTATTGTAACTTTTATTCCTGGCTATATTTCTGTGTGGAGGAAGTATGTACAACGTGGACAAGTTCTACCGGAGGCTGGAAGTGGGTAGCAGATTCTCTTAAACTAAAAGTATAAACAATTGTAAGCCACATAACATAGATGCTAGGAACAAAACTTCAATCCTTTCCAAGATCATCAAATACTCTTAACCACCAAGCCATTAATCTGGCCCAGCATATAATAAAGTGATTTTTTAAGACAAACAAAAATTTCTACTACAAACTTGCTTCTCTGTATGTTACTAATCATCCTTCTCCCTAAGCAATTCAAGGGTGGCAATAAATGAAGTAACCATATTACAAATAACAAAATGAGATCAGAAATCATAACATGGTCTTGAAATGGAGCAAATAGAATGCTTTGGGCATCCTGTTAATCTTTGAGTGTTCGTTATGTTCTTCTAGCTTGCTGTATGATTTTATGTATACTCCAACAGAACAGTTCAGTTTCTACTTGAGTTTATGCAGATTTGACATGCTAATAATAGTCATGTTTGCCAGATGGAATTTAGTTGTTACACTGCTATAATCATTATTCCATATTCTTGCCACAATGTACTACTTATTCTGCTCATCTCAGTGGTTAAGCACAGTATGATTAAATCATTTGCTCAAGATAGGCTGTGAGTAAATAGAGTTGGGAAGTGTTACCACCCCTTAGTAATAACTGTCTGAAAACAATCTGTTTATAAAATAAGGATCTGCTTTTTCCTAAATAAATTGCTTTATTTTTCTAGTGCTTATCTCAAATGCTAAATATTAAAGAATCTTCTAAGTATAATTGGTAAAGATTTGATCAAGCCACTTTAATGACTGCTCTTTATATTTGAAATAGCAATTCATTAAAAACATCTCACAGAAGAGTCAAGAATATGTAAACAAAATCACTAGTACTTGCCAAGATTGTATACATAAGAATAAAAAATAATGAGCCTTTTACTGAGTCAGTGGAAGTCAGTGATGATGTTTGCCTATTCCTTATCCCATCACTGCTTTGACTCTCAGTAGACAATAGCTACCATGATGCTGAGTGACTGGGAAACCTTCAGGGTATGTGTAAAAAGACAGAAATTATACAATTCTAGAAGTAGAGTGTATGTGTCAAATAATGAGAGATCTAACTAGCTGTCTTTCATAGCATAGGCATTAGTAAAATTCTCCTGATAAAAGCCGGAAAGACAGTAGGTTGTGACTTCTCGGGCCTAAGCTATTTACTGAAATGTATGGAAAACAGCAGCAATGTTCATGAGATCTGTGGGACTGGTGGATTCTTCAGAATCCTAGTAGAAAGACTGGGGTCATTCTAATTCTGCACTTGAACTCTTCAGGTGTGAACCACAGAATTGCCTGCTGGAAGCTTTGTAAAAATGTCCAACTCACTCTTCTCAGTCTTTGTGCTTTTCAACTATTAAATGGGAGCTTTTACATTCTGGCCAATGACTGAAGTTCTTCACACAAAAACAAATCTCTAAATAGTGTTGATTTTATAAAGAGATATAACATTAATAATTTTGGAAAGTAATATCTCAGAGTTTAAAGCCTCCAAAAACTATTAAACAGGAGTAGTAGCACCAGCTACCTAGAGGAGCTGTTGTGAGAAACACATGTCCTTGGTTACCACTGCGTTCAAAAATTCCTTTTAACATCTCTGTTCTGTAGCTAAGTAAGTACTAGAAGATTTTCCAAATTTAGTTTTTCCACAGACTGAGTATACATGAAAGTGTGAAACCCCTTCTTGGTCTAAAGAATTCTATTATAAAACCCTGATTATAAAACATGTTTAATTATTTTATATCATTAGTTAATTGACTAAACTAAAATCTAGGATCAAGTAGAAATGGGCATTTACTTATTAATATAGATTATATGCATATTTCTTCACCTAAATGCATATAATAGGCTAATTTTTAGGAAGTAAAAGAAAGTAAATATAAACATCAAAATGAATATGCATTAGACTATGTACTATTTGACCTCATAGCCTCTGAACCAATTATACCTGGTGAATTCAGACTTTGGAGTTGGGCTGACCTTTATTATAAACATAACTTTTTCACTTGTTATGAAGACTCTTCAGAATATTGGCTCATCTTAAGGTTATTAAATGGGAAGAGGTACAAACACAGAAAACACCCTCTACTTCTGAAGAAGACATCATGTGGTCATGTGGAAATCAGCACATAAAACAGCTAGGAAGACATCCCTAACTTCCCTAAAGAACACATCCCTGCCTTCCCTAAAGAACACATCCCTGCCTTCCCTAAAGAACACATCCCTGCCTTCCCTAAAGAACACATCCCTGCCTTCCCTAAAGAAAGAAACACGGCTTTTAGGTAATCTATAACTTGCAAAGTTAATGATAGATAGTTAACTATACAGGACTAAGGTAAAGTCTGTGCTTGCACAGTATGATTGTAAATTGGAGGGGGAATGATGTTTCACTTGATAATGGAGAAATGATATTGTTTAGTTCAATGGAGAGTTTAAGTAATCTGTGCAGATAGCATTAATAATTGACTTTCTTGATCCATGTGAAATCTAAAGAATAAGTGGAGAGTAAATGAGAACAGTAAACCTTCACTATCTATTGATTCCCTATCACCAGCAATGACCTGAGTCAATGGACTGCTGTCTCACTCTTGATGGGAAAGGCTGATTTTTAATGGTCACATGGCTGCTGGGATCAATAAAAGGCCAAGCTGTCTTTACCCAGAAAAAAATGTGAAAGTCCATTTTGAAGGTACGATCCTCTGGAAACTCATCCACAGATTATCTAATCTAAAGAATATCTAATCTAAAGAATAATCAGACTATAAGGATGGCATTTGCCACTTCATTATCAGACAATGATCTGAGACTTTCTAGGAATTAATAACTAAATTCAAAGCTGACATCCTGCTAATAGGTAGGAATAAGCCCAGGTTAGCTGGTCATTTAGCAGTAGCATTTGCACCCTGCTGCTACCCAGTTGCTCAGGTGTCAAGGTGTCCATGGGGAGATAAAGGATGCTCTTCTCTGAGACCCACCAACTTCCTCATTCTGAGAGCAGCCATTTGTAATTTAGGAATGTGCACTGACCAAGATGGGTCAAGATCCTATAGAAGGGATGCTTAATTCTTGGGTCTAGTGTCAATCTATTCTGTTAGCTGTTACTTCCTCACAGCATGGCATCCTATATAACTGTGACTTCATTGTGTAGTCTGTCAGTAAACATCTTCAGCATCCCTTTATTTTCTGATTAGTTTACCTCCACACTGATATAGGAGGAGCAGATGGATGATTTTTCTATGATGATGCAAAAGAATGAAAGTAAAATAGACCTAATAATAAACTATCAAAGTTCAATTTTTCTTGTCTTTACCTCTGGTCCATGATACTATCTTTTACTCCAAGGGAAAATTATGAGAGGGTCTTTTCAAATTCCATCAAAATTCATATATAACCCTAAATAATTTGGGAATGAGGATGAGTCCTGGTTTTTAAATTCAGTCTGATGTGAATATTGTGAATAAAAATAAAAAAGTTAAGAACAGACGGCATGCAGGTTTATGCAAAACAATCTTTGACTTCTAACATAAATTTTACATATTTAGTGGTTCAAGTGTAATTTGAGAATCAACTGTCACAGCTTGCTCAACTCTCAGGAACAAGAAACAACATGCTCAAGAGCTTTGCTATCCAAGAGGCTTTGAAGCAACCATACTATGAGCAGAGTGGTATCAAAATATTGTTTTACAAGTTTTAAACTGTGCTGTTTTGTTCCTTTCACAAAAAGTTTTGTTGATCCATATTTTCAGCATCACTCCCAACTTTGTAACTCACACTTAATTTCTAATTCATTTCTAAACCTCCCACATAGGTCCATTTGAGTTGTACTTTAGAAATAAGTACCAAACATCAATAAATGATTATCTGTGAAACAGACAGGATCTTTTGTCACAATATCAAGAAAATAACAGTGATAAGAATCATCACGATTCACCTTTCATCTAAAAATTGCTAACTAGACAAATAGCAGATGCAAGGTAGAATTTCAGAAGTGGAAAGTGACGGGAGGCATACTTTACCTGTTGTAAATCCAGAGTAATTGTCACATAATGGTATTCTACTCCATTCTTGATGCTGGGACTCTGCCACCAAGTGTTCTTGCCATCAATAGCATTCGTGATCGGGTGCCTCTCTGTGGAATAGGCAGCAGCATAAGAAGGAGGAGAAAAAGATCAGATTATGAGTTTATACCTGTCTCTTCAAAGAAAAGGCAAAACAAAGATGATGTATAACAAGCCTGTAGATAACAAGTATTAGATATCAAACCACTTCTGTGATTTCATATTCTACACAACATGCAGGAAATGGTGTTATCATGACTAGGCTACAAAAAATGTACTAAACACTGACCACCAGCTAAAATGGACAGCCTTAAAGATACCTCCAGAAACAAAGTACAAAGAAATAGTACAGAAATCCCAAAAGCATACTGATCATCTGATAAAGAAAAACTCTCCTGTTGGAAAGGTTCTTGAATATTGTTTATTCATACATATTCTTTGTTGCAGAGACTTGGGCATTCCAGTATATATATGACTTTACTATAAAATAATACCATTTTCTATGAGTTTTTTTTTTTTAACAAATCTTTAACTTGTTACCTCTCTATCATGATATAAAACTCTGTTGGGAGATTCCCCAAGCCCTCCATGCAGTATTTGTTTGGCTGTATATCATTAATTCCAGAGGAGCAATCTAGTCAACATTCAAGTCAGGAGACTGGCACATGAAACTCCAAAGTAACAACCAAACACAAGCTTTCCCACACAAACCAAATCCAGACAGATTTGAAGAAAACCTATTGTGGAATTCAAAGGGAATCAGTAAGCATGTGTGAGAAACTCCTTCATCCATGACTGTCTTTTAGTATAGTTCTTTTCTTTCTATAAGCCTGGAGTGCTGAGGTTCTCCTGTCTTCAAATTCAGATCCTATTTCTCAGAGAAGAAATATCTTCATGTCCAACAGCCTTGTTACATTTTGGGTGGTGCTGGAACCTGTTCTCCTATTTCACAGGTCTTTTCTCCTCATCTAGGTATACACAGACCACACGTGGCTGAGAACGACTGGAGCAGTGGCTGCTGGTATTCCTCAAGTCCCTCAGACCTCATGTGGAAGCCAGCAAATCTGCTTCCTGAAAGGTCCTTCAAGTGTCATGAGAGTCTCTGCTAGTATGCCATACTCCTGTTCCTTTTGATAGAAGTGTGTTCAGTAGTACAAGCCTTGGGAACTTGTACAAATTAATTGTCTCAAACATTATTCAAAGATATGGTATGATGGTTAATTTTGATGCTCAGTCTAACTGGATCTGGGATCAATTAACAAGCTGGTGACATACCCAGGTAGAAATATGGATGCACCTTCTAGTGGCAGACCAGATAAAAAGAGGTCTAAGATAAAAGTTTTATGCTTCCTGCCACAGCATCTCACCAGGAAGCTTTTCTACTCTGTTGCTGCTAGTGTTACATTTCCTTGTTGATAACAGAATCCAGGTTCTTTGGGCTTCCCACATGCACTGATGATCAGTGGCTCTTCAAGAACCTGCCATAACTTCAGTAGCAGGTCGGGATGGTTAACTGAGCAGCTACTGGGTTCTCACCTTCTCTCTTGTGAAAATAGCCACTGTTGGCCTATCCAACAATATTACTATAATATAATATTACTATATTGTGTAAGAAATGTTGCTTTAACATATATTTATTTTACTAGATCTGTTATAATGAACCTTGACATAATTTTCATCATCATGAGGGAATTTATCCTCATCCTACACTCCTAATTTGACAACATAATACAGGAGGCAGGATATGTATTTTGTCTAATGATATGGAATGAATGACCACAAGATTTGGGGTATAAAGAGCAGGCATGTAAGATGCTAGATGTTTCTTGGCCCCACCATTTATTTTTTAACTTGCCATTGACTAATCACTTAAATTCCATTTTATTCCTAAAATAGGGATGGCAATGCTTCACTCACGCAGCATTTTCAAGATCCTTGACTTCCAGGAGAAAAGTAAAATAGAAAAGACAATATGCCCATACGAGATTTAGGGGTTAATATTCTACCCTCAGAATTTTATAAGTAACGGTAATCTTGAGTCTCATTAACCTTCATCTGCTATAACCATGAATTCAAAATTCATTCATAAATTGACATTTATAAACATATGATTACCTTCAAAAATAATATCAAATTAAGAAAAATTTAGTCAAAATTATTCTTGATACCCTTATGAAGACTATCGAATGCTCATTTTTTGACCTTAATAGCCATTGATCAGTAAAACCATTTGAGTGGGATCCCTTTCTTCAGAGGTTACCTCATGAGGAGCATGCTTATGTAATACTAGAATAAATTATAAGCCTGTTGAGAATGCATATTGTTATGAATCTTATAGGCATGTTCTACTTAATAAAATTGAAGATAAAAAATCAAAACTATGTTCTTCACACATAGAAATTTGATAGTGATATAGAAATTCTCTTTAAAAGAAAGAAATATAGTTTAGTCAGTGAAGTGCTTATTTTGTGAGCAGGGTAATCCCAAAAAAGCAGAGTGGTGTGTGTGTGTGTGTGTGTGTGTGTGTGTGTGTGTGTGTGTGTGTGAAAGGATTATCCTCACCTCTCAGAACCCTGTTAGATTTGGACTGTTGGAACTTTTTCCTGGAGAATCCTTGGGGTTTCCTGAGCAGCCAACATAGCTTATTTGGCAAGCTCCAAGAAAAAAATGATAGACTAGACTTCAATCTCAAAGGTGAGCATTTTTCAGGTATCAACACTCAAGTATGTTTCACATGAAACAGGACACACACAGCACACATCTGTGTACTCATACACATGAACACATACATGAAAGTATGTTGATTAAATTTGCCATTTTTTGCTAGTGAAAAGTTCAATCTTAGCTCTGTTTATTTAGACTTCTTTATAATCTTTAGCTACAAACATAAACTTAGGTAAACTCTGATGTTCATGTTTTAATCTGGCTATGATAACATAGGACAGAATGGAAATATAACATTGCCACTGGTAATTTTTCAATGCAACTACCATGATCCATGGACTTGATTTTGTACTGAGTCTTATCACATCAACAAGCCAATGTGATGAGGTATCCTATTCATTTAATAGTAGTTCCACTTGGACTCTATTTAAGGTAGGTATAATGTTCCTTTATAAGAATGGCAAATAAATGGAGCATAACTAAAATATCAAAAAAATGTCTCTGGTAGTGTGGGTGAATGCAAAAACCAGCACATTGGAAGCAACTAATGAAGTATATTGGCATTGTCCTTACAGATAGTTATATACATAGATGATAGATAGATAAATAGATAGATAGATAAGATAGATAAGATAGATGATAGATGGATAGATAAATAGATAGATAGATTGATAGATAGATAGATAGATAGATAGATAGATAGATAGATAGATAGATAGATGGTAGATAAGGTAGGTAAGTAGATAGATAGATAGATAGATAGATAGATAGATAGATAGATAGATAGATAGATAGATAGATAGACCTTCCTACTACATCTTCCTATTTTTATTTATTTATTTTTTTTGGTCATTGCTGTTCTCATGTGTAAAGCACACATGCAAATACATTTCCAAATAGAATTCATAGGTTTGCAGTAGTTGCCAAGAAAAGCCATTTAAATGGGAATCCTGATATCTTCTACCTCAGATCAAGTTGATATGAGAATTAACAATGAAAAAGATGGGAATACTTATCAACAATTAACCATAACTCTCACTTTAGTAATTATAATTTGCATATACTGATTAATTCTTGGCAGAGTTACCTTATTTTAAAAAGATAGAAATATCATTATCCTCAAACAGAATTAACTGTACAAGTCATAGCAAGAGGCAACTACATCTGAAAATTGTCTAGGGTGGCATAAGGCAGTCTTCTCGAATAGTTTCTGTTTTAATTAACAACCAAAAACTACAAGCAGTCAGAGTTCATCTTTCACTTTCTTTTCATGGTCAATGTAGGCATTGCATATTCATTCTAGAAGGTCCCTGAATTTGTGGAAATTTATCATCTGTAACTACAACTTTTACTCAAGCATATTCACATAATTTATTGCTAAATTTTTATTCCTGTCAGAGCTTATTCTTTCTGAGTTTCCTATATCAAAATTGATTTTGAAATGTAATGAAGCTGCTCACCCTGAAAAGTAGCACAAAGTATATTCTATCTGTGACAACTATTTAAAAGGCGAGCAAGCAGAGAAGCCCACAGCTCTCCTCCCATGCAACTTGCTTCATTGAAAGAATCAGTTCCGGTTTTGATATGAAAAACTTGGTGTGTCCTTGACAAAATATAAGCATCTTCCACTGACGTGCAAGAGACCCCAAACACAGTATTTACTCTATTAACTGCTTTTCTATAATCATTATAGATGCAGACATATTTTCTAAAACATATCTCTAAGTTAGCCTCCATCTCTAAAATTATTAGATTAATTCCATTTTTTTTGCTATGTTGCATCACATCCTGTAGGTTTGTATGTCACATATTTTGATAATCAAATTAGTCTTACTAACTTGTACAGCCTCTGTCTCTCATGGCTCTCTTCCTGAGTGTAGGTCTTGGTGGCCTATTCTTGGTGTGTGACCTTGTACAGCCTCTGTCTCTCATGGCTCTCTCCCTGAGTGTAGGTCTTGTTCTACCTTGTACAGCCTCTGTCTCTCATGACTCTCCCTGAGTGTAGGTCTTGTTCTACCTTGTACAGCCTCTGTCTCTCATGGCTCTCTCCCTGAGTGTAGGTCTTGTTCTACCTTGTACAGCCTCTGTCTACACATGACTCTCCATGAGTGTAGGTCTTGGTGGCCTCTTCTTGGTGTGTGACCTTGTACAGCCTCTGTCTCTCATGACTCTCCCTGAGTATAGGTCTGGGTGGCCTATTGGTATGTGATCTTGTACAGCCTCTGTCTCTCATGGCTCTCTCCCTGAGTGTAGGTCTTGTTCTACCTTGTACAGCCTCTGTCTCTCATGGCTCTCTCCCTGAGTGTAGGTCTTGTTCTACCTTGTACAGCCTCTGTCTCTCATGACTCTCTCCCTGAGTGTAGGTCTTGATGGCCTATTCTTGGTGTGTGACTTACTTTTTGTCTTTCTCTCATTTCCTCAATTTCTCTATGACAAATTTATAATATTACTTTATGCTCCAGTATTGATCATAGCACATGTCCTTATTCTGTGAATAAGATTCACAGAGGCCAATCAAACAGCTTGGCAAGTACTGTCCTCGGTTATTTGTCCATTGGTTTCGAGAAGCCTTTCTTTTTTTTTTTTTTTTTTTTTTTTTTTTTTTTTTTTTTTTTTTTGAATTTTTGAGACAGAGTTTCTCTGTATAGCCCTGGCTGTCCTGGAACTCACTCTGTAGACCAGGCTGGCCTCGAACTCAGAAATCCACCTGCCTCTGCCTCCCAAGTGCTGAGATTAAAGGCATGCGCCACCACTGCCTGGCCCTTTCTGACCTGTTTCCAGCTCTACACTCACCACAAGAAGAGACTCTGCCCTCTGAAAATTTCAAGTCTTGTCATTCTTAACTACTTAGACATTTTTTCTACAAGGAAGCTTTTCTGTTTTATTCCATTTTTTTCCTTCTCACCTCCCTCTTCTCCTCTCCTCTGTACTTGTTAAACTAATTTATTTTTTACCTAAGTTTCCACTTCATCTTGGTTTCACTGGAAAGAGATCTCTGACATTGACATTGAATTTATGACCTTCTTCTCTCACTTCAGAACCTCTGTGATTAACCCTTTGCTTACTAGTTGAAAGCTTGACCATACTTTTTTTCTTATTGGATCTGATGGATTTTACCTAGAAAATAAGTAACCAATGAACAGCGAAGTCTCACATGAATCACCACATCTTCAGAGAGCTTTATGTAGTCATGGAGTCTAATAACTGCCTTAGAACTTCAACAAGTGAGTTCCCTTCTGTTACTGAACTTTGTATATGTATGGGACACTAATGCTAAATGTTTATGAAATAACTAAGAGGATTCATAAAATGCTCACAGTAAAAGAAAATTCTGGAATGTTTAGGCTCATGAGTCCTTTGATCTTAATGCAATTTAGCCCCCATGTCTCTTTTTTCTCCTTTTGTTATCATTGATTGCATCCAGTGCCATATAAATCCATATACAGTACATACGGTATGGGTTGCTGCTGTTCTGATTGCAGATTCGACACTGAGGGTTCCTCACAGGCTGCCCGGGGACATGTTCCACCAACTTGCAGTACATCTCAGGTCCTTTTTCCCCACATGTAGCATTGGTTGTGATGAGTGCATTCGAAGCAAGATTCAGAACAGCAGGAAATAAACCTGAGAAAGTGTGACAAATAAAGATAGGTCAAACCATTTTTTGCTATATTTTAAAATATAATTTAACTGACATTTTTCAGGGAATTAAATCAATCCAAAAGGAAATAATTAGTCATTATATACTAAAGGTAAGTCAGTACATTGCATCACCAAAAGTACTCTATTGAAAGAACTTTTTAAAATACTTCCTGAGTTTTAAGATGTCCTCTTAACATTTAGCCTCTAGTATTTAATTTAAATAGTTATTCAAACCAGACATTATATATCTAATATGATGGTATTATTCTATCAGAATCTTCTGTATTCCATGTCACCTAGTACCTACCATTAAGCCATGACATGTATAGTTTCTATACAACTATGTACCTATTTTCTTCATGGTTCTTGTATGTCTCACTTACCATTTAGTATAGATTGCTGCTACAACACCTTCATATGTTGACTGGAGAAAACTATTTGTATTGTTTTCTGTTTCACCAAAACTTTATCATAGCACTTAGTGGTCATAGGCCATAAATTACTGCTTTGGATCTAATGGAAGAATTTGACTTATGTAGGCCGATCTCAGTGCAAGGGGAAGAGATTTTGTTTGCATTGAGAACCTAGTGGAGGCTCTTCACTTCCTTGTCGGCGATGCCTTTTCTGCTCTCTAAAATTTGTATTCTGTGAACCTTCTTTCAATAATAGTGCAGTAAAGCCAATCATCAAAAGCCCTTCTTTAACTGAAACCTCATCATGGAAGAGACATATTTGAGTTGTACATGGAACATTCTAATCACTCAGACTCGCTTGGCTCTGTGAATGTACCAGCTAAGTCGCTATCATTTTGGCTGTTGACAAAAAGTTCTTTGTAACTATATTTTATGCATGGTGTTTTACTGAGACCCTTGGATTCATTATCTCATGAATGCTTTATGCTTTAGTTTCAGGCATTGATACATAGTGAAGACCTTGTTGGGACGTAGTTGGTTATCCTCAATAAGATGGAGAGATGACATCTTGGCTCAAACATCAGTCTGAACCAGCTGCCTATGTTAATAGTAACCTTCTTAATTAAGGTGTAGCCACAGCATGCCAGACACCACTCTGTCCACATCTGCCACTGTTCTTATGCTTTTCATCTTTGTGGACTAATTTGTGCCACAAAACAGACATGTGATCTGCATGATGCTTTACCTTCACTATATTAAGCTTTATTAAATAACTTGCCTGGGAGACAGTTGGCAAGCATCAGGCTTCCCATCCCAGGAGCCTGACCCCAGAGTCTAGCCTATTCACACTGCCTGCAGTGCATGTAAAACATATGTTTCACCATTTTGTGGTCATTTATAGCCTTAGTTGATCTTAGAATTGCACTGAGAATTTTTTTTAAAAGATAAATCAGAAAGAGTACTTAGAACATTTGATTGGACTCCTAAGGGTTTTTATTTAATTATTGAATTTTCCTTTTAATCAGAAGAATAATATAAAACAGAAAAATAGTTTTAAATATTGTAATCTTTATTGTAAGTAGTCTCAAAACTTGAAGTAGAAATCAAGTGATATCTCTACTTTCAAATATCACTCGCAAATTGTTATATGTAAGCAATATCCTTACTCCTTCTATTCCCACACTCTCCAGTCTATAAACACCCCTGTCTCCCATCCTCCAATGAACTTCACTCCTTAACATTCTTGTCTTAATCTTCCCTTCAGCTAACAGTTATCTGGCATTTACAACTTTCCCTCATTTTCTAGTCATTTAACATTAACATTTTTTATGCAATCCTACTTATTAGCTCAACCATTCTTTCTGTTGAAGTTGCTCATCTCAACATCCTCTGGTCCTCACACAATGAACCATTCTCATGTGACATAGGCAGCTTATTATGATTACTGTCCAGAGAAATATTTGCCAGTCACAAAAATATTATATTTGCCTCATGAAAAAATAGAGAATGTTCTGTAAAAAGTAAAGAGTGAATTCAGCAGGCATGCAATATATTTTCCATTTTGTCTTTTCTTCATGCCAAATAAATGTTATTGGAAACAGTCTTACCATTTTTTGAAGTTATGAAGTTGCAAATTTTAAATAATTTGTTTCCAGAGAACTACTTCTACATCTTTGACATTTTATTCCCTCATTTAGCAAATTATGTATGATGAAATAATTAAGGTTCATCTAGGTGTCTTTCTCCTCTGCCATTCTGCACTACATTGTGGTACTGTACAATTATTCTTTCAGAGATATTTTGAGCATGCACTAAGCCATATATCCAAACACTTGAGAAGTACTAAGATGAGTTTTATGAGGCAGGAAAATGTAAATGAGCTCTTGGGAGAAACTGAAGCTTGCAGGAAAGAACAAGTGTGCCAGCCAGAAGAAATGGCATCTGGGCTGAACTTTTGACAGTCTTAGTATTTGGGAAACCACCAGAGTATTTGAACCAGCATTTTTCCTAGCACATAAGAGAATGTCTTTGGATAGGTATGTGACATGGACATAGATACACAGAAACACACAAAATATGCACAGTGGTTCATCAAAGCAGATCATTACATGGTTGTCATTTCTGACAACTTGTTTTTCTCATTCCTCCCTTCTTCAAAGATTTAAATATAAAATGATAGTATAAGAAGAAAAACATGTTTGGTTTTCTGTTTTGGAGAGAGCTAAATCTTCCTTTCTGGGTAGTACCATGAGGCTAGATAGGCAAGCTCTGCCTAACATTTTCCAGGAAAGCCAGTTTGTTTGCTGGCTTACTTGCTTGCTTGTTTGTTTATAGAACCTCTGGCCTGCTGGCACATGTCTCAACCTTCCTCAGGACATTGTGAATTTGGTTCTGTCATTTCTCTTTCTTCCTTAACTATATATGTCTCTTCCTAACATATGAAGTCTTGAACTTCATATGTCATTAGTCCTGTCTTGCTAATATTGATAGGCATTTTCTCTCAAGTGGTACAATAAATGGTATAGGACTTAATTTGTGATCGGGCCTGTGTTATCAAAGACCAAAACTATCATAAAAGAAGAACCAGAAATTAGGAGGATGGATCACACTAATTAGTGTATATTCTAGGTTTATAATACAGAAAGATGAATTCCATTGAATTTCCCCACAGGGATATATGGATAGAATGAGTGAGAAAGGTGGAGCCATAGAGGATTATAGACCCCTAAGTGACACTAGGTTCAGAAGCAGTACTCTGTTTTTTATAATGTGAATTGCCAATCAATCTACTGTGTAATTGCACTTTTACAAAGAAGTGCAGTTCAAAGATGAGTAACACACAGTTAAGACTGATAATGCAATCTGAACCTAGCTCTTGAAAGCTCAGATTGCTGAGAAAGATTCAGACCCTCCTCCTCTGAGAATCTTAACCATTTATATACTTCACAAAATATATAAATTAGTTATCACTCCACTATTGCTTCATAGGGTTTTTAGACATTATACTGAAGATATTAATACAATTAACAGTTAGCCTCTTTCACTTCTTCCCCATTGATTGGTTTCTACCATAGTTATTGATTCCATACACAAAATTAACCTCTTCACAATATAATTGCTTTGCTTCAAGGTCAAGGAGCAGCTGCTTTATCAAATTTTATCACTATTTTCTGTTTTTTTTTTTTTAATTCAGTTAGGGTATCGGTCTCAATTAGTTGGTAATGACCAATTCAAAGAATTGGTCGATATTTGAGCTTTTATTGGATACTTGGCATGTCCTATTATGGATTAAAATGCGTTTTCATTATTTGCTAACCCTATTCGGCTATCCCATTCATTTCCTCTCAAAAGCATCAGGGTGATATTTATTGTCATATTCAACATGGGTCCCTTGCTGAGATTGTGTAACTACTAGGAATATAAGTGAACTACAAGTAGCTGATGAACATTCTAAGAGTATTGACTTAGAGTTCAATTCAATTTGAGATTCTGTAATTTTAACAACATAAAACTCAGTGGTTATTTCATATAATCATGATAGATGTTTTTCTGAGTAGACTCTAAACTACATAAATTTAGTTACATTTACAGTCATAAAATCCCAAGTCTGGTGCAAACCAAATGAATATTTACCTTTTATATATCACATGTCTGAAAAAAGTATAATATTATTATGTATACTACTTACAAAGTAATATATTTAGTTTTCTAATATATATATAGTTTTCACATATATATGTATATATACATATATATATATGTATATATATATATATATATATATATATATATATAGAGAGAGAGAGAGAGAGAGAGAGAGAGAGAGAGAAAGAAAGAGAGAGAGAGAGTAGAATACTTGGGAAGTTTAAGTCTAAGTAAGTGAACAAGTAAAAATTTTGCTCCTATATGGCAAATATTTAGAAAATGCACTACAAGGTCACTGGTTTTGTGGGTATATTTACATTATTTACTTGTTTATAACATGGCGTGTCCATACATGTGTGGGCTATGTACTAATGCTTCCAGAGACAAAAGCTGTAAATTCTCTAAATACCTGACAGTGTTAGGGGAGCTGCTGTCAAATCTGAAGAACTGTGAATATTAAAAGCAGAGGACATGTGTGCACACACATGACATGGGATCATTTCCCAAAATCACAGTTTTCTTCCCTAGGAGGATCAAAGAGCAAAACTGAGGAGACATAATGGTGCTCAAGAGATGCGATAAAATACTGCAACAGAGAGGAGCACAGGAAAGGTTCCCTAAACCTGTCACACGCTCCTCAAATGTTAGGTGCCAAGAACTCCACCCTAATGGGGGTTAGTAGGACTGCACAGAGGGTACAGATTTGAGTCAGGTGTGTGAATGCAGATACAATTACCAACACAGAAGATGGGTACACATTCTTCACAAGAACAGAGCAGAATCCAGAGTTTCTACCATGCATCTTTCATAAAATCCAATGAGCATAGTAAAAATAATTCCTAGACAAAGAAATGGTAAAATTTAACTCAAATAAATCTCAATAAGGATCACTGCTGAGATCAGATAGATACTGGAATGAGCATTTAAAGCTATTTTTAAAACTATATTAACTGATATATACTTATGGACACACACATGGCTAATGCTTACAATGGCAGAAATTTAAGAATCTTGTTACCAAAGTTGAAATAACAAACACATAATTCAATTAGCTGAAAAGTTTAAATCAATCACATGTTAATAGAATTAATTAATAAATAAAAATTATAACAGAAATGGTATAACAGAAAACTTTAGAAACTTATAGATAAGTGAAAAAATTAATAAATAAAAAATTAAATTAAAAGATCATTAATTTAAACAGTCAGACTGAATCTCTAGGGAAAATCAAATGGGAAAATAATTGGTGCTTTAGAGGCACAGGTTAACTAGGAAGAGGCTTAAGGAAAACTCCGAATATAGCAATATGTTCAATATTTTGTATTATACAAACCTGTCAATAGTTTGTGTTTTACAAGCATATGAATCTGTTAAGACTTACTGTTACCTGGTCTGAATGAATGATATATTCAAGAAAGGCTTATGAGTTTTGTTGTGGGGAATTTTAACCCAAAAAGGAAGTATAGTAATCCTCATCTCCTGTTAATGATAAATATGATACTGTATTTTTTTCAGTTATGAAAGGGCTACTTCAAACTCCAAATTGAGATGAAACATATCAAAAATGAGAATCATTCAAAGTCAAGTGTTCATGTAAGAGATGCACAAAATGACATGTGTGTGTCTCTGTGTGTGTCTCTGTGTGTACATGTGTGTATATGTGCATGTGTATGTGTTGGCAGCATGTGCATGTGTTTGTGTGCATATGCATGTGTAGATGTGGAGGTCAGATATTAAAATCAATTCTCTTGAGACAGGATCTCTAACTAAATCCATAGCTCACTGACTTCTCCAAATTGGTTGGCCAGAGAACTCCTCCCAGTACTTGGATTACAGCACATCCTCTATGTGCACCTGGATGTAGATGATGGGGATCCAAGTTTAGGACCTTTTATTTGCTCAACAAGCTTTGAAGTGACTGAGTGGTCTCTTACACCTGAAAATTCATTTTATTTTCAAAGCCCTGCTGTCTCACCCCTGTTCATCTAAGTGAGGCTGTCCTTCCCTGCTTCTTCCCTGCTGAGTCACATGTGACTCTTCTGCTACCACCTCCTGCTTGCACGCAGTCAAGGTCACGGGCCACTTCTCTACTAGCTTCTCAGGTTCCATTATTCATTTCCAAACAGCTTCATTCTAAGAAATCGCTCCTCACTCTAATGTGAGTCCCTGCCTTCCTCTAACATCTCTATTTCTTCTGATCTCCCAGTAGGTCTTCACAATGCGTCCACAGAATCCTTCTGGCTACTAAAGGGATTTGCAAATCAGTTCACACAATATCTCACAGTAATGGCTTGCCCAAGATTCAAATAATCCTTCTCTTTCACACACTCTTCACCAAGAGTGATTCTCACAATGAGTGATTTCTTAAAGACCTACCCCGAGAGTGGTGCCTGATTTAGTCATTTTTATCCCCAAACATTTCTACCCATTTCACTGCAAATTGGTAAATATCTAGCAAGTAAAACTGCAATCTGCTAACTAGAAATGTTAAAAAGTTTGGAAATGTTTATATCTGACTTCATCATTGTAAAACGTCTACTTCTAATTCGTTGATCTGTGCCTCTAGATTAACTTTAACTACACACCATATTTTTATATACATTGTATCCTTATGTAACATCCATTATGACTAACTAGTTGTTCTGTGTGACATTGCCAATTGTCACTGAAGTGACCTTTCTAAAAACTCATCTTGCTTTTCTGTTTTAAGATACTTGTGAATTACCTGCTGCATACCGAATAGTTGCCATAGTCTCATGGTTGGCTGTGTATTAATCCCAGACTGTATAGTTTCATGGCTGGCTATGTATTAATCCCATACTGTATAGTCTCATGGCTGGCTATGTATTAATCCCAGACTGTATAATCTCATGGCTGGCTATGTATTAATCCCATACTGTATAGTCTCATGGCTGGCTATGTATTAATCCCAGACTGTATAATCTCATGGCTGGCTATGTATTAATCCCAGACTGTTTGCACTCATGGGTGCAAGTAGGCTGACATTCCCTTGTTCACAGATATAGCCAAGTGCTTTAAAACCACCTTTCGGGAGAGCATTTTGTCCTTTCTACAGATCCGTGTAATATGCTCAACTCTGACCTAGCTCAAATACTCCTTACTCTGAAGATGTGTTTCCTGATTTTGCTACACTGAATTTCTTTCCTTCTTGGCATGGTTAGCACATTTCATTGCAAACCTCATAATGTTTTAATTCTGTGCAATGGATGTCTGTAACATGACTGAGTATATCAATAACACTAGCTAACATTAATACCACTGAAATTAAAATACATTGGATGAGAATAAAAACATGCACTGTATAGTCCTTCTAGAGAGGACTCACACCCACAAAGCCTGTACATTTACTGGAGTCTTGGAATGATAAAAATATGGAATTGTTTTGATATGTAGCCAAATGATAGAAAGCTGAAGGAAACATTTCCACTAATTGAAAAATAAAGGAAACTTATATTGTGATTTGCTGTCACCTATCCCTGCCTGCTCCATATCTATTTTCTTTGTTTCTATTCTATTTTTTCTTTCTATTCTATTGCAAATGGAAAAGTGGACAGATACATATGCTCAGGTGCTTCATTTAGATATTTATAGGAAAAAAGAAACAAAAGAAGACAAACCCGTGACTTTCCTTTTGCCTATAGTGTAACAGCCTGATCACTTGGAACCTGAGCATTTGCAATCAGAGTCCAACCACCAATCACAACCATTTTTAAAAAGATACAACAATAACACAATGATGATCCATAGTCATGGGTTATTTTACAACTGGCTTTTTAAGTGAAAAACTTCTTTCTTTACTTTTCAGTCACTGAACTTTCTACTTGTGATATCTTTGTGTAAATTTGGACAAACTTCTTTTTAAATATCATTTATAAAATAGCTAATATATCTAGTATATATACTCAAGAAAATTTAATACTATGTGGTATTAATACTTATAGACATATTTTGTTTTTGTTTCCAGGTTAATGAACTAAATATTGTGGAGTAGCTGTCTTCATTATTTATGATTAGTGCAATATTGTACTTCTCAATTAACAGCCAAATGCACCTATATGGACATATACACGTGTGAATACACACACACACACACACACACACACACACATACACATATATATGGGTATTTGTAGGCATATATATGCACTCAATTTTTCAAAGAATGTTTCTTCATAGTTTTCATAATATATTCTGAAATATCCACCTCAAGACATACAACTAATATTCAGTGGTATTTGGTGGCTTGCTGGAAAAAAATCCTTGAGTCACTGAAACAACTGTTTTCAATATATTTATTTTAATTGAGAAGTTCAGTCGTTTATTATTAATAACACATGGCAGATCTCCGTCTTATTTCCTGTCATTTCCTCCCTTCTTGTCATAGTAGTCTGGGTACCCAGTATTTCCTTTCTGAGTTCTTGCCAAGCACCTATCACCTTCCAGGAGAAAAAAAAATAGTGTGTAGAGTGAGGCTGTTTGAATATTTCTAATTTTCCATTTCAGTTTCTGGGTCTGTAGAGCATTTTAAATATATTCATGTGTGTTAACAGGGCTGTTTCCAAGTGATTCGCTATTCAAAAGACAAAAGGAGAACATGCCAATTGCAAATGATGTGTCAAGGAAGTAAAAGAGACACTTGTCTGTTGAAATTCTAGCTATGTGGGTGTGTAAGAATACACTAGTATAAAACAAAATTGGAAGAAAACAAAATGTTGCAGAGACTGGCTCCCAGCTGTGCACCACAGGAAGCAGCTTAATGCTCTTCATCCACAATGCAGATGAACAGTTTTCCAGAACTGAAAAAATCAGCCCAATTTGAACTAATAGCTGTCCAGACACACAGCAGTTGCAAGCGAGGAGAAAAATAATGTCGAATTTACTTGGCTAGAAGCAAAGAAGCCAGGAGACAATGTATTCCACTTCTGTTTCCATGACTTACAAATCTGTGCCTTAACTCTGCCCTTCCAAACTAAAAGAACATTTCCAAAGGTTTCTGTCTTACTTTGGTCTCCACTCTTGTTTTTTTTGTTTGTTTGTTTTTTGTTTTTGTTATTGTTGTTGTTTTGTTTTTTTCACCAGAAACAAACAAAAAGTAGTTCATGTTCCTCTGTGGAATTAATTTTAAAAGTCATGTAATTTTTAGTCTTTATTTCTTTCTAAAAGAAAAAAATAGACAAAGATCAAAAGTAGGTTTTTTTTCTTTCATCATCAAAAGGGAAATAAACCAAACATGATCATGTAAACTGCCATTGGTTGTCTAAAGAATCAGCTGAGAGCTATCTGTACTAACTCTCCATAATAGATACCATAATAGGATAAGCATTCTAAACACAAATGGGCTCTCACTCACTTGGTCCAGCTTAGAAGACATTAGTACATTCTTAACAAAGGACACTTTTTTTTTTTAAGTCAAAGCAGAATTATCTTATCAATTTGGCGTGGCCTAAAATTTAGACATACCTGAAAAAATAATAATCATTGCAATTCAAATACTTGGTAGGAACACTTAAGTACACAGAAAATCATATTAGTGTAAAAAGAGTGGGTTCAGAGGGTGATAGCTGTACATCAATTCCTCCTAATTTCTCAACATACTTTATGAAATCAATTTTAACTATGCTATGCTTGGCAAAGTACTTACTATGACATACTTCTTGAAGTTAAAAAAATCAAATTTAGCAAAATATCTTGTGACTAGACTGAACATATTTTCATCTTAAGCTGAACTGCCCTAGAAACAGGTCCCACCATACCCTGCTCCCGACCCTTACCAAAAACCCTGCTGTCTTCCAAATACTACTCAGCTTACATTTCCAGTTCCTACAAAAGGCATGGATCCTACTTGCCACCTGGCAAAACTGGAATCCATCCACTGTTTTGTTTGGGTTTGATTTTGGGCTTCTTGTAGGAGAATCCAGAATAAGCATCCAGATGGTGTTCAAAATCAGTATGTTAAAAAAGAATTATCTTCATTAAGACTTTTATTAGGAATGTTCTAGCAAGAGGGTACCCAGCTATATGCTGAGGAGGTAGTAGTTCTGGTGAATCAACTTCATCCAGGCTCCTTCTAGCCCCACTTCATCAGTATCAGCACAACATTTGCTCAGCACCTCCTCTTGTCTGCCCACTCCAAAGCCAACCCTTCAAAACTGTATGTCTCATTGGCAGGTCTTTAACTCACTTACGCTGAAACTGAGAGACTCAACCTGGCAATAGCACAGGAAAGGTTTCTGTAATACAGGAAAATAAATAGAAAAACTTTATGCCTATTCTGCTATTAATAATTAAAAAATAAAACTGGAAAACCTCTATATACCACATGCTATATCTGGAGTGTATGCTTGCAATTATAGCCTTCAAGCAAAACTATCAGATGTGACTCACTGATGCTCTGATGAACACACTACCTTGGGAGAGGTGGTATTACATGATCACTAGGGTCTGCTCCTTTCTTTCTTATCCCTATTGATGAAATCCATGTGGAACTATGGCTATGCGTTCTGTTTATCCTTGATTAAAACCCCTACAGGAGTGAAAATAAAAGGCGCTTTCATTTACTTCATACTTTATTTGTTTCTATGAGTAACGGAGTTCCTTGGGAACTCCTATTTCATTCTTCTTTCCCAATAATTTCATATACTTCCAAGTCATCTGTGGAGTCAATAACTCTTCACTGTAGCTCTAGGCAAGGAAGGTTTCTAAGCTTTAGACCCATTTATCCTCATTTTGTCTGGCAAGTCCTCTCAGATATTCAAGACACATCAAAACTCTACTCAAAGGAAAGATGGGCATTTCCCATGTTCTAAACTTTACCCAGCACACTCCCTGGACTCATTACTCCTGCATTTTCTCTAGTTCGAGGTATGCGACTTGGTCTACCAAGGGCATCATGATGAAAACTGGAAATCAATAAATATTCATGTCATTTTGCCACTAAATATTATTCTAATTCTAAACCAATTTTAAATCTAGCTGTATTTCCAGCACCACTGCCAACATGTGGAGGCAAGTCAGAAGCATTTATAACATCAGGACATCTCCAGTCACTTGTTGGCAGACTCCTGATGGCATTTTGCCTTTCTTTCAACATTTTTTTAATATATAAAATGAATCACTGTAAGAGGTAAATATGATTAGGTCACCCCTTTAAAAGACCATTTCAACAGACTGTTACTGTATATGCATGAAAACATATTATTGTCAATGACCAACAAAGTCTTCCCATCACATTCTCAAGACTCTATCCTTAGTAGGCTGGCCTTTAGAAAAAGGCAATGGTTTGGTTTTTCTTCTTCATCACTCTAGAAGAGCCTTCATCTACTCCTCAAGCCTTCTGATCACTTAAAAGTGTTTCTTCCTTCTACTTTGTCTTTGATGTTTTCTCAAGAATTATTAGTGTGTGTGTGTGTGTGTGTGTGTGTGTATGAGAGAGAGAGAGAAAGAGAGAGAGAGAGAGTGAGAGAGAAAGAGAGATAGAGAGACAGACAAAGAGATAGAGACAGAGAGGGGAGAGAGAGAGAAGACAAAGAGAGAAGAGAGAGAACTCAGGGCTTTGTACATACTACCACTGAGTTATATACTAATCTTTGCTTTATTTTTCATCTCTTTTTCCCCAAACAAGATAGGTTTCCTCTGTAGAACAGCCTAGCTAATGTCCTGGAACTTGTTTTGTAGACCTTGTAGAACTTGCTTTGTGGCCTGGAACTCATGGCAAGTCACCTGCCTCTGTCTCCCAAGTGCTGTGATTGAAGGCATGTGCCACCGTAACTGACTTTATTTTTTATTTCAATGCAGGCTTATTTGCTTATCTAGGTTCATTTTGATCTTGTCATCCTTCTCCCTCAGCCTCCCAAGTAACTACAGTCATAGGTCTAAGGCACAAGATAGCGTCTTCTCTTATAGTGCCTGACTATATATCTCTTTTTCTTGTAAAGAACTAAATACAATGTGTATTTTTTTAAAAATGTGTGAAATATGAACTCTATGATGGAAGAAATGATATATGTTTTGCTTTCTGTTGGTCCTGAATATCAAATTCTCAGAACCCAGGGAGCTAGACACACGAGATCCAGGGAAATATTCTCCCATTTGAAATTGTCTCAGATTTCAGCATAAAGTTTTGGAGGGTTCTGAAGACCCAGCACACCCTTACATATACTACTCTCAAAATTAAAACTAAAGAAGCAGGGAGCCAACACAATAAAAACAAGATACAGTGAGATATCACTTTCACTGTTCTAGTGACAGGCAGCATAAAAAGTATTTAAGGCCAGTGTTTCCTAATTATACTGTTGACTGTTTTCTTAAAGCCCTATTATTTCCTCCTGGGTTGATTTAACATTTTCTGTGTTGGGACATAAACAAAGCTTTTCATATTTTGTGTGCTTTTAATGAGTTATTTTTAATTTGTTCACACACCCCAGTCTATGTCTCTAACATAGACACAAGTAGATTACTCAAGTGAATACACTTTTCAGTATCATTAACTACAATATAGTGTCTAGAACTTTCTCACTCCATTTCACACTGCACCAGGCCTCATTCTAATCCATAGGCTGAGGAGTTAGAATACAGGATGGGCGGGGCCAGGAGGCAAGTGGGGGCTTTATAGCTGACATATGCAACTAATTCAGTTTTGTGCTATCAAGGCAAATTCTATGCACTTTTAGTACATTTATGGAAATACTTGTTTTATAGCAAATTCCCTTTAAAGTGAAATCTGACAGTGTTTATAGGAAAACACTTTGTTCTTTAGCAGCTGTTTGAACACACACATAAAAATGCAAGAAAACACAACTATCCTGCTTCTTCTAACTAAAAGTTAAAAAAAAAAAACAGCATTTTTACAGTCATTGGGCACAGTTTTGCTAATAATGCTTTTTATTTACCAAGTACACATAAACTCTCACACATAATGAGTTTTCTGTCAGAATTTTATTTCTGTCTTTTAACACACTTCTGTGACCAGTTGACTTTCAGTTCTTGGAAAAATGGGCTGTGGTGTCTTAATCTTTTCATTCTCAGATAGCAGTCTTTGACAAACATACACACAAAATCAACAATAACAAAAACTCATTAAATATCCCTTAAAATGAGTGAATCACCTGAGACTATGACCTTTAAAAATTCTACATGGAGTGCATTCATTATACTGTATCTGATCTAAAATAAAGCCAAAAACATCATACATCTGTCTGTCAGGTGCTTGAACTATGAACCTTTGAGTCATTGTAAATAATACATATGGACCACTTAAATTTACTCAAGTATTTTTTACTTTTCTCTGGATTCAGTCTCTCACTCCCTCTCTGGATCCCTTTCTCCCTGACTCCTTTCCTTCCCTCTTCTTATCCCTTCCTCCCTCCTTTTCTCCCTTCTTCACTCCCTTCTGCTCTATAACACATCTCTTAAATCTCTTAAATCTATTGGGTAGGCATTGTTAACTCAATTTTAGAAAGCAAATCAAGGAATATCAACAATGAAAGATGGCCTTCTAAATATGAGACAAGCCTTTCTATCCAATGCAGGTTCTTCTGCAAGACACATGCTCACTGAATTTCTCCAGCTGTTATTCAACTGAGACATAACATCACAAAGTGATGAGCACAAGCAAAGTCCTGTGTCTCCACAGAGCTACAGAGCAGTGCAATATAATTATGTAACACAGTTTCTGAATAAAAGTCATAAAGCATACTAAGTACAAAAAGGATCCGAAGTGGAGTTGACAGCTAAAGAGAGTCTAAAGATAAGAAAATGGAGTCTGGCTTGAGGTCAGTCAGAAGGTCAGCAATGATAACAGTAAACAGAAATCCAGGGGAACAAGCCCCAGCTGGTCTTTAGATTCCTAGGCAGGGATCAGAACACAGGCTTGGAGAAGATGAAGTGAACACAGACCTCCAGCCAGTTATCTACCTCTCGGCCAGCAGCTTCCCTAGGAAGCAACCTTGCATTCTAGCTGAGACTCAGAGGAGCTTTTAATATGCAAGCAAACCTAACTCTATAATTAGAGATAAGATATTGACAACTGGTCACCCTAAGGTCTTTGAAGGGAAGTAGACACCTGGGGCTGGAAGACAGCTCAGTGGCTGAAGTACTTGGGCTCAAATGAGGGACTGTGCTTGGCTTCCCCAAACCCATGTAAAGCCAATGTGGTAGGGAAGATCTGTGACCCCCAACTCTTCTAAAGAGAGATATGTTGCAGGGACAGTGGGAATTACTTTCCATAACATGAAGAAAGAAAGGGCTTCTTACATTAAAATGAGCTGCCCCTGTTTAAACTGACTGATTCCCAATGAGCTTGGCACTCATATTGAGGCCACTGTTGCATTCTGGCTATCCTAATTGAGATAAAGGGCAACATCTCTTTAATGTGTCCAAGGAAGGTAAGAATTGGGAGTGTCTCTTCCTACAAGAAAGATACCCAGTGTGAGAAATTTTTATCTCAAATCTGCTGCAGAAGCATTCATGCAGCTGTCATCTAATTAAATATCCCTGATCAGTTTGCATTCCCCACCCCAACAACATGACTGCATAAAATTCTATGTACTTTTGAGGTTTTATGTTCAGCCACACATGGGACACTCTTATTTATACTCTCTGGTATGTAATTGCATGATCATTAAAGCTTCCATTGCTGATGCCTAATGCAATCTCAGTTCACTCTAGTATCACTAGCTATTTTCCTCACACTTGCACATCAAGTAATTTCTTCATCATCCTGTTTTAGTGCCATAGATTTTTTTTGCTTTCCCAGTAAATTGCTTTTTTGTTTCCTGTGTGAAACATCTGATTTGTGCCTATGCAATCCATGAGTTTATTGCTCTCTCCTGTACTACTGACTAATTTAGATACTGACTAATTTAGAACTATATTATGTCATCTGAAGAAGTTAGCAGGTATTATATCCTGAAATCGCTTTAGAGGGGAAAACATATTTGGGGACTCGGTCCTGGTATTACAATCGATGGCTGGCTATTTTTTCCTTATTATTATAGAATATCATTATTGCCATCAGCAGCAACTTTGGAAGTTAGAATTCACAGTTTAGAGTAAAATATTCCAAAAATATAGTTCATTTAATCAAAATAATAGTAATTACAAGTTGAAAAATATGCTACATACTTAAACAAGAATATACCCATATGATTAAGCCTGAGACCACATTCGTTTGGACTCTAAACGCATTCACAACTCAAGGTTAACTTATCAAAGGGTGTGTTTTCAGTGTACGGATTTATTCACTCACAAAACTTTGTCCCAAGCATGTTGAAACAAGGATTATAAGCACCATTTTGAAAATACTAGATATTTGCTTGACAACAACAAACATGCCCATAAAATCATTATTCTTTAGAAACATAAATGTTGCCCACTTTGTCAGACTTGGAAATCATGTTTATGAAACAAATAGGTAGATTTGGAGCCTCAATATTACAAATGAAAATAATATTAATTGATTATCTCTCTCTAAACCAGATTGAAAACAATGTCTAATATTTTATCTGCTCAATGTAATGCCAGACCCAATAAAATGCTCAAATACTTGGCAAATAAATTAACCAAAACACAAATACAACATGAGGCAAATGCACCAGTCATAGACTTGAACATTACAAAGAGTGATGCAAATAGTTTATAATTTAAAGCATGATTGTAGGTATATGCACACAGGATTTGGAATCTAGTTGAAACAGATTTTCCTTCTTTATAATATGCAGATGTTATTTTTATTGTCCTTTTAAATTCTGATTATTCTTCATGACACTGTAGCAGTCTTCATTTATTTTAAAAGAGATTAACATAATTTATTAGATTCCTATGCATCAATGTAGATTAAAGCTCATAGAACATTCTTTATTTCCACAGCCATTTATCTCTACAACCATAAATAATTTTCAGTTAACTCTTAGATAAAATATGATTTCCTCTAAGTAATTGAAATATTTTATATTATCACCAATATCTACAATATCTATCAAAATGTATTCTATTTTTTCCTATTTAATTCTCAATTAAAGTATCATTTTGTAGTTAAAAGAGTTCTGGCTTCTGTCTGAATGCACGACCTAACTTCCTACCTTCTCTAGCTGCTACTCATGTCTGCACATGAATTATTCTTCATAAATTCTAGAAGTGTTTCCTTCAAAATCTGTTCAAATTCATCTCTTTGGACTAAAAATAAATCTTCATTCCTTCTTGTCCTTCAGCAATGACTTTACAGCGTATGACATTTTATTTTTAAAATTCTCCTTTTATTTCTTTTAATGCAGATGGACTTGTAACATAAGAAGCCATATTTCTAGCAGTTTGAATTTCCACAATGCTTAGCATATCTGTAGGTGTATAAACTCACAAAAGTTCCTACTAAATACAACTTCATTCACTTACAACATAGTAACATAAATTTTCCTGTAAAAATATATGTTCATTCACTTATCTCCATGTATAAAAACCTGCCAATCAATTTGCTAAAAGTATGTACATACATATAGGCAAATTATTTTGTGCAAGTCACTTATTCTTTCAACAAATATTTACAAGTGCTTGCTATAAATATATGAGACTGTGTGGTTGTTAATTTATCTAACTTCTTCATAATTTGGCTGAGAAAGTCTTGTATATGGAAAAAATAAAATGTGTTGATAATAAACTAAAGGCCTTTTATTCATGGAGAGATTCCCCCCCCTTTTTTTTTTTTTGTTGTTGTTGTTGTTCAGCTCTTTTTTTTTTCTTCTTTTAACAACTCTAGGATCTTCTTTTTCAATCAGGGACATTACTTTTAAGTTTTAATTCCAAACAGTTGACATTTTTTTTTACTGTCTTAAAATCAATACTAGCTGGAATTTTCCAGTTTTAAAAACGTTCAGTTTTAGTTACACATGAATAGAGAAAGTTAGGTCTGAGCAGATGGCTGTCAAAATACCAATGACTACACACCATGGCTGAGAACTTGCACACAAAAATATGCGACTTGGTGCACAGTATAGACTCTTCCATGAAAATGCCAATGGCCATCTGGTTTGAAAGCTTTTGATGCAATTTAATGCAATTCTATATTTGCCCTGCCTTTCATGGATATTAAACTATATCAACATCTGTTAGAATCCCTGACAGGAAAAATTCTGTCGCCAGAACCATTCCATACCCCTGCATTTCACTTTTTAACATTAAAAACAGCTGGAAGCTCAAACATGACTCCCAAAATGAGGCATGTCACTCACGTGAATGGAGATGGTTAGAGATCAGAAAGAGTTAATGTGTTTCACTTAAAATAAACCCTTTCCCCTATGGGACCACATATATACTAACTCTTCACAAATAGCTTTATTCTTAGAGTTGTTTCCTAAAAGTATAGCTACTACATTCCTCTCTGCAGTTACGTTCAACTTAATGTACATTTATGCAAAATATTTTTACTGCTGTATTGTTGGAAATCCAACAATCTGTTTGCTTTAATTAAAATGTTACATAACTTAATAGAGAAATATACATTCTACAAATTGGGATGCTATATAGTGAATGTAACTATCATAGACATTTTCTCTGTTGAGTCAAAATATATATTTTATTCTACACAACAGAAAGATAGTTGCCATTATGATTTTATTTGGTAGACTATTTTATGTTAGATTATATTAAACATGAAATCACTAACAGATCTTACAGGAAATAATCTCATGAAAAAATGTTTATTATTGAGGAAGTACACTAGAATACAGAGAAGAACACAAATTGCAGTTGATACCTGAGTTTTATACAATAAAGGAATATATCATATAACCTTGCATATATGAGTGTGTTCAGATGTGTTCTGTATTTTAAGTGTAGAAAGGTTGGGGTGCAAAAACAAATACTTTGTTCTACCAAAAAGAAATTACAGTGAATTTTCTTGTTGTTCTTCAATGCAAATGGCATTTGCTTAAATGAGCAGTAGCATCCACAGGTAGATTGTGACCACAGAGCTCTCATCTCTGTTATTCAGTGACTGGGCAATTTCCTATTAAAAATGTATGAATTTTACCATACTACTGAAGGAAGCCAAAGTGGTTTCCATGATTTAAATATTCTCAATTTATTTTTAATTCTGCTATGGCTAGTCTCTTCTCTCTAAGGACCCGTGACTCGGTTGCAATGCCATTGGTGAATAAGGTGACTGCAGCCATACTGAAGAGGTAATGTCCTTATTCATGAAGACAAAGTCATTATTCTCAAACCCTGAGTTAAGAATATCCTGCAGCAAAATCTGTGATCTGAGCTTGTGTGTTTGTTTAAAGAATAGTATGTACCCAAATACCATTCCTTCTATTAAAATGTGCAACAATTCTATTTTGGAAATTCATTAACTACAGATAATATGCAAGCTTAGAGTAGAGGAGGGGAAACTAAAGGAAAGACTCACTTCTGTGTAATTGAAAGTGAAAGTCTCCTTTATATAAAAATAGAACACATTTCATATAATTTTCTACATCTCAATGATTTCTTTCCTCAATGATTGGGACTAAATTAGACTCTTGGCTAAGTCCTCGATACAGACACTTGTAATATTTAACAGGGAACTTTACTCTTGCAAAATTCATTTCTAAATATTATGGGCACTATAACTATTTAGTAACAGATTAATTTTTACATGTTATGAGGAGAAAAGAAAGAAATTTTTAAGACCTTGGACCTTTTATTCTGATTTTCACCACACTCTTGCTTAATCAAAAAAAAAAATGGAAAGATACATTTACATTATAAACCATGTAAATTTATTTAGACATATCTTTGGGTACATTCTAAATGGTCTAAATATGTTTATTTGATGTATAGTTCCTTTAGAAATTAGAAAGCAATTTTGTCATGCTTTCTACATTTTCCCACATGGTTTGGTATATTTATCTTATATATATGTTGCATGGAGCTTAAATAAGTTCAATACTGAGGGTAACTATAGGGTGTGTGGAAAAATTGTAAGTATTGGAGAGATGGTTAAGTTGTGTAGAGCTTGTAATACTCTTATAGAGAAACCTGTTCAATACCAAGCAAACATGCCTGAGACTCCCACCTGTATATAACTCCAGCTCAGGGAATTTTATGTTCTCTTCAAGTTTCTGAGTGTACTGGAAAAATGTGCAAAAGTCCATACAGATACACTTGAATACACACAGTTTTTTAAATCTTTAGACATTTTTGAAATTATGAATTATCTTGCACAACTGTAACAAATGTAAGAAATAATTAAAGAACTGCTATGCTGTTGTTTATGCAGCATTTAAAATGTCTTTCAATATCTATGACCAGCAGGCCATCCTTACTCCATATTTTCAAGGTGATTATCATTTAGTTTAGGATCAGTGAGTCTGTATTTTTCATCTATGTGTTCATGTCTACATACTATTTTCGGACACACACAACAAATACTATTGCATGGAATGAATGGAAAATACAAAAATATTAATGATAAAAGCAGTACCTGATTCCTCATAAAGCTAATGGAATCTGACTTATACATCTTAAGTAAAATCAGATGTGGTGCATGCTGATATATGGTATAAATTTGAGAGAGATCTGAGCAATTGTCTAAGCAGGGTTCACCATACTAAAAGTAGATGACCAACAGGTATAGTATATTAATATTTTGGGTATGATGCAAATATAGTACTGGCATTAGGTATAGAGAAAGAGAATCAAATCAAGAGGCATTTACAGGGTACAAGCAGTGACATTGTGGGCCCATTAATGTGAGGATAAAACATATGATGATTGAAGAACTATCCAGGTTTCTGTGTTGGTATTCAGCAAGCAACACCTTGGAATCCTAGAAACTAGGAGTGTCCAATGATCTAATGTTGTTAGATACACATGCAACAACAACAAAGTATACTATAGAATCCAGAACACTGATTTGTAAGAACCATACCATGGAGTTTAGGGGGCACAGGTTTATAGATACAAACAGAAGATAATCACCAGCTACATATTCTAACTTGTTTTCTCTTTACAATAAAAGGAACTAAACAAGTGAAATACTGAAAGGATTTGGCAAGGGAAAATTTCTAAAACTCTGACATTTATCAAGCTGCTGGCCATGCTATGATTTATATGTAGCCACAGAGTAACATACAAAATGTAAATATGAAAACAACACAATAATGTGAAATCATGACAATGAGGTGAATAAAGATAATCTATATTGGAAAGTAGATACAGACTTTATTCTTAAAAATCTAGACTAGAAACAATCATGCCTGAGTACACATTTTTGTGTACAATGATATATTCAAGTTAGACACTCTACTCTGTTTGTTGAGTGTTAAGTCTATCTTCTATAAAAAAAGCTTCTTCAAGTAGGAAGTTGAGAGGGTAATTTTTTTTGTTATAATAAGTGTTCTTATTGATGAAAGGAAATTATCCCCTGAGCTACACTGGGAAACACATTTGAGGTGTGATGATTTTATTCAGGTTCTGCATACTCATCTATCTATTGATTTTTGTTCACATTTATCAAAATCTAGCAAAAGGCTGATGCTGCATGTCAAAGGACTATTTTTTTTTTTTTGCTAAACTTTGTGACTAAATGTAATTAAAGTACAATTTCTTAAGCACCAAAATAATGCAACTAAGAAGGAATTTATAAAATGCATTATCACTGAACACTAAATTTTAGAGTAAATGGGGATTTGGCATTGAGGTAAATACACAATGGGAGCCTGTCAGTGGACAGAATTTTTTCTGTGCTTCATGAATAAACAACAATGTACAATAAGCAAAAATGTGCAGCCCCATAACATTCCATTTAAGTACAACAAAATAGAAACTTGCCATTAGAAACCTCAAAAATGTATGATGATATCTGAAAGCCCCCTAGAAGATTTTGTTATTCTGCTGGCCCAAGGAACTTCATGTGTATGCTAAAAGTCAATAAGCAAAGACATTAACAAATATCCAGAATCAGCATGCCAACTAAACAATCACAACATAGATGGTCATATACTTAGGTTTTACCACCCAATCATTCCTTGCAGGAGAAAAGCTCCCTAGCATGGTTCCCTTCTCTTTCCTTCTAACAGTGTTGAAAGAGCTGGGAAACTTAAATGGATGGAGCATCTCCAAACCTTGTTCCTACAGATTCTTGGCATGCCTTATGGGCTATTTTTGTTCTGTGACCTACTTAAAACCATGTTGTAGAGACTTTCTTTTGGAAACAGAGGGAAGTAGCATTTCCAAATTAGTCCTCATCTCTTTTTGAAACCTGCAGACCCTAAAGAAATGACATAGATTTAAGATGAGGAACACAGCATGCTGTCCTGGCTTTTGTCCCTTTGGCAATTTACTAGTCTCTTGCCACTTTCCCTACAAGTTCTTATCAGGGTAGGACACACTTCCAATTACACGGAAGTCACTTATGGCTTCCTCCCAGGATAATAATACCTGTTTTTGCCTGAGCCACTCAAAGGGGTGCTCTGGGCATGCTTCCCCTACACTTTTTCTCCAAAGCTGACACTAATTCTTGTTGTTAGAAAAGCAGTCACACCATAAGATGCTTATAGCAAATGGAAGACAACAGGAGAAACCTTAGTGCTTAACATTTTTATTTCCAGAATTATGTGCACTCTCTAGGTAATTTCAAGAAATGAGCTATATTATACACAACATACATTTAATTCCACCTACAGTCTACTTGAAATCAATGAAAATCTAATTTTAGGTTCAGATTAATTTGCTTTATTTTTCAAAATTATCTTAACTTTTATATACAGAAAAGCCTACTTGAAAGAGTAGTCTATAAATGAAATATTTTAGACTAGATAAGTGATATAACATTCAAAGCAGCTCACCAACATGCAGGCAATTGTTTTTGTATTATAAATTAGTTCCCAGAAATCATGAACAAAATTGACTGGACTATGAATCAAAGTTACAATTTTCTTCAATACTAATGCTTAAGATTAATAGGTATTAAAGTAGAAATCCAAAATGGAAACTCTTTGGGTGAGTTACTGGAGAATTCAAGCTGAGAGGTCTTATTTGTTCAGATGCCTTTGTTCTTTCACATGGAATAAGACTGAGAGATCTGATTATACTGCAAACAGGATCTTTTTCTCTCCTTGTACTCCCTATTTTATATAGATACATGAAATCATAAACATGTATATCACCTAAGAGTACATGGAACTGCCTAGGGGAAATGGGGTGCTAACAGGAGCAGGAGGGTAAGGTGGGGAGAAGAAAGCTATGGGATGATTTGTTCAATGGACAATATACCAATATACACTTACATGAAGATATCCTAATAGCACCTTGTAAAATAACAGTACACAATGCAAAAGAAAAAAACAGAAATGTAATATGTACAAAGTAACATGGAACTCTGTACAGGAAAACTGTTTCTACACTTGTTCGCCAAAAGAGCTGTGATCCCAGAGCACTTGTTATTGCCCATCTCCTAAGAATACATGTGGAAGTCAGTTCTGTGTAGAGACACAACCAAGAGGAAAAATGCCTACCAGATTCTTGCTGATGTTGCCCAAAGTGAACTGGGACTTTCTGACTGATAACTGGCTGTCCTGTCCTATCATAAAGTGGTGTCAATCACTTCAACTAGCCCCTTGGGTTAGATAAAGAAAAACATGAAATGTTCTGAGTAGACTCACTCATGGACAGGAGAAACCAAGATGGTCCATGGTGTTTTTAAAAGATAGATTGCTAAGGTTCTGCAGATACTGGGGAAAGAAAGGGCTAATGTGCCAGGAGATGGAAATGACAAACCTAAGGATGTGCTTGAAGAAATGAGGTATGAAGCAAAGGAAGAGCAGGTGATTAGGAAAGTAGTGCCCTGAGATGTTTGTGATGATGGAAGACATACAGAAATAAGAACAAGAAAGACAGGAACCCCAGGAAAAAGAGGTGACTAAAGCACTGAAACTGAGATGTGTCTCCATGGGATCATTGCAGGAGAGGACAGTTTTCTTATGGTTAAAGCTTTGAGCTGACCAATTCTAACATAATTATAAGGATCAATACAGAAGATTGGAAGATGAGGTATAAAAAATATGCTTCAAAAGCCAAGAAATATTAATGATGTGGAACTGAGAAGGTTAGGAGTATGGAGAGGAAAAGTTGAACCTGTTTTAATCTGAAGGATGAAAATGCACAATACTGTCTTTTCTCTCTAAATTTCTCTACAATTTATGTATCACTTATCACTCCTGAGAAATCATTCCTCCCCTTTCCAGAAGACCTTAATCAATTCCTCCTGGAGCTACAGTAGTATATAGGCAACTGTGAGTGGCCCAGCAAGAGTGCTGGGAACCAAACCCAGGCCTCTGCAAGAACAGTGTGTAGTCTTAAGTGACCATCATTCCTCTAACCCCACCAGGGTCAGTGCTGAGACTTCTGGTTTATTCTGAGTTGACTGATTTAGATTCATTGATTGTCCAACCTCCCTTAATATATTTTGTCTCCTGAAAGTAATCAATGAGTGTAGTGGGCTCCAGAGTGCAGGGAGGAAGAACACATCAAGTTGGGATTGAGATAATCAATGAGAGAAGAATGAGAGAAGAAATAAAACAGAGGGCATAGGAAATAGACTTGATCATTTTAATAAAGAAAAATGTGAATTAAAAAAATTAGGGCGGTGGTGGTGCATGCGTTTAATCCCAGCACTTGGAAGGCAAAGGCAGGTGGATTTCTGAGTTTGAGGCCAGCCTGGTCTACAGAGTGAGTTCCAGGACAGCCAGGTAGCCAGGGCTATACAGAGAAACCCTGTCTCGAAAAACAAACAAACCAAAAGCCAAAAAAAAAAAAAAAAATTAGTGAGACTTTTAAATATCTCTCTTTGATTTTTCTTTCAAGGAAATAAAATTTATCAAAGAAATACTTTTATTTTCCTTTTTATGTTATTCATAGAAAGTAGACAGGAAATTCCCTCTAAATTGGAGCACAATGGGAAAATACAACAGTGGAGCTAAAGCTACTGAAATCAGAATATTAGTGTCCCTGTGACTACATAGCTGTTCAAGATCTAACCCAAAACAACTGTATTAACTCCATCCTTCATGATGCAGCTTGATTTCTTACATATGCATGTACATGCATGTGTGCATGTGTGTATTTATGAGTGTGTACATGCAAAGGTCAATGGTTGACCTAATGCTGTTCCTTTCTTATTTCCCACCATATAAGTTCAGACAGTGCCTCTCATTTGAACCAAGAGCATACAAGTTTGGCCAACCTAGCTAGTCAGCTTGCTCCAAAGAGACCAACTACCACCTCTTAAAGAGCTGGGATTAGAAACTGTCTTAGTCAGGGTTTCTATTTCTACACAAACATCATGACCAAGAAGCATGTTGGGGAAGAAAGAATTTATTCAGCTTACATTTTCTCATTGCTGTTCATCACCAAAGGAAGTAAAGACAGGAACTCATACAGGGCAGGAAGCAGGAGCTGATGCAGAGGCCATAGAGGGATGTTACTTACTGGCTTGCTTTGAAAATTACAGCTAAGTGATTGAATGAATCTCAGAAGAGACTTTGAACTTTGGATTTTTGACATTTTCCAAACTGATGTAGACTATAGGGACTTTGCAAGTTGGACTAATTATATATTGCATTATGCTATGTTTAGGTATGGCCCCCATAGACACATGTATTTTAACAGCCTAACAGGTCCAGGGAGTGGAATATAATGGTCTGGATATGCTCAGCCCAGGGAATGGCACTATTGGGAGGTGTGGCCCTGTTGGAGTAGGTGTGTCACTGTGGGTGTAGGTTTTGAGACCCTCATCCCAGCTCCCTGGAAGCCATTATTCTGCTAGCAACCTTCAGATGAAGATGTAAAACTCTCAGCTCCTCCTGCAGCATACCTGGATCTAAATTTAGCTAGATAGCTAAGTTTATCCCTCCCTTAATTCAATTTAATACCTTTGAACACAGAATTCAGCTCCATTTCACTTTCTGATTCCCCTATAATACTTGAACTATATATTTTATATTTTTCCTTTCTAAGCTTGGTATGCTTATTCAAAATGCTCTTCACGAGACTTAACAAGAGAGAAAAGTCTATGATAGGAATGTCTGAGACTTCCTTTATCAATGCAATTAATCTGAGTCTCTTCACCTTAGCCTCAGGCAGACTCTTCAGACAAGGGCAAAAAGTAGGCACATTCTTCACCACAATAATACAAAAATAGTCTCTAGGCCACATATTGAAATTCTCCACTGAAATTTCTTGGGCCATGTTTGCACAATTCAATCACTCTCAGTACCAAGTCTTCCATATTCCTCCTAGGTTAGGCCATTAAGCCTCATTTAAAGCATAGCACTGCTTTCCTAATCTGAAGTCCCTAAATCCACATTGTTATGAACAAAAACCTGAGCACAGCAATACCCAACTCCTGGTACCATCTTCAGTCTTAGGGTTTTACTGCTGTGAACAGATACCATAACCAAGGCAATGCTTATAAAAAACATAATTTAGTTGAGGCTGGCTTAAAATTTCAGAGATTCAGTCCAGTATCATGAAGGTGGGAACATGATAGCATTCAGGCAGGCATGGTGCAGGAGGAGCTGAGAGTTTTACATCTTCATCTGAAGGCTGCTAGGAGAATACTGGCTTCCAAGGAGCTAGGATGAAGGTCTCAAAGCCCACACTCACAGTGGCATACCTACTCCAGCAGTACCTCATCTTCCAATAGTGTCATCACCCCATGGGCTAAGCATATACAAACAATGACAGAGGCAAACTTCTATACACATCTGGCTCGCAAGCAGATGAGATCAAGCACCTTATCTACTACCCAGCTTCCCAGCTCCTTGATGCTAACATTTTAAGCATTATTATTAGTGATAGCCTTCAAAGATTTTCTAAAGTAGTCAGTTTTCTCTTTACTAGGATGAATAAAGTCATGGTTTCAGGGAAAATACTGATTTTGAAGCACAAAAAAATGCTTTACCTCTTGTTTAACATCTCCTGTCATGTGTGTCCTCAGCCACAGTAGTGTGTTTGACACATTATATGTGTCTGGTAAAAGATGGTTATTAGTGTTGGCTTTAGTATTATTCTGGAAAATACATCCCAATAGATTTAAAAAAAGTAGGTCTGCAGAAGTTAACACATTAATTGTATGGAAAACTTTTCCTAGAATTTCTGTTACCAAAATTTAGTTTCCAATGTCAGGTAAGTTGACCAAAGTCCTTAGTTTACTTGATATACTTTTTAAGCTTCATGTACATAATTAATAAGGGTGAATGTTTGCATTTGTGTGTGAGAGGAAGTATCTGTGTATGTGTATGTGTGAATGGTGTGTGCATATAAATGTGAACATGTCTGTTCACTACTGAAATCAATACTATCTTTATCAACAAAACTGAATGAGAATTTCTATATGTCTGAGATAATGTATAAAAATTATAAAATGCCTTACAAAGAACAAAAGCAAAATAAATTTATTTAATAAAGAAAATTGAAAGGAATTGTTGAGCTAGATCAAACATTAGATACAGCCAATGGGCTGAGCTTTGAAATAATTGACTCCTATTAAACCTGTTCATGCTCAACACACTTGAAGTTTATTTCAAAAAAGGCCTCATTTGAATTCTTTAAGTAGCTAAATCAGATGAATTGAAGTCTCTTCTGCAGATGCAGAACAGCTTACTTGGCAGATTCTAACACAGAGAGTTCACAAAGGACCCTGGTGTGACTAAGTGGTGTGCCTTGAAGAGGACTAGAGACTTTCTTAATTATTTAAAATTTTCTTCTTTCTATTCCTAAGACATTTTGAAACTTAGTGGATAATAAATACTGTGTGTGTGTGTGTGTGTGTGTGTGTGTGTGTGTGTTTCCCACTCTGACCTAAGCTCTGCTCTCCCCAAGATGAATACTATCTTCTACCTAATGTGAAAAACAAGCTGTATCTATACTTGATAGTTATATGTATGTAATCAGGCTGTATCTATTCTCTATATCTGCCATCTTCTTCTAAATAGTACTTTTAAGAGCTCATCTGTGCTGGTGAACATGACATTTGCTGTTTTATAGTACCCAACATACCATCATATATTTATCCACATTAATATAATGTTATTATGCCCAGCTCTGCATTCTTAACCACAGCACCGAATGCATCTCCAGTACATGCTTTTGTACACAAACATTCACATTTTTCTAGTCTGTGATTGCCTGTCGGCTTGCAGTGTCACAAAGCACATATATCTTAAGTATAGCAGATAATGTCAAACAGCTTTCTAAAGTGGTTTATGCCACATGCTTGTTTTTAAAATATTTTATGTGTAATCTGAATCATAGAGAATTGTTTGGCTGTTTGGTTCCTCACATAATAGGCCTTGCCCTATTACACATAATGATATAAAATGCAACTTAGTTTTATTTTTAACGCTGTTGTATATGACACCTTAAAATGATCTTCACATAGAAATTTCTGCAGCATTCACTACTTAAGACACAAAAAGCAAGAGAAAACATTTTCTCTGTCAAATACAGTGTGCCATGCAGATGACAGGCCCTAGTACTAAACAAACCAAGAGAGGATCTCCTGCTGGCTGAAGTGCAGACAAGAGTGGTGGTTTTTCTCAACTGGATGCAACTATACTATACTTCACAGCTGCCACTGTCTTCAACTGAAGATTCCACTGCTGTCAAAAGACAGAAGGACTCCAGACACCACTGGTGATTGTAAATGCAAACACTTGCAAACACAAGCAAGCGGAAGCTGTATAAGTAGCCTAGCCGCTTAGCAAGCCATGCTTCATGTATAACACACTCAGGCTACAGCAAAAGAAATTCTTTAATGAGAAGTGATAAGGAATGCCCTAATTCTTTAACTAATACCTGCTTTTATCACCCAAATCAAACAACACAAATACAAAACTCCAGAGTGTCTTGGACATTAAATTTTCTAATAAAAGGAGAATTGAGTTTTACAATGTGTAGATTTCATGTTTTATAATCAAAATGTTTAGTGGTCTTAATGATAAATACATGGATATCATTATACTCATATTTCAAAGACTCCTGTAATTCATAATGCAAATCAAGTATAGAGGGCTGCAAAGACTGGTTGAGAATCTAGATCTGCTGAATCTCTGAGCAGTGCTTCTTATTCTGGTCCTATCCCTATTCTCTGACTCACCAGTATGTAGGTCCTATCCCTACTCTCTGACTCACCAGTATGTATTAGATTTGATGCATGGCTTTCATGCTCTCCGATCAAAGACATTGATGATCCTGGTGATCTCAAATTTGTTCCATATGTGATTTAGGATGTAGAACCCTGGAGAGTAGCTATGATTATGAACCTTTTATTACATATATTTTTGGTATAGGCTCCACATAGATTACCTCATTTCTGGACCCAGATGTTTGTGTCCTTTAACTAAGGTGCTTATAAGTTTACTGATAAACAATCTGTATTACGTTCAGTTTCAGACAAAGCATTCTCAATTAATATGGAAAAGCCTTAATTGGATACTTTATAATAAACTGCATTCAATACCCTATGAATGGACTTCTAAGCAATACTTCAAAACAATAAGGCTAGCTAATTCTCCTGTCAGAATATAATACCTGGTACAGTCACGCTCTATTAGCTGCTAATGATAATATTGAACTATTAATATTTCAAAACTGTATAACCTACCTTTGCTACAGTAATGTTATCAGCACTATTAGAGTCTCAGTTCCTTGTTTTAAAAATCATAGATAAAGCAATTCAATCATGGATTAACATTTAGCTACTGGAATATCTGGCATAAAAGAACATATACAAAATAACCAGAGAAGGGGAAGTGCAGATGAAATATCTACACCTTCCTCGGACTGTCCAAATGTGCAGTACCCTTTCTCTGGCATTAACTGTCATAAAGATGTCATGCTCTGTGTTCTCTCCTATCTCACACTGAAATGCAGTTCTTCCCATCTAAGTCTAAGCTCTCCCATGTGATAAGCATTTGTCAAGGGCCTTGTTCCTATTATTAGTTTCCTTTCAGCCCTAAACCATCAATCTTTATGATCATTCAGATATGTCCATCATACACAATATTTAAACATCAAAAGAGATAGACATGAGGATGAATGTCTGTTCCTCTCTTCCCTTCTTCCTGCCTTTTCTCTCTTATCCCTCAGAGAAAATTACACTGAAAAAAAAATAGCTAGTCATCTTCTCACTCCCATTTAGACCATGCAACATTACAGAAAATGTTCTTCCCATACAGTAATCTCCAGCTGTTTGAGAATTACTAGTTGCTAGTTGACTTAAATCTCCTATAGAAATTGACAGTACTAACTGTGTGTCCTTATATATTTTATCTTTTTTTTTTACTTCTTTATTTTGGAGATTGTATTTTAATTACAAAATTCCTCCTTTTCCTCTCCCCTCTCTAAACCTTCTCATATATCCTTCATACTGCCTTTCAAATCCATAGCCTCTTTTTTCATCCATTATTACATCATACACATATGTATTTGTATATACAACCTATTGAGTCCAAAAATGATGTTATGCATGCTTTAGGGGTGATCATTTTGTCCTGGGCAATCAAGGGGTATGTTCTTCTTGGGAAGGATCTCATCTCTCACTCTACAGGTTTACCTGGTCATATCTAGATCTTTGTGTAGGGTTGAGATTCATGTTCATGTGCTTGGTCAGCTCACATTTAGGAGGTCATGATGGTGATACTTTATGTGTAGCTTCTGATCTCGCAAGGAGACTCAGTCTTGCAACAAAATTCCTGACCCTCTGGCTCTTACAATCTTTCCTCCCCATCTTCAACAATTGTCCCTGAACCTTAGGTTTGGGAAAGTTTTGTTAAACAAAAACAAAACAACCCCTCCCCCCAAAAAAACTAGCTAACCAGTCAGCACTAGAAAAATCATGGTAATTAGAGGAAAATCTTTTAACTATTTACTTACTAACTCAGAATAATCCCAATCTTAGTCTTAGGTATTGTCTTTACCTCCCATCAACATTGTCTTTGCAACAGCCTGAGACAACTACAGAAAATCACCAACAACCAAAATGTGGAGCTGTGGAGTCAAGTCACAATGGATAAATTTTCTCTTCTTAGTCTAACCAAACTGCACCCATCAGTTTCTCTTCTATCAAAATAGCCATAACCTCACCACCTTATCTACTGTTTTTCAATCTTTTCAGAAGTCCCACAAAGCTTGGGAAGTGGTTATCCACCTATACAACCTTATTCTGTGACTTTTCTTAATCTCAGTTCTATGCCTTTAAATACGGTCTCTAATCCACAGATCTCCATTGTTGCATCTGCTGGTTAATAGTCTTCTTAGAAAATCATACTTACTTTATTCAAATGTCAAGAAAGCATGTCTACTGGGATGCCTAAAAGGTACTCAAATCCAATATGGCTTAATCAGAATGCTTCATTCCCTGGACTTCCCTTCCTGAAAGACTGTTTCCCTATCTGATCTATTCCATCAGCATCTATGGAATTGCTAAAATTAAAAAAAAGAAAAAGTATACTACATTCTTCCTCTCTAATCATGCTGATTAAAGTTTTCCCTTGATTTTTTATTTCCTTACTGCAATCAGTCTACCATTATGTAGTATTGCTTCCACATGACAAAGTATCCACCATACATACATGTTTTTCCCACTTTTCCATGAAATCCACCCATCTAAGCCACTGTTACTCCTGGATTCCTACAGCCCTCTAACTTATCACCATATATATTATACCTCGAGAATATATTATCTTCATGGTAGTCTGGCTACCATTTCCAGAACTCAGGAAAGAAACAAGTCACATAATAGTTTAAAATCTACATCAAATCAAATCAAATATCCCTCATGTTTAAGTGCTTAACATTCTGATTTCCACCCATCTCTGGCATTTGTCTGTAGTACAGAGATATTTCAATTCTTGACACATATCTTCTATTCTTTCACTACACCAGTCACCTTTTGTCTCCTATCAGTGGATATGTTGATTGTTTGACAGTCCCTTGATTCTTAGTAGTTGCCTGGTCAATTTCTAGCATACTATTCTATTTACTCAAAACATTTTAATAAAATGTCAGTCATGTAGAAACGTTGAAAGACTAGTTCAAATAACAACTAAATATCCTATGCCCACACTCAATAATTTGGTGACATTTGGCCATATTTACTTTACCTTTGAATGTGGCGTTTATACCATAGCCTGATGACTACAGGTAATAATGCTTCAAGATGGGATCAAAATTCAACTAGCCATTTAAGGGTGTGTGCAATATTATGTTGATGTGTGGGTGATAACATGGTGGTTTCCCCTATTTAAAATGAACAATTCATAATTTTTTTAGCCAGAAGTAATTGAGTCTAAATTACACCCACAAA
>NW_022196902.1:20116134-20120946 GCF_008632895.1 Mastomys coucha
AAACCCTAAGTCACATAGGGAAAGGCATGATTAGTGAAAGCCAAGCACAGAAAGTTCCAAGTGCTTTTCTCTTAATAAACTAAAGGGCATAACTAGCATTCTCAATGGGATTTTATATATTATCTAAGAATTATCACTCTGATGAAGCAATAGAAACAAATAACATGGCATTAATTTGGCCTTTGGGGAGTAAATATTTGTAGAGCACCTTTCCTTTCAGAATAGAAACAAAAATAATCAACTAGTTTCAAAAATTGTATTAATGAGGCCACAATAACTCTGAAAGGCTTATATAAAAATTAATAGTTTGCAAAAAATGCTCAATGAGGAAGAAGTGCCCTAAAGCAAACTAAAATGTGCATTTTACCTTCCTTCATAAATACTAACACAAGGGTCCTTCATAAATACTAACACAAGGGGCTTTTCTTTGCTCAACCTTCGTTCAGTATGCATGTTGATTCTGAGATTGTACCAATTTTGAAGAAAAAAAACCTAAGGCTGATAATCAGAAAAAGAGTTGGTAGTTGTATGTAGTTGAAATACATGGTTCTAAATGAGTCAACAAGGCATAGCATCATGACTATATTCAGATGAGAAATAAAGCTATACAAATTGTTCCACAAAAGATAGGTAACTTGACTACCTATAAACTATTTTAATAACACGTGAACACAAAATAAAGCTAAATTCAAAACATATTTCTGCTGAAGAATATATTTCCTGTGGTTTATAGATGAATTTGAATTGCTGATTCATTTTTCCTTTGCAGAAAAAATAAAATATAGTGTGAAACTCTGAATAATAATAATAATAATAATAATAATAATAATAAAATCTCACATTTCTTCAATTGATTCCAGAGTAGAAGGCGAAAAAGGGATAAAACATATTAGTGAAAAAAATCCCAGGATGACATTTGCCATTCTCTTTTAATCAATGTTCCATATTTGACAATGTTAAACCTGTTTTGTTTACAGATGAAATTTGTTTGAAATTGTAGCAGTTTTTAAAAGTCTAAAGATATTTAGATTTCTGTCTACCCCTTATTTCCTTCTCTTCACCACTTAAGATGAATTACCAGGTGTATGTAACAAAACTAACAAAAATGGCTTTGAAAAAGAAGTGAAATTCACTGAGAAGCTTTCCCACTGACCCCGAAAGTCCCAAAGTAAACAGCATGAAGAGAAACATGTGTACTCAGAATGGGAGATTGTCACAGTTGTCTGCAGGAAGGCCTTTTCTTTGTTCAACCTTGATGCCTAGTACATTAATGCTGCCTTCGATGCTTGAAAAGTCTAGGAAGGACCTGTGCACAGGAGAACAATTCCCTTCCATTAGGCAGAGCCTAACCTAATTACATGAATACTTGAAAAGACATAGAGGACAAATCGCAGCAATTTCATAAATGTGCCAAGGGCACAGGAATGGTTTCCAAATAAGAGAACAGTCAGCATAGGTCTCTTTTTCCACACTGGTAGCTTATGCAGTAAAGGTGTCTCTAGCCCAGTGATACACAGACAGCAAGGACCTGGCACTATAAATACATGTTGGCTGTAACATTTGCCGCCAAAATGATCTATGTGGGGAAAGAACCTCTGTAGCCTTTTAGGTGAAGGCTTTATTAGTAAAAGAATAAAGATGAAGTATGAGCGAGAGGTTCTAAAATAGTAGGCTGAAGAAGTAAAATGCAGAAAGGGAATGTACAGAGATAAACAGGATAAGAGTAAATCTGCCTTTCTCATGCATAACATTTGAATATGAAAAAGGAACCCTGGAATAGATCTGGTTGTTGATATCCATGCTAAATAGATAAAGCTGTATATAAGAAATGTGAGTCCTGGACCATTTGCTTCAGTTTGGATCATTTGCTTCTGAGTTTATTGAGAGTTTCCTTTATAGAATGAAAACACTTCAGGTAGAGTAACATGTTGCAGAAAGCATTATTACTATGATCAATAATAAAAAAAATGCTTTCCCAATCACCTGAGATGCTCTCCCTGTGGTGTGCACTATAAGCAATGATGTAGACTAGGACGACAAAGGCAATTTTATATTCTGAACTAATGAGTTCCTTTTACTTTATTCAAAGTAGGGAGAAGATATGTTGCATTTAAACATAATTGTGAAAAGTTTTTTAAACCCCTTTCTGTTAAGGAGAGAATTTTCTAGAATAGTCAAAATTACTTCCAACAAGTCACAATGCCTTTGAGCATCTTCCATGCAAATTTCTAATTAATAGTATCTTCCAACGCATTTAAACCACAGACCAAGAAAACTATAAAAAATACCATCCCCTTCCTTTCCAAGATTTTTGATAGAGAATCTTCCAGTATGGAATATTCCTGAGAGAAGGCTATCCTGGTCTCAAAACATGAATTACCAGTTTCCAAGTATGGATAATATGCTTGTCACAAGATATATATAGGATCATGGCAGCTTGCCACTTAAAAGCAGCATCTTTATACAAGGGGACTTTTAAGTTTTCCAAACAAACCGTTCAGCATCCAGTTGAAGTCTGATTTATTATTGTTGCCACACTACACCTGACAAATAACCCTGTAATAATCAGCGGCAGCTGCCTGCCAACAGGGGCTGCCAAGAATACTGACACACTGAGACATGAGCCAGAATCAATTTGGTCTTCCTTCCTGTTACAGTTAGAACATTTTTAATCTTTGCTTTAATATCTTTCAGAAACAGAGGTGTAAAACAGGACCCCACTGTATCATCAAGAAAATACACTCACCATCTTGATAATTGTTCTCCTGAGCCTCTCATTTTATGACTTCGTTATAAAACTTATGAGGAAGGTCATATTCTGGAATTTGAACACTGCCAGAAGGCAGGAAGACTCACTGTATGTATACTCTGAGGCTGAGATGGTGTACTCCAGGTTTCAAATTGTAAACAGTATTCATTTGTCATCTTGGAATTTATATTGAGAAATTTAAAATAGTTTTTGTCTTCTGGCCCAGAGTCTACATTCAGTCTTCCCTTCTAATGCTTCTTTCTTTAGAAAATTCTTCTTTTTAGAAAATTGTCATTTGAAAATCCACAAAAAGGACAAATATTTTATTAATGACTTCACACTTCTTTCATTAAAAAAAAAAAAAAAGATTCTTTCCATGAGCATGGAAGATCTCTCCATGTTCTGAGATCTTTGATTTCTTTCTTGAGAGTTTTGAAGTTGTTGTCATACACATGTTTGGTTAGAGTTATACCCAAGATATTTTATATGATTTGTGGCTATTGTGAAGGGAGTTGTTTCCCTAAATTCTTTCAGCCTGTTTATCATTTGTATAAAGAAAGGCTACCGATTTATATGACTTAATTTTATATCCGGCAACTTTGCTGAGGTTGTTTATCAGCTGGAAAAGTTCTCTAGAAGAATTTTTTGGGTCACTTATTTATCATATCATCTGCAAATAGTGATACCTTTATTTCCTCTTTGGTAATTTGTATCCCCTTGATCTCTTTTTGTTGTCATTGTTCTAGCTAGCACTTTGAGTACTATATTGAATAGATATGGGGAGAGTGGGCATCCTTGCCTTGTCCTCATTTTAGTGGGATTGCTTGAAGTGTCTCTCTATTTAAATTGATATTGTCTGTTGGTTTGCTGTATATTGCTTTTATTTGTTTAGGTATGGGACTTGAATTTCTGATCTCTCCAATAATTTTAACATGAAGAGGTGTTGAATTTTGTCACATGCTTTTTCTGCATCTAAGGAGATGATCATGTGATTTTTTCTTTGATTTTGTTTATATAGTGGATTACGTTAATGGATTTCATATATTGAATCAAGCAGAAAGAATGGAAATATGCATCCTGGGGAGGCAAGAGGTTGGGGAGACCCTCCAGAATGCACCAGAGACATGGCTCAGGACTAAGAGAAAGAGAGCTTAGATGAAATGCCCTACATTGGGAAAAGGGAGCTTGTAAAGCCCACCTCTAGCATCAGTGAGAGATGAGGTTGCCATCCCACAGTCAAAACTCTGACCCAAAATTGTTCCTGTCTGAAAGAACTGTAGGGATGGAAATGGAGAGGATCCTGAGGAAAAGAAGGTCCAGTGACAGGCCCAATGTTGGATCAAGCCCAAGGGGAGGCTCCAATACCTGACACTATTACGGAGGCTTTGGGGCACTCACAAAAAGCATGACTGCCCTCTGAAAGACCCAACAAGCAGCTGAAAGAGTCAGGTGCAGATATTTGCACCCAACCAATGGACAGAAGCTGCTGACAACTGTGGCTGAATTAGGGGATAGCTGGAAGAAGCTGAGGAGGAGGGCAACCCTGTAGGAAAACCATTTAACCTGGTCCCCTGCAATCTCTCAGATACTGGAACACCAACCAGGCAGCATCCAACAGCTAAAATGAGGCCCCCAACACATATACAGCAGAAGACTTCTGCGTCTGGGTTTAGTCAGAGAAGATGCACCTAACCCTCAAGAGACTGGAGGCCTCAGGGAGTTTAGAGTTCTGGTGGCATAGGGGGTGGGGACATCATTGTGGAGACAGGGGTGTGGGGAGGAGGTATGGAACAGTCAGAGGATGGACTGGGACGGGAATAAGATCTGGAGCTTAAAATTAAAAAAAAAAAAAAGATTCTTCATTAGTGAGGTACTGTCAGAGTCTCTCAGGAGACAGCTATATCAAGTTCCTGTCAGCCAGCACTTGCTGGCATCCACAATAGTGTCTGCAGTATCCCAATAATACAGAAGTAGAGGCTCACAGTCATCCATTGGACTGAGCACAGGGTCCCCAGTGAAGGAGTTAGAGAAAGGACCCAAGGAGCTGAGGGGTTTGCAGCCCC
>NW_022196902.1:20121081-20136561 GCF_008632895.1 Mastomys coucha
TTTTTTTTTTCCAGAGGGGAAACTGAGAAAGGAGATATCATATGACATGTAAATAAAGAAAATATCTAATGAAAAAAGATTCACTTTTCTAAAGACTATATTTTAATTTCTACTTTTGTTACATTTAATTTTTATTTTTCAACCTGAATTTTTGGATTAAGCATGTTGTGACTTTTTAAAACGATTCTCCTAATTACAAGAAAATGTAGAATTTTCACCAGTGTTTTAGCTCAAAAATAAAACTAAACATAACATCTGATTTTTCAGGATATGAGCCACAATTCCCAGTGCTTAGAAGAAAAAAGAATTTATTTTAACTCATGTGACTGATTTTGATCTAGCTTTGCATGAAACTAGCTTATTTCTACAATTTTAATCAGTTACACTATATACCATTTTATTCTCCAAATGAGCCTTAATTTAACTAAAAAGTTAATATATGTAGTATATTCTCCAAAGACTTCTGGGGAAGAAAACTTTCCCCATGACCCCATAGGAGGACCTGCTTATCAACTATGCTTATTAGAGATGCTAGTATGATTAACATCATGAAGAGATTTTAAAGAAAGTGTTTGCTTTGTAGTTAGAACTGCTAAAGCCATTGATCTCAACATAAGCCTCTGGATTATGCATAATAGTTGGGAAACTCACAAACCACATTGCAGGAAGCATGTTGAATCCTGGGAACAATGTGTTTGTTATACCCTAATTGTTTACCAAGATATGTAGTTAATTCTGTATAAATCATCTGTAAAATTTCTGCAAATGATCCCTATCCAAAACATAATCTTCTCTCCTTACCAAAATTCCTGACAGCATGTAGAGCCTGATTTGTTCAGTCAGCTCAAGGAAAGTTTAAAGGTTTTTAAAAACTGAAATAGATATTCTTAAACATAAATTTCCATCAACATTCCATTATTTTGAGAAATACTATTTTTCAGATCTAGGTTTAATAAAGAGCAAAGCATGGTTCAAAAATTGTAAGTATATACCGCTCTTACAGAGGACAAGAGTTTTGTTCCTGGCACCGCATTTTTACATGGACTTACAATTCTGTGTACTTCTAACTCGAAGCATGATCTTTGGCCTCCCTGGGCACTTCATTCAGGTATAAAATCCCCACCTCAGCCCACCCTACACATACATAAACATAATTTAAAACAACAAAAAAAAGTTTAACAAAAAATGACTGCTTTGATAATCTTCAATAGCCAATTAGAATATAAATCCTGGTTATACCATCCTGGGAACAAATGCCAGCATACCATTTAGTATCTTGCTGATATAATAAAGATAACAACATTTCCAGTCTTCTGAGGTTTCAAATAAATTAGATGATGCATGTAAATTACTTTACAGTGGTAAGACTTTTGTGAATATCATATCCTTTTTCCTCTCACCTTCCAATACTGAAAGTGAACTTACACTAATTTTCAAACTTTTTAAGGAAATTTAGCAACCTTGGATAACCTTCTGCCTTAAAGATACAATCATAAGACCCAGAAGACGGAAAAGCAGTGTTTGAATGAATGAGTTTCCCAGGGTTTCTGCAAGCTTTGGAGCAAAGATGAGCACTATGATCTAGGGTGACAGCATCAATCCACTGTGCCATCCATGACAGCAGGTGTAAAAGCTGAATAAGCCTTGTGTCCTGTCTTCCATGATTTTAACTCCAAGCCATCCCTATGTGCATTAAATTGATCCTGTTTTTATTTCTCAAACTACATTGCTACCAGAGTGGAAGTTTCTTGAGGACGTATCTCATTAGGACAAAATTGCCCATAAAATACGAAAATTAGTAAACATACAACCCACTAACTATAGCAGGTAGCAAGGCAGCAGGAAGTGGCTATGGACTCCTCCCCACTATACTGCCATAATCTGATGATTCAAATGTACTCCAAAGACAAATACAATCAATAAATACCATCATAGCGGCAATACACTGTGTTTTCATATTTCAAAGGGCAAGTTGGGCATGGTTGATGTATAACAGCTCTTAGGGGGGAAATGGCAACCTGAAATAGGGCAAGTAGGCTTTTGTATTCCTGACTTATTCCTTTGTCAGAAGGCACTTGACAGAGAGGTTCCATTTCATAGTCACCAACAGTGGATAGAGTTAGACTAGATGGTCATGCAATATTTACATACAGATGCTGATGTTTAGCTTAATATCTTTAGATCCCACACATCTTTATCAACTCACATTGCATTTCAAAAAATGTTTATTAAATAAGTAGTTTACATTGCCTTTCAAAAATGACTTACTAGGAGTTTAATAACAACACCTGCAATTCTTGACTCAAGAATGTTTATTAAGGGCCTGCTAACTATAATTTACACAATCTATTTGATAAATATTATGTGGTATTTAGGGGACATATAGATAGATGGCAGGTATAGTCTCTATATTCTAGGTGCTCACTGAAGGAACCAGGGGCAGATATGACAAAGGATGCGTGGGAGTTCCTCTTATTTTCCCCTCCCTCCAGTAATCTTCATAAGCTTCTCTACATCCATCTTCATTGAACATCATCTTTGTCAAACTGACAGTGTGACAAAAAGAAAAAAAATGTTTCCTTGAGTCCTTTCCACCAGATTTTTTCCATTAATTTTGTCTTTACTAGCTTTTCAGGATGGGTACAGTTGAGGATGATATTGTGGGATAAAATATATAAATATTAAGACCTTTGAAAGAAAAAGTATGGTTGTTTATAGATCAGAATGTCCAAACAGTTTCAAGAAATTTTTAAATGTGATGAAGTATTATTTTCACAAATAAGAATTGTGAGATAAGACATAGTTATCTGCCTGTGGGGCAATATGCATACATAATTTTCAGGAAAGACAAAATGAACACTGTGCAGGTAAGGGTATTGTAAAAGTTTGGCTTGACCTGGTGAACAAGGCCCAGATCATACGATATGGACCTTATTTTAAGCTGTTAGTTAAATTTATCTTGAAGACATTGCTGGCTATTTTTATGTCAACTTGATATAAGGTAGAGCCATTTGGGCAGAGAAAAATTTCAACTGAGAAAGTGGCCCCACTGGATTGGCCTGTAGGCAAGCCTATATAGGGTGTTTCACTGATTGATGGATGAAAACAGATAAATGATGAATGATGTGCGAGAGCCTAGATCACTGTGTGTGGTGGCATCCCTGTGCCAGTCATCCTAGATGCTCTAAGGAAGCAGGCTGAGCAAGCCAGAAAGAGCAAACTAGTAAGTGGCACTACTCCTTGACTTTTGCACCAACTTCTGACTCCAGGGCCCTGCCTGCTCTGACTTTAGATCAGCAATGGAGTGTGACCTGAAAGTTATAAGCTGAGATGAACCTGTTCCCCTCCCCCCAATCGATTTTGTTCCTAGTGTTTTGTCACATTAATAGAAACCCCAACTAAGACAGAGATCATGAGACTCCAAAGAGAGCATTCAGCAGGAATGATATGGAATTGAAGGTGGGCATTCCAGAGGACTACCTATGGGAACTCAAGAGACATTTGAGAATAGAAGGAATAAAATTCTGGCTGCAGGACAGAAAAGAAGAAGGTGGATTTCAGAAAGACCTCAGTATCTACAGATCTTGGTTCGCAAAGTCAAAGGCAGTGAGTGTAAAATAGGTCTTTACAGTGTGGACAGATGGACAAACAAACTAAAAACAGAAAAATGGGAGAAGAGACACAAATCACTCCATCCATTCAATTGCTGCTAACATTGAGGCAAACACAATTAGTAGGCAAAAGTAATGTTAAGAGTACTGCTCATTCCTTTCATTTTTTATTTATTTCTTGAGATGAGGTCTCACATGGAAAGGATTGGTTCCAAATTCCCTATGTAGCTCCACATGGTGGTGAACTTCTCATCAGCCTTTTCTGCCTCTACCTGCACAATGCTGGGCCTAGAGCTGCTTCAGTATGCTCCATTTTATTCAGTGATGAGGATGACGTTATCTAGTGGTTTGTACAATCTTATTAAGTACTCTGCCATCTTGGCTAGAGTTCTCAGCCCCTGCATGTCTCACATTTCTTACTGAAACAACACAAGTTACAAGATATTAAACTCAGTGGCCAAGCCATTAAAATGCTCAACCATTATTAATTCCTGTAGATGTTCTCAGATGCCAACTAAAATAGAGCTTGTTCCCCAGCACAATTACAGGGGTTTATGCTATAAAGCTGTTCCTTATTTTACTGCCTGAAAGTTACTGTTTATTCAAACACAGTTATTGAATACCTACTGAACACTTAGAATAAACTACTAGTGACACTGATGAACACTGCAATACCTTAGGTGTTTATTATTATTGTTGCCCTGATTGTGGTGGTTTAAATAAAAATGGTCCCATAGGCTCATAGATTTGAATACTTGGTTACCATGGAATGGTACTATTTGAAAGATTATGAGGTGTGGCCTTATTGAAGGAAGTGTATCACTGAGGGTGGGCTTTGAAGTTTCAAATGCCTATGCCAAGTCCACAGTCTCTCTCAGCTTGTAGATTAAGATGTAACTCTCAGCTAATTCTTCAACACCATTTATGCCTGCATGCTGCCATGCTTCCTGTCATGATGATAATGGACTAAACCTCTGAAACTGTAAGCAACCCTTCAATTAAATGCTTTCTTTTGTGAGAATTGCCTTGATCATGGTATCTCATCACTGCCATTAAACTCTGACCAAGACACTGATGTAAAGTTGATTATATTAGACTGGTATATCTTTGCTTTAGAGGTGAATGTCTAGGACCTCTGCTCAATTTCTTTCTACAGAATCATGAATTTGAGAAGCCATTCTTTTGTGAAACTCTTTGTAAAAGGTAAAGGAAGTCTGGTGTGAAATCCATGATGTGGTTTTAACATAACAAGAGAAGATAGATATATTTAAAAAGAAAGGGAGATAGGGAGAGAGATGCACATGACACCCCCCTCCTAGCTCCCAGCAAGACAGGAGAAAGACACTTACTTCCCGCAAGGGGAGAGGGAATGAAATAAAGTCCAGGTTTTAGACTTGGGACTTTGTCCCAGAACTACCACAGTGAAGCACGATTGGATAATTGGGTGTAGGCTCATAGCCAATATTTCTAGGCTGGTGTCTATGGCCAGAGCTTTCGAAACTCTGATAGCCTGGTGACCAACCCACTCCTACTACCACCCTTCCAGCAACCTCACAAAACAAAAGTGCAGAAAAATATTCCTCTCCATGAGGATTGGAGTGGGAAACAAAGCACAGAAGGGAGCCTTCTAATTCAATCCCTGGCCAATACAAATGCACAGAAGGCAGACTGCTGCATTCTTGATCTCCAAGCCAGTGCCTGTGGACAAATACGTGAACTATCTAGATGGAAATGCACAGTTTCTGGGGCACAATTCTAACCTCATGCTTACAAGGCAAGCACTTTACCACTGGCCTATTTCCTTAGTAGTGCCTCCTTCAAAGCTTCTTATCTATCTTCTTTTACTCAAACCATCAATTTGAGAACCTTCAACCTTCACAATCTATTACATTTAGTTTCACCAACTTCCATTTTATTAATATCTAATTCTCTGAACTGTGGCATTGACAGTAGTATTTGATTCTTAAAATTTGATTCACAAACTACCCCAGGATCAAATATATAACTCTAACTTGAAACTAACATGCTACCAGTTTCTTACATACCATAGTATGTTATTGAGATGATTAGCCTTTAATTTAAATATCCATATTTTACATGTAATATTCCTATTAATATTACTTCTGTATCTGTTAATTATAGTAATTTTATAAGAACAACCAGGTAGAACTGAGAGATTATTTCTTTCATAGACAACATATTTCAGAAAATTCTCTGATTCTTTCTCCCTCTCTCTCTCCACATTTTGCAAGTCTTATCAAAAATAACTACTCTTTCTGCATCAGTAAAGGCTGCATATTTTCCTTCATGTTGCTGCAACAATGAGACATAACAAGGCACATCTTACAGAACTACATTAATATTAAAAACCTGGAGAGAGTAAGGATGCAGGCAATATGTTTTTCCTATTAAGATAATGAAAAGCTCACACAAGGACGAGAATAGACATGTACAACTAGCCTGTCTTGATGTGTGCAATACACTCTTAATAAAATATGTATAAGTGTAACATATATAAGTAAATTTGAGTTAAATCTCCAGTTTCTCTTAGGTTGCCTAGCAACAGAGGCACCATGAGCCACTGTCAAGACAATGGTGCTGAAATTTGTGAGAAGTAACTGTTCACCCATTGTTCAGTTAGGATCTATGCATATTATATGCATATTCTTACTGGATTTTTCCCCAGTCTCCATAGGTCAACAGTATCATTATATAGAAAGGGTACATTATTATTTTCTTTTGAGTTTTTTAGTCAGAATGATTTGAGTATTAAATATGTAATATATGAATAGATATACCGGCCCTTGAGCTATGGTCATTTAAAATAAATAATTGACTGTACTGCTGTGGTGAAGTGATTTTATCCACAGGAAGGTTTTGCAATGTATCTCAGGAATGGTTTTCACTGAAAGGCAGAGAAATTAAATAGTACCAGTGATAGGTTTGTCATATGATAGCCCTTACTTAAAAGATTCAGTTATCATATCCTATTTTTGCATAAGCCTGGACTATAGCTCCCCCTTCCTCCTGACAAAGGTCCTCAACCTATGGGTTATGACTCCTTTGGAGGTCCTATCAGATGCACATCAGATATTTACATTACAATTCATAGCAGTAACAAAATTAATCATGAGGTAGCAACAAAATTATTTTATGGTTGGGGGAATTACCACAACATGAGAAACTGTATGAAAGGATTACAGCATCAGGAAGGTTGAGAACTACTGGCCAGCAGAATCAAGTGAAGACTCTGCAGCAAAACCTTCATACACAGTGACGAAAGAATGGCCAAAGCCATGTAGAAAACCAAAATGTCACAGTATGGGATACATACATTGGTCACCTATGGCTGAAATTAGATCAAAGATATCTATCATTACAAATTTGAGACCAAATTAATGCTTAAATTTTGTACAATTATCTAAAACTATAAGATTTGAAATATTTAAATGCCAGGGACTACTCATGGCATTATACAAAATATGAGTGGACCGTATCATTTGCCCTGTAGGATACATTATACACTGTTAAATCAATGAAAGCATGGGATCAGGATAGGGAAGGGCTCATGTGGTGTACCTTTTCTGGGAAGTTATGGGGTATGATAGCTTCTGGGCAAACAGGAGCAATTATCTTTAGTGCTATAGCTATCCCATGATTCTGTAACTACCTCCATTCCCATGCCCACCCAGGCAGCCATGTTTAAACTCTGTGGGTCAAAGGTAGCAACAAAAGCAACCCAAAGGATGGGAAAAGAAGAGAGGAAGGATTGGCTGGAGTTGGAATAAGATCACAGATCTTGAAGAAGGAGTATGCTCAGAATGGATTATGACATTAAGCACATGTATAAGATTATGAAAGAATAAATTATTTTAGAGAACTATAAAACCAAAAGAAAATACACAGGAATTATTTTTGAAATTAAAAATTGAATGATTGTCTACACATATCAATTAGTCACATAACTATGGTATTCTTATTTTGCACTAGAATAGATTTTGCAGGCTACTTGTAAGTTTCCTCTACAAAGTTTAAGCAGTTAGCAGAGGGCAGGAACTCCTTTCCCCCTAATAAAACAAACAGTTCTTTAAAGCCATGGTTTTCACTTCACTGTTTAATATGAGCAGCAGATTTTTTTCTCTTCTTCAATTTTTGTGAAGAAATCTAAGACGAGTTTGGATGTTATGCTGTAAACTGACAATATTTCTCTCAGAAGAATGCATAAAGCTGAAATGAAGGAGTCTCTGTTTCTGTAATAGATTGGAGCAACCCATCCATTTGCATCAGTAGAGCCCTGGATGATCTGAAATCATGTTGCAGGACTGAAAAACTGTTTTAAGATCACCAATATCAGCCAGTAGAAAGAAGAACTCTGTCTGTTGATAGAAATTCCTATTTGTAAAGAAGTCATTACACATCGTAGAGGAAAAGAAGAACCAATCTAGGAGAATAAAACACTTTGCAGTAGGATGCTGTACTGGGAGTGAGTTAAACAAAATCAAACACACAAAAAAGATCTTTTTCACCTTTAAAGATAATACCCCAAAGTCCCCAAAATTTACACTTTAAGTCACAATCAGTTTGAACAATCACTTCTCTGTTTACAGTTATTTAAGTTATTAGATCACAATCTGCCATCTACTCTAAGGAAGGGCAATGAAATTGTCCTCTTTCTAAGTAGAAACAAATTTAAATCCTTGTATTTTTGCCAGAAATCCTACTACAAAGAGATTCTTCTAACTTAAATACAAGGATGCAGATTAAAGTGTCTTCTTTGTGCACAGACAAATAATACTATGTGATTGATGCTCTTTTAAGTCATGTGCTTACAGTTCAATTAAAACCACTGTTTGCTCAATTTTTAAAGTGGTACATATACACAATAAAAGTATTTCATGTGAAAGTTTTGCAATAAACAATGAACTCTATGATGAAGGCAGATAATAAGAGTCAAAAGAATCTACTTGAAATCAAAACCAAAGTAGGAGCTCATCTTTAACCATGTGGTTGGCTTGAGACAAACTGATAAATGTTATATTGACTAGTCACAAAGAAATTACTGTTTTCCAGACTAGACTCTCTGTAGAGTTTCGACGACTCTAACTGAAGACCCAGCTACAAGATCTACTGTAATGGCAAACCAAAGAACACCATAATGTGTTGTGGTGTGTACTTTGCAGGATGCTACACTCTACATGCACATTCCTACCCAAGGATGTATGTTTTCCTAGCTAGATGTGCATTTATGAGCTGCCTCACATGCATTGCATTTATTGCTGTTTTATTCCTGTGGGGCAGAATAAAATGATTTCCTTTAAACCATAAATAATCAATAATTAAAATAAGTGCTTCTTTCAGGGAACCAATAAGAAATACAGAAGAGAATAATATTTTTTTCTTTTATAACACAGGATGAAAACTCCTCTTCCTATCCTCGAAACACAAAATGCCTTAATAGCATATTATATGTAAGGAAGCTAATAAATATTCCCTTTAAACAAAGCTATTTAAAATATCCTGACTGATATTACAGTTTCATGCCTGCTTTTGTTTGAACAATGATGACAATAAAGAATCAGAAAGTCCTTTAAAATAGTATTATATGCCTAACTGAATATACATAATTGAATACTTAATTTTTTTCCAAGCAATGTTCTGGCTCCCTACTCCCACCTCCTATCAAAACCAACATGTTAAAATCTCCTCAGTGTAAGGATGTTTTCGCTGAAAGATGCTGAGGTGTGACTGGTGGCACCCTTATGAACAGGATCAGTGCCCTTACTGAGAGAAGTCTCTTACTCCCTTTTACCTTGTGTGGCTAATAAGACCCTGCCAGAGAGAGAGAGAGTGATCCTATGAAGATCTTTTTACTTCATCCCAGCCTTGAGAACCTTAAGAAATAAATTTGTGTTGCTAGTAAGCCAACTAGTTCATGATACAGTCACTATAACAATTATATTCATCAACATCTGTACTAAAGTGACTTAAAAATATCAACCAGCCCTGATGGACAGTAGAAAACCACAATGAAATATGTATGTACCTACTTCACAACAGCCCCTGCTGGGATTGTTTCTAATCCTTAGGACACTTTTGGAAGACAGATTTGATTTCCGGAACAGTTGTGAAGAAGAGTCTCTGAGGTAAGGGGCTTGGTAGCCCAATAGAAAAGTCGCTGGGAAGTTCAATGCAAATCTGAAGGCTTACAGTTCTTGAGTTGGATATTCTTCTATGTGATGTGCACCATTTAAATGGTTCATCTCAACATCATGCCCTAGCCTCCATTCTCTCTGTCTCCTAGTCTCTCTGTCTCTACTCTCTCTTTATGCCCCCATTCCAAGAATGCCTTCCATTCAACCACTCCCCCAATAAGACTCTTGTCTTAGATCTGTTGTATGATGTGCTATTTGCAGCACACCTTGGCCTAAAACCACCAAGGTACCTTCTGTTACTTAACCCTTACACAGGTATGCCATTTGCATGTTACTTAATAATTGAAATTTTAAAAGCTGATCCCCTGTGAGAAGCATGAGTGGCTTCCATGTCTCAGAAGAGATGAAAGCTCCCTCCCTTCAGATTTATTCCCTTTGCAGCCCTGACTCTGCATCCCTCCATTGGCTTTTATGTTTTGTATATGACTTGCCAACTTTTGAGAATGAGTGATTTATGTGTATATTAGGTATTACAGATGCTATTGTGAGAACTTAGAAGAACACAGAGCCCATTTTAAGCCATTTTAAGAATATAATAAAAAAGAGTTACTGTGTGATCCTTCTGTCTGGTCACAATAGCCACAAATAATATAAAATATCTTGGGGTAACTCTAACCAAACAAATGAAAGACATGTATGACAATAATTTCAAGTCTCTCAAAAAAGAAATCAAAAAAGATTTCAGAAAATGGAGATCTCTCCCATGCTCATGGATTGGCAGATTAACATAGGAAAAATGGCCATTCTACAAAAGGCAATCTATAGATACAATGCAATACCCATCAAAATTACAACACAATTCTTCAAAGACATGGAAAGAACAATTCTCAAATTCGTCTGGAAAGGTTAAAAAAAAAAAACAGAATAGCAAAAACAATTCTTAACAATAAAAGAACAGCTGGGGGAACCACCATTCCTGACCTCAAGCTTTACTACAGAGCAATAGTGATAAAAGCTGCATGTATTTGGTACAGAGACAGACACATTAATTGATGGAATAGAATTGAAGACCCAGAATTAAACCAAACACTTACAGTCACCTGATCTTTGACAAAGATGCCAAAAATGTGTACAATGGAAAAAAGAAAGAATCTTTAATAAATGATGCTGGTCTAACTGGCTAATAGTATGTACAAAGTTCAAGTCCAAGTGGATCAGGGACCTCAACATAAAACCAGATACATTGAATCTAATAGAAGAGAAAGTTGGAAAGAGCTTTGAACTCATTGGCACATGGGGGGAATTTCCTAAACAGAACTCCAATGGTTCATACTCTAAGATCAAGAATTGATAAATGGGACTTCATGAAACTGGAAAGCTTCTGTAATGGAAAGAACATAGTCAATACGACAAAACAGCAACCTACAGATTGGGGAAAAAAACTTCACTAACCCAACATCTGATAGAGGACTAGTATCAAAAATGAAAAAAGAATTCAAGAAGTTAATCACCAAAAGAACCCTGAAGAACCCAATCAAAAAATGACGTATAGAACTAAACTGAGAATTTACAACTGAGGAATCTCTAATGGCTGAGAAGCACCTAACCTGGGAAAGGAGATATTGTAAATAAAGAAAACATCTAATTTAAAAAAAAGGGAAAAAAAGAAAATACTAGTAGTGATGTATTATCTTGAAATATACAGTTAATATGTTTGGAGTTATTTAAAATTTATATTGAGAAAAACATGTATTTTCAGTATTGCTGTAGACAAGCATGTACATAAGACTGTTAAATTGCTGTTTTATATCAAACAGCTTTTATAATACTCATTTTTATTGTTATAATATTTTATAAATTTTAAAGAATATGACAAAAAAGATATTGTAGGGGGTCTCTGGGAAGAGCTGGGGTACAAAAGGGAAACAAGAATGTGATTTAATTCTATTTACTTAAAATATGTTTTTGAATGTTAGCAAATTCAGATAAATTAAAATCATGTAGCTTTTCTCATCATAATGCAATAAAACTTAAAAAAAAAATAAGAAATGTTCAAAGTCCTTAGTGATCAGAGAAATGCAAATCAAAATGACCCGGAGATTTCACCTTACACCAGTCAGAATAGCTAAGATCAAATCCTCAGGTGACAACACATGTTGGAGAGGATGTGGACAGAGAAGAACACTCTCCCATTACTGGTGGGATTGCAAACTGGTACCACCACTCTGGAAATCAATCTGGAGGTGTTGCGAGCAATCTTGTTTGAACATTAACTGTTCTGCCAGCCATAAGAGTTTAGTCTTGGCCTCTGTGAGAAAGTAGTAACCCAGTTGAAAATTAACAGCTGTCTCAGTGGGAAAGTACCAACACAGATAAGAAGAAATAGCTATTAATCTTGCTGTTGGGGATCTAGAAACCCACTTTGTTATGAGAATACCTGCTATAGATTTTGCAGTTAGGTATTTAGCAATCCATTTTGTTATGAGAACAAAACTCTATGGATCTTGCAGACAGGTGCATAGCTACCATACTAGTTGGGAACAAATAGCTATGGATCATATAGACAGGAACTATCTTTTTCCCCCTGCTGATCTTTTCACCTAGCCAATTTCCTGGTCCTAAGGGCACCTGCACTCCCCAGGAGACAAAGCAACCCTATTCCCTCCCCTTCCCCCCATCCTGCTTGTATGAGTATATAACCAGAGTGAGAAAAACTAAAATTTGTCAGTTTGATCAGACTTCTTGACTTGCTGTCCGTTCTTTGTGTCTCTTGCCCCTTCATTCTCCTCCAGTATGAGACAGGTGGGTAGGGAGGAGGTATGGGATGTGGAGGTATGGAAGGGTGGATGGGAGAGAGAATAAAATATGGAGTGTAAAAAGTTAAATTAATTAATAAAAAAAGAAAAGAAAAAAGAACTACTGTTCCCCTAGTTCGACTGCCCCGTGGGGTGTGCATGGAAGGTCCTCAGAAAATTGGAGATAGATCTACCTGAAGACACAGCTATACCACTCTTAGGAATATACCCAAAAGATGCCCCACCATGCGACAGGGGCTTGTGTTCCACTATATTCATAGCGACTTCATTTGTTATAGCTGAAAACAACCTAGATGTCCCACAACAGAAGAATGGATACAGAAAATGTGGTTCATTTACACAAAGGAATACTGCCAAGCTATTGAGAATGAGGACATCCTGACTTTTGCAGGCAAATGGATGGAACTAGAAAATATCATCCTGAGTGAGATAACTCAGACCCAAAAGGAGATGCATGGTATATACTCACTAGTAAGTGAGTGGATATTAGCCAAAAAAAAAAAAAAAAAAAAAAAAAAAAAAAAAAAAAAAAAAAAAAAAAAGAATATCCAAGATACAGTCCACAGAACTCAAAATGGTCAACAAGCTGAAGTGCCCAAGTGAGGAGGCCTCAGTCCCACTTGGGAGAGAGAAGAAAGCAATCACAAGTGGAAAGGGAGGGAGGGAATGTGAAGGGGCAGGGAGTGGTGGGGAGAGGGGAACCTGATCTGGTATTGGGTGAAGGAAAAGGATTGAAGTCCATAGGGCCAGCAGAAAGAATGGAAACAGGTAACCTAGGGAGATAGAATGTTAGGGGGACCCTCAAGAATGCATCAGAGACCTGGGAGGTGAGAGACTCTCAGGACTCAAAGGGAGAGAACTTAAATGAAATGCCACACAGTAGGGAGAGGGAACTTTTATAGAGCCCACCTCCAGCAGGAAGACAGGATATCAAGTGAAGGATGGGGTTGCCATCCTACAGTCACAACTCTGACCCATAATTGCTTCTGTCTGAAAGAATTACAGGGATGGAAATGGAGAGGAGCCTGAGGAAAAGAAGGTGCAGCAACAGGCCCAAAATGAGATCCAGCTCAAGGGGAAGTCCCAAGGCCTAGCTCTGTTATTGAGGCTAAGGGATGCTCACAAAAAGAGACTTATCATGACTTCCCTCTGAAAGACCCAACAAGCAGCTGAAAGAGTCAGATGCAGATATTTACACCCAACCAATGGACAGAAGCAGTTGATGCTTGTGATTGAATTAGGGAAGGCTGAAAGAAGCTGAAGAGAAGTGCAATCTTACAGGAGGACCAACAGTCTTAATTAATCTCGACCCCGAGTCCAAACATTGAACTACCAAACAGACAGCATACACCAGCTGATATGAGGCCCCCAACACACATACAGTAGAGGATTACCGGGTCTGTGTTCATTCAGAGATAATACACTTAACACTCAAGAAACTAGAGGCCCCAGGGAGTTTACAGGTCAGGTGGGCTAGGGCATGAGGACATCCACATGAAGACAGGTGGGTAGGGAGGAGGTATGGGATGTAGAGGTATGGAAGGGTAGATGGGAGAGAGAATAAAATATGAAGTGTAAAAAATTAAATTAATTAATAAAAAAAGAAAAGAAAAAGGAACTACTGTGTGAATCCAATAGGATATTATGGAATTAGAGAAACTAGATTCTGCTGTAACCATGACATCTTGTCCTTATTTTAAGCATCTCATATACATAGATCACCAACATTACCAAACTTTGTACTTTGTGGAAGAGAATTCTTTACTCTTCTAGAGTGAGTATGTATGTGTGTATTCATATACATATATACCCATGAAATCATGAGGGTTGTTGTCTTTTATTTAATTGTCCCCAAAGGATAATTTCACATTTATTCAGTATCCTATTAGTTCCAACAAAATCTAATAGACTTGTTTAAATTAGCAATTTTAGCCTGAAGAAATTTCTGCATTTTCTAAATTAAATGCTTCATTTTTAATTTATTTGTCTTAACTCTGATAAGTTTAATCTCCATCCTGAATAGAGAGTACAAGGGCACATAAGTTCTCTAGTCATATGATATCAAAAACTTAAATTTAAAAATAATAATAATACTCGAAATTCCAAGAAGTTGAAAGAAGCCAACACTTGGCCATCTTACTGCCTTAGCGATACCTGCACAGTTCAAAGCCTGTTGTCTTGAGCTTTCCTCAGCTGACAACATTATTCTTGTTTCCTTCTTCAGATCTCAGACTAGAAGATTTTGTATGACATACAATACCTAAAATGGCTCTAGCAAACAACGTTTACTAAACTTGTTAATCTTGTTGACTCTATTTTTTGCCTATATAAAGAGAAAGTTTCATAGACTCGTCCAGGGTCGTACACTCTAAACCTATGTTTGCTTTTACATTCACAAGATTTTCTCACAAATATCTATTGGATACTTTTTACCCCTGTTGGACTTTCCCTGACCATGGACCCTGCTAAAATTCTTTTACTTCTTTTTCCATAACTACTATTTAAAGATAATGAGTTCTAAATAGCTTGCAGAACTGCTACAAATAAGATAATAAATGAAATAAAATCAATCAGGAACTTCAATCAACAATCCATTGTCCATAACCTTGATTTGTCTTTTAAACATCAAATATTATAAAGGTGTTTGAAAAGAACTTCAAGTCTCTGAAGAAAGAAATTGAAGAAGATCTCAGAAGATAGAAAGATCTCCAATGCTCATGGATTGGCAGAATTAATATAGTAAAAATGGCCATCTTACCGAAGGCAATCTACAGACTCAATGCAATCCCCATCAAAATTCAAACTCAATTCTTCACAGACTTAGAAAGATCAGTTTGCAGATTCATCTGGAACAACAAGAGACCCAGGATAGCCAAAACTATTCTCAACAATAAAGGAACC
>NW_022196902.1:20138495-20149183 GCF_008632895.1 Mastomys coucha
AAGAAAATATCTAATTAAAAAAATAAAATAAAATATGTTTTAAATGTTAAAAAAAAAAGAAAAGGTGTACTTGGCTTCCAGTTGATTACATTTTCTTAAGAAACAAAGGTGAGAAATAAAATAAAAATGAATATTCAGGTTGAGTCCCCTAGCTTTTGGCTCTTATGCAAATGAGTTTTCTTTACTTCCATATTAGTGGCAACAGAACTACTAAGAATCATTTATTTACTCAAAACATTATCAATGACAGTTTTTGGCAGGATCTAATAATTCAAGTTCGGGAAATATATAGCCTTCAAAAGAAGTAGGCAGGGTGTAGGCCAGCCTGCTTTTTATCTTCTCTAGAAGTTGAGGTTGAACTCACCCATGACTAAAATGCTACAGAGACCTGTCACCACTAGGATGGTGGTATTTAGATTGTTTTCCTTTAATTCAGACAGAAGTCTTTCCCACCAAGCATGCTGAGAGACTACAACATTAAAGAAACCAAGAGTTTCTGGAAGGCTGTTAGGAATCAAAAGTGGAACAACTTACTAAGGATGTGACTTGGTGCCAGCAGTGACTGTACCATGGCATTGAGTACATTGTAGCACTATTCTGTACAAATGCACACCAGCACTATTCTGTACAAATGAGACTATATACTCATCCCACTAAAGTCCCCTTGATCACCTAGGCTGTACTTTGGCTTGATGCATACACATACACACCACACAAATATCTGAAACTGTTCGCACTTACCACAACCCATACACAGATAATAAAGTTATGATTATATATGACTGTGTGAGCATATCAAAAACATTGAGATCCATGGCTATATAACCTTAACCCTTGAATAATCATTAATCCTTTCTTAACCTTACTTACTCATTTGTCAAGAAAGGATAATGGCCCCTTCATTATGATGTCTTCTGAAAATAATTGGATAATTATTAATACAGCTAAAGTACTTGGCATGTTAAGGTGAGTGCATTGAATATTATCATTATAACTTATTTCACATGTAGCCTTTGGCCTCGTGAGATGCTCCAGAGTTCCTCACGGTACCAGGAGTATCAAAATCACCAGACAGAAATATCCTATTGCCTAGTCCCATCAAAGGACAAAAACAATCTCAAAGTATTTACTAGTAATTATCATTTTAGCATTTTAAAATTATGTGCTTAGTAACTACTGTGGACAGGTATCTATCATCTCATTCACAGATGTCCTCTGATTCAATCTTCACCGTAGAGCTATGGAGCAGATGAAAGAAGTTAGCCAGTCAAAATCCCAACAATGAAACAGTTCATGGGCTCATCAAGAATTAAACCTGGATGGGTCCTTACATTTTAAGTCCAAGAATCTTGCCTTCAAGTTTTATTTTCCTCTTTCCTCCCACAACAAACTACCATTCAAGATTATTGTTTCCAAAGCCCTGAGTTATAAACATTAACAGTATAATTAGCTGAAGAATGAGTTGGAAAAACTAACCTGACACACATCAATCTTAGCAGTAGAAAATGACACCACTTCCAGGAGACAACGTTATGTCCTCTGATCAATAACCACCCTCCTCAAAGGAAGACACACGAACAGAATGACTGTTGCAAGATTATTTATAGTAGCAAATGGTAAAGGAAAAAAATCTTAGGTAGATTTTATGAAAAAATTTTTTTATATAAGATTGTATTGGAAATTAAAGAGAATGAGTACTCAATGGGAAGAGAGAGGAGGAGGAGGATGAAGATAGAGACGGATGTGGAGTCCAATTTGTGTATCTCATTCCGTAGATTTGACTCTAAACCTATAGCAAAATTTTTATATCAAATAAGAAAAAAATTAAAAATGTAAAATGAATATAGCTGTGGATAATGTTTGTAGCTTAGTTATTCAATGTGCCCGGTGGCCAGCCCTAGCTTGGGGTGTTCTTCTTTCTTGTCAGTTTTTCTTGAGGCAGAGGAGGGGGATGAGCATAGGTGGAGGGTAAGACTTTGTCTTATGAGATTCTGGAGTAAGACTTTGTCTTAGGAGAAATTTAGGGTTGCTGTATAATAAAAAGTTTACTTATCTAAGTCTAAGTTACTATGCCATTGTAGCTGACCTGCCTTCTGTGACCCTCTGAGGCCAGAAACTGTACCTTATCCTAAAACAGCAAGAGATTAAGTAAAGGATTAATTGCTAGAGGCTTTTCCCTATTGTTCAGATGCCTCTTGCTTGTTGGGCTAGAGGGAAGTTTGGAACTTCTATTAAACCAGAAGAGAATAATACTCCCAGAAGAAAAAACTTTTACATAAGCAAATATGCATAATCTCACATAAACTCATATACAGATTCATTCATGCTCATTTAATCATTTATATATTTCCATTCAAACCCAGTTGGGCTCAGCTTGCAGGCATCCTCACAATTAAATACTTGCATACACATACTTACATATGCATATGGAGCAAAAGACCAAGCACCAGTACAGAAAGAACTCACTCATTCTGGATGAAAAATGGAGCTCCAGACTTTATTACATAGAGAAAGAAAAGGCTTCTACCCTTTTAATGCTAAATGAATTAAACCCATCTTTGTAAGAAAAAAGCTTTGTTTCTTTTAATAAGACTAAGCTTGCCTTGTCCTTACCATAGGACCTGCTCTGTCCCATGGGAAGGAGAAGCCTGCCTGCTCCTTCTGCTCTCTGCAGCATCTTTTTTCACTCTTACCCTCTGCATTCTGAACATTGCTTTCTTAGTATTTTATGTTACCTGTAGTTTCTAAGTTATTCCACTCTGTGTTCTCTTTCTAATCTAAAAAGTGTTCTGCCTAAAAACTTCTCCTCACTCAATTCCTCTCTCAGCTCAGTTCTTCTCATCTCCATTGCTCTCTCTTCAGTCCCCCAGTTCTGATTCTTCTCTTTTTCCTCAGCCCTTAAAATGAGGAGTAATTATCTAGCTAAAAATCCATTACCTGCTTCAGCTCCACAGGTTCACTGAAAGTTTAAAACCATAATGAAGTCATTCTAGAAGTTTTGCATAGACAAACCCAGTCAATATTTTATCTTCTGTCCTAGCACCTATAATAAATCATTAGCTCCCTTTTTGAACTTTGGTTAATTGTTTTTCAACTTGTTAGAATGTGCTCTAAGTAGGAGAAAGTCTGGTTACCATCTAAGAGCAACTGGAGACACTTGGGAAACTGGCAAGTTCTCATTGCAGTTTTGACTATCAGGAAAAGACCTAATAGTACTCCCACTATAAATGAGCTTAATAATCACTGATATAATTTAGGAATTCTTTTTATTCATTTTTTATTTTTGGTTTTTCGAGACAGGGTTTCTCTGTATAGCTCTGGCCTGGCTGGCCTCAAACTCAGAAATCTGCCTGACTCTGCCTCCCAAGTGCTGTAATTAAAGGCATGCGCTACCACTGCCCGGCTAGGAATTCTTATGTGATCATCATAAAGACTTAACTCATCTATTTATCTATATAGCATCACTTATAAGATAGTACATCTTCATGGATCTGCAGAGATCTGCTCCAAAGGGGTGTGATATTACTTAGTGATTATTACATATGTATAATAATAGCAGGAAAAGCATACTAATAGCAGGAATCCTTCCTAAAATGAATCCCTTACAGCCTTGCTTAATAAGGGCACACCTCTCATAGATTATATAAAAATAATCCAAAGCAGGCCATTTCAGAATGATCACCTGCTAGTTATTAACTTGTCCCATTATGGCTCCTGACAACAATGTTTGGTGTTCTTTTTTATTTTGTATTGGATAATGTTTACATGACCAATAGGATATCCTAAAAATACAAAATAAGGAAATAGACAGAAGTTCCAAAGTTAGGAGAGCTTGCTGCTCTTGCAAAGGACACAAGTTCAGTTCCTAGTACCCAGGTTGAGTGGTTTATAATCATCTGTAAGTGCAGTTTCAGGGAGCCACCATCCTCTTCTGGCCTTTGTAGATATTTGTACTCAAGTGCACATAACCCCAACACAAATCCATATACATAAATATTTAAAACAAAAAAAACCACACAACAAGATTCAGGAGATTTATCTCAGTAGCTGTTGTATAGAATACAACAGCATTATTCATATGAAATTACACATATAAGATACTATTGGCATTATTCTTCTGAAATTACATATACAGACACCTGGGCTAGTAGGATTAAAAAATCATCAGGCACCAAAATTTCTAATGAATGAGAAAAAGCTCCACAAATACAAAATTTAAATAAATAAATAAATAAATAAATATCATAAATCCCTCAAATGATTATTTCAGAATGAAGTCATGGTGTGTTTTCACTGTGTTGGCCTACTAACAATACAGTAACAGTGACACCCCCTGCAGGCTGGATTGCAGTCTTCTATTCAATGCTATCTTTCATGTTCCTTAGTGAAATTACTCTAGGACCAAGGGAGGAAATGTATAGGATCATTTAACAACAACTTAGTATATACTAAACTGCACGGAAATAGTGATGGGGTAGTTGGCTTAAATGGCCTAAGAATGCACACTAAAGAACCTCCCCTAGCCCAAGAGAGGCCTATTTTGGCATGAAGGAAGTGTTAGCTGCAGTAGATCAAGACACTTCAAATACATTGAAAGCCCACGATTTCACAGAGATGCCCCCAAACAATCCTTCAAACCAGCCCAATATATGCTTCACTGTGAGAAAACCTACCTGGTAGGAAACAAAGAGTTAATGATCAAAGGTTTTTCTTTCATAAGTATCCCAGCAAAAAAATTTCTAAAGCTCAATAATGACTATTTGATGATAGGAAATAATTAATGCTGAGTTTTTAGCAAGGCATCATAAGGGATGACATCTCTTTACAGAACTGTTGAGTTTTAAAGATGTGTGACTGAAGATAAGCAGATTACAGATTATATGACATGGTATCATTGATTTAAAGAAGTCAGGCAGGACAGTTGGGGTCAGAAAGGTCTAAGTTGATGTGTGTTGATCACCGCCATCGTGGAGTAGGCTGAAGCCTCCTCACATGCGATCTACTCTTCATTTGTTTACATGTCTATAACAAAATATTTGAAATCTTGGAATATCAGGTTTTTAAGTAGGTGGCTCTACTGATATTCCATTCAGCTTGGCAATGCAATTGTCTCTTCACTGGTTTTGCTACATTTTGAAGGTGCAAAATTTTTTTTATTAAAGTCAGTCTTCTTCACTCTCCCAATCTTCCAACATTTTAATCTCTATTTTTCCCTCACTTTCCAATGAAATGTGTGTTCCTGTCCCAACATCAAAGCCCAGAATTTTGCCATGAGCACCGAATAGTTTCAAATTTCATGGTATCTTGCAGTATCCAGCACGGTAACAGAACTGTTAACCTTGACTAATCCTTATTTTAAAGTAGCACCCTTCAAAAGAGTCAGGAAGCTATTGATTTTTTACCCCCAATCTGCAAAGACAAGCATATGACCCACTTTTCTTCACAGAATCCCATTCGATATTCAAGACCACACATATCATGAGTATAAACCTAACAGGAATGAGGAAAGCTAAGAAAGGAGATTATAAAACATGATACTTAGAAGGTACTATATTGTGACCCCTATGTGCAAAGACTAGACACTAATATAAAATGCAGGCAAAGTACATATCTTGGGTCCAATAACTCCCTTAATTTTTTAGTTCTATATTAAATACCAAGACAATGATCATTTTTTAGCAATCTAGAAAACATTCATGAATCTTTATTTTTTACCCTGGGGTATACATATGCACCCCAAGGAAGATTAGAAATTCAACTATTCTATATTTGGGACTGTGCAAGGGACTATCAGGAACACTGGGAATCGAGGAAATGATGCTATTGATAAGAAATACTTCCTTAATGGTTTCAAGAAGAAGCAAAACAAATTTACTTAAATTCTCACCTACACAAAGCAAGCTATTTCCTTACAGAAAAAGCTCTGTATGAGAATCTTACCATTCAGTCTTAACAAGAATTTAGAAAGTACAAGGTATCTATTTTCTTTAGAGGAAATTGAAAGTTACAGTGTTTTAAGTGGACACATCTGTGTGTCTAGAGAAGGGAGTAAGGCTGGATGCTTGTCACTCCTGACCTTCTTCTTTGAGTGGTATGAAAGAGTCATTCAAGAGAAGGGTTAGTCCTCAAACATTGTATATAATGGGGAGGTCTTAGTCAAATGAGCTTTATACAGGAACTCTCACACGCAGCAAGAACAGGAACAGGACATAAGCAACAAAAGATGACATTGGGTTACATAAGGGATTTGCTAGAACTTCCGAAGCTTCACAGCAGGAGATAAATATGAGAACTTAGTGCCGGAATTCTATGTAGAACATGGGAAAGTATGAGTGACTGAGACCTGAATGAAAAGAGTAGAATTTATAAGAAACATCCACACTACCAAGTGCAGGTACTGTTGTCCAGGTAGCTGCTATGTTTATTCATTGTATACTTTTATTTACTATGTTGGTGATACAAAGGAAAACACTGGGCAATGCTTAATGGGATTTGATTGGTTAGATTTTAAGTTTAGTGAAGAAGTTAATAGCATTAGTGGTATATGTTAAACACATTTATATTGTGTTTGCAATCCAATTCAAATCACTGAAATTCAATTTGTCATTGTAATTACTGTCAATTTTTCTTTGCCGCAGTTCTCTCTGCTAACTTCAGACCATTAGCATTTCCTGTCTGGTCTACAGCAATAGTTTTCTAAGGACTTCACATCTTGCCCTCCCTAGTTCCATGACCTCCAAAGCACCTTTTACAAATTCATTCTTTAAAATGAGTCGCTGATGGAGATGATACCCTGTTAGATCCCATCAGTGAAGTCCCATCTAGAAGATAAAGCCTAAACTTTCTCCCATGTCATTTCCCATCCTCCTTTGTCTTTTCCTTGACCAATTTCACTCTGTAAAGTAAATACTATTCTACTAACCACCCACCTATTCATATATCTAGAATGTTCCCATTTCCTCAAGCTTCTGGGTATTAAGGCTCATTCTCTTGAAAAAAAAAAAAAAAGGAAGTCATTAGCACTTCAGTTCTTGAACAACGAAGTCCAATGGGAAAAGACTTTAATCTTATTAATAAAAGCACCAACAATACACCCAAAGAGTTGAGAAAAATTAATTTACATAGCAGCCTATCTTTTTGGATACTTATCTAAAATTAAAATTTTGATGACAGCAGCATAATTTTAAAATAAATATATAAGAATTAATAAGAAAGGCAATACAAATCCATCATCTGCACCCGGGAGCTAAGGCTGTTCCACAGCCTGCTGTGCACAGGTCTCTCTAGGAAAGAGCTGTTCTCCCAGGAGTGCTTTCCCGCCCGGGCTTAGAGGTGAGATAGCCACTTTCTCTCCAATAACTGTCTGGAGTGGAGCAGCCAGGAGCACACCAGGCACAGAAACAGTGGAGTGGCTGGAACAGTATCTTTCCTGTCTCAATCTACACCCAGAGCTTGGGCCGTTCCAGAGCACTCTGTAAAAAAGTTCCAGCAGGAGAGAGCAGGTCTCCCAAGAGTGATGACACAGGCTTACAGACCCACAGGAGGGACAAGCTCCAGCCAGAGACAGCAAGACCATCTAACACCAGAGTTAACCAAATGGTAAAAGGCAAACATAAGAATCTTACAACAGCTGGGCGGTGGTGGTGCCCGCCTTTAATCCCAGCACTTGGGATTTCTGAGTTCAAGGCCAGCCTGGTCTACAAAGTGAGTTCCAGGACAGCCAGGGCTACTCAGAGAAACCCTGCCTCGAAAAACCAAAAAAAAAAAAAAATTAAAATTTAAAAAAAGAAAAGAATCTTACAACAGAAGTCAAGACTACTTGGCATCATCACAATTCAGTACTCCCACCACAGCAACTCCTGGATACCCCAACATATGAGAAAAGCAAGATGTGGGTTTAAAATCACATCTCATGATGCTGATAGAGGATTTTAAGAAGGACATGAATAACTCCCTTAAAAAAATACAGGGGAACACAGGTAAACAGCTAGAAGCCCTTAAAGAGGAAACACAAAAATCCTTTAAAGAATTATAGGAAAACACAACCAAACAGGTGAAGGAATTGAACAAAACCATCAAAGATTTAAAAATGGAAATAGAAACAATAAAGAAATCACAAAGAAAGATAACTCTGGAGACAGAAAACATGAGAAAGAGATCAGGAAACATAGATGCAAGCATCACAAACAGAATACAAAAAAACAGAAGAGAGAATCTCAGGTGCAGAAGATACCATAGAAAACATTGACAGAACAATCAAAGAAAATGCAAAATGCAAAAAGCTCCTAAACCAAAACATCCAGGAAAATCAGGACACAATCAGAAGACCAAATGTAAGAATAATAGGTATAAGTCAGGCAGTGGTGGCGCACGCCTTTAATCCCAGCACTTGGGAGGCAGAGGCAGGTGAGTTTCTGAGTTTGAGGCCAGCCTGGTCTACAGAGTGAGTTCCAGGACAGCCAGGGCTATACAGAGAAACCCTGTCTCAACCTCCCCCTCAAAAAAAAGAATAATATGTATAGAAGAAAATGGAGATTCCCAACTTAAAGGCCCAGTAAATATCTTCAACAAAATTATAGAAAAAACCTCTAACCTAAAGAGATGGCCATGAACATACAAGAACCTACAGAACAACGAAGAGATTAGACCAGAAAATAAATTCATCCTGTCACATAATAATCAAAATACCAAATGTACCAAAGAAAGAATATTTAAAGCAGTAAAAGGAAAAAAGTCAAGTAACATACAAAGGCAGATCTATTAGCGTTACACCAGACTTCTTGCCAGAAACTATGAAAGCCAAAAGATCCTGGACAGACTTCATATGGACCCTAAGAGAATACAAATGCCAGTCCAGGCTACTATACCCAGCAAAACTATCAATTACCATAAATGGAAAAACCAAGATATTGCATGACATAAACAAATTTACACAATATATCTCCACAAATCCAGCCCTTCAAAGGATAATAAATGGAAAACTCCAACAAAAAGGAAGGGAAGTACACCTTAGGAAAAGCAAGAAAATAATCTTTTAACAAATCAAAAAGAAGATAGCCACAAAAACAGAATTCCACCTCAAACAACAAAAATAAATGGAAGTAACAATCATTTTTCCACAATATCACTTGAATCAATTCCCCAATAAAAAGACATAGACTAAAAGACTGGATATATAAACAGGACCCAACACTTTGATGCATACAGGAAACCCACCTTAGTGACAAAGACAAACATTACCTCAGAGTAAAAGGCTAGAAAACAATTTTCCAAGCAAATGATCCCAAGAAACAAGCTGGAGTAGCCATTCTAATATCAAATAAAATCAACTTTAAATCTAAAGTTATCAAAAAAAGATAAGGAAGAACACTTCATACTCATCAAAGGAAAAATCTACCAAGAAGAACTTGTAATTCTGAACATCTATGCTTAAATTGCAAAGGCACCCGTAAAGTTTCATAAAGTTTCATAAAAGAAACTTTACTAAATCTCAAAGCACACATTACACTTCACACAATAATAGAGGGAGACTTCAACACCCTACTCTCAGCAATGGACAATCATGGAAACAGAAACTAACAAAGACACAGGAAAACTAACAGAACTTATGAATCAAATGGATTTAACAGATATCTATAGAACATTTCATCCTAAAACAAAAGAATATACCTTCTTCTCATCACTTCATTGTACCTTCTCCAATATCGACCATATACTCAGTCACAAAACAAGCCTCAACAAGGCTTGTTTTGATACAAGATTTAAATAATCTCATGCATCCTAACAGATCACCATGGACTAATGCTGGTCTTCAGTAACAACATAAAGAATAGAAAGCCCACATACATGTGGAAGGTGAACAACACTGTACTTAATGATAACATGGTCAAGGAAGAAAAAAAATGAAATTAAAGACTTTTTAGAGTTTAATGAAAATGAAGCCACAACATACCCAAACTTATGGCACACAATGAAAGCAGTGCTAAGAGGAAAACCCATAGCTCTGAGTACCTCCAAAAAGAAACTGGAGAGAGCATACACTAGCAGCTTGACAGCATACCTGAAAGCTCTAGAACAAAAAGAAGCAAATACACGCAAGAAGAATAGAGGACAAGAAATAATCAAGCTCAGGGCTGAAATCAACCAAGTAGAAAAAAAAAACAATAAAAAGAATCAACAAAACCAGGAGCAGGTTCTCTGAGAAAATAATCAAGATAGAAAAACCCTCAGCCAGACTCACCAGAGGGCATAGAGACAGTTTCCTAATTAACAAAATCAGAAATTAAAAAGGAGACATAACAACAGTAACCTAGGAAATCCAAAAAATCATCAGATCCTACTCACCAAAACTGGAAAATCTGGATGAAATGGGCAATTTTCTAGACAGATAACAGGTATCAGAGTTAAATCAAGATCAAAGAAAATATCTAAACAGTCATTAATATTCTCCCAACCAAAAAAAGCCCAGGACCAGATGGGTTTAGTACAGAGTTCTATCAGACCTTCAAGGAAAACCTAATACCAATACTCCTCAACTTATTTCACAAAATAGAAACAGAAAGTACTCTATCTAACTTGTTCTATGAAGCCCCAATTACTCTGATACTCAACCATACAAAGACCACAAAAGACCCAGGATAGCCAAAACTATTCTCAACAATAAAGGAACCTCTGGTGGAATCACAATC
>NW_022196902.1:20150166-20169840 GCF_008632895.1 Mastomys coucha
AGAAAATATCTAAAATAAAATAAAAAAAAATAAATTAAAAAAAAAAAGAATAGCAATGCAAAAATACTCAATAAAATCCTTGCAAACCAAATTCAAGAACACAATAAAATGATCATCCATCATGATGAAGTAGGCTTCATCCCAGTGATGCAGGCATGATTCAATATAAAGAAATACTTAATAAATACTTCAATATAAATGTAAACCACTATATAAACAAAATCAAAGAAAAGAAACATATGATCATTTTATTAGATGCTGAGAAAGCATTTGACAAAATCCAACATCTCTTCATGATAAAAGTAATAGGAAGATCAGGAATTCAATGCCCATACCTAAACATAGTAAAGGCAATATACAGCAAACTAGTAGCCGACATTAAAGTAAATGGAGAGAAACTTGAAGCAATCCCATCAAAATCAAGAAATAGATAAGGCTGCCCACTCTCTCTCTATCTATTCAATATTGTACTTGAAGTCCTAGCCAGAGCAATTAGCAACAAAAAGAGGTGACAGGGATACGAATTGGAAAGGAAGAAGTCAAACTATTACTATTAGCAGATAAATAGTATACTTAAATGACCCCAAAATTTTCACCAGAGAACTCCTAAACCTGATAAACTTCAGCAAAGTAGCTGGGTATAAAATTAACTCAAGCAAATCAGTGGCCTTCCTCTACTCAAAGGATAAACAGGCTGAGAATGAAATTAGGGAAACAACACCCTTCACAACAGTCACAAATAATAAAAAATACCTTGGTGTGACTCTAACTAAGCAAGTGAAAGACCTGTATGACAAGAACTTCAAGACTCCAAAGAGAGAAATGGAAGAAGATCTCAGCAGATGGAAAGATCTCCCTTGCTTGTGGATTGGCAAGATTAATATAGTAAAAATGGCCATCATGCTGAAAACAATCTAAAGATTAAATGCAATCCCCATCAATATTCCAGCTCAGTTCTTTGTAGAGTTAGAAATAGAAATTTGAAAATTGATTTGGAATAGCAAAAAAAAAAAAAAAAAAAAAAAAAAAAAAAACAAACAAACCCTGAGGATATTGAAAACTATTCTCAAAAGATCTTCAGGTGGAATCATCATCCCTGACTTCAAGCTGTACTATAGAGCAATAGTGATAAAAACTGCATGGTATTGGTACAGTGACAGGAAGGTAGATCAATGGAATAGAATTGGAGATCCAGAAATAAACCCACACACCTATGGTGACTTGATCTTTGACAAAGGAGGTAAAACCATCCTGTGGAAAAAAGACAGCATTTTCAACAAATGGTGCTGGCTCAACTGGAGGTTAACATGTAGAAGAATGTAAATTGATCCCTTCTTATTTCCTTGTACAAAGCTCAAGTCCAAGTGGATCAAGGACCTCCACATAAAACCAGATACACTGAAACTAGTAGAAAAGAAAGTGGGGAAGAACCTCAAGCACATGGGCACAGCGGAAAATTTAATGATCAGAATACCAATAGCTTATGCTCTGAGATCAAGAATTGACAAATGGGACCTCATAAAGTTGCAAAGCTTCTGTAAGGCAAAGGACATTGTCACTAGGACAAAACAGCAACCAACAGATTGGAAAAAGATCTTTAACATCCCTACATCTGATAGAGGGCTAATATCTAATATATACAAAGAACTCAAGAAGTTAGACTGCAGAGAAACAAATAACCCTATTAAAAAAGGGAGTACAGAGCTAAACCAAGAATTCTTAACTGAGGGATACTGAATGCCTGAAAAGTACCTAAAGACATGTTCAACATCCTTAGTCATCAGGGAAATGCAAATCAAAATAACCCTGAGATTCCACCTCACACCAGTCAGAATGGCTAAGATAAAAAAGTCAGGTGACTGCAGATGCTGGTGAGGATGTGGAAAAAGAGGAACTCTCCTCCACTGCTAGTGGGATTGTAATCTGGTACAATCAATCTGGAAATCAGTTTGGCAGTGCCTCAAAAATTGGACATAGTACTACAAGAGGACTCAGCTATACCACTTCTGGGCATATACCCAGAAGATGCCCTACATGTAATAAGGACACATGCTCCACTATGTTTATAGCAGCCTTATTTATAATAGCCAGAAGCTGCAAAGAACCCAGATGTCCCTCAACAGAGGAATGGATACAGAAAATGTGGTACATTTACACAATGGAATACTATTCATCTATTAAAAACAATGCATTCATGTAATTCTTAGGCAAATGGATGGAATCAGAAACTATCATCCTGAGTGAGGTAACCCAATCACAAAAGAATACACATTGTATCCACTTACTGATATTAACCAAGAGGTTCGGAATACCCAAGATATAGTTTACAGACCACATGAAGATCAAGAAGAAGGAAAACCACAGTGTGGATACTTCATTCCTTCTTAGAAGTGGGAACAAAATACTCATGGAAGGAGTTGCAGAGACAAAGTGTTGAGTAGAGATTGAAGGAAAGGCCATCCAGAGTCTGCCCCACCTGGGGATCCATCCCATATATAGTCACCAAACCCAGACACTATTGTGGATGCCAACAAGTGCTTGCTGACAGGAGCTGTCTCCTGAGATAGCTACCAGTCTACCAGTCCCTGCCAAATACAGAGGTGGATGCTCTCAGCCAACCATTGGACTGAGCACAGGGTCTCCAATGGAGGAGCTAGAGAAAGGACACAAGGAGCTGAAGGGGTTTGCAGACCCATCAGAGGATCAACAATATGAACCAACCAGTACCTCCAGAGCTCCCAGGGACTAAACCACCAACCAAAGAGTACACATGTAGGGACTCATAGCTCCAGCTGCATATGTAGCAGAGGATGGCATTGTTGGTCATCAATGGGAAGAAAGGCCCTTGGTCCTGTGAAGGCTCTATGCCCCAGTGTAGGGGAATGCCAGGATCAGGAAGAGGTAGTAGGTGGGTTGGTGAGCAGGGGAAGTTAGGAAGGGATAGGGGTTTTTTGGATGGGAAACCAGGAAAGGGGTTAACATTTGAAATGTTAATTAAGAAAATATCTAATAAAAAGCAAAATAAAGGCATCACACCATTTCTAAAATTAGAAAACAAAAAAGCAAATACCACAGATACATAACACCTGATCTGCAGATACAATATATATGTATATACCATAGTGCTTTTAATGGAAATAAAAGCAACAGTCCTATTTTGACATTTGTTTCTAGTTCTAGAAGAAAAGGAAGAACTGAGGACAGATCATGTCATGTGATATTTATCACATACTAAGAAAAGATAACAATATGTCAAAAGTTGAAATTTCTAAGAAACAGGAATGTAAAGATATATTTTATCATTTCCCTAGTATAACAATGAAGACATGGTTGGTATTGCCAAAGAACAGTGCAACAATGGCTTCAAACAACTAAAACTAACTACTATGTGAGCAGTTCAACTGGAAGGACAGACAGTGCTGTAGGTGCAGAAAGGTGGAATGCCTAAAAAAAAATTTTTCCATAACCAAATATTTGAGGAAATAAAGGGAAAAGTGATTTCTTTTGCCTTAGGATTTCAGTGGTCTTGTCAACTGTAGTGGGAAGCACAGAGGAGCAGAGCAGTTCACACATGGTAAGGTAGCTATTCAGGGAGACTATCCTTTTCCCTGTCAAAAATAAAAAGGAAAAACCTGTTTAGTCTCAATACACTTGGTTTTAAGCTGGCAACAATTTCTGCTGAAGCCTGGAAAATAATGAAACTATCTAAATATTGTGACACAGTGTGTTAGAAAATAATTTAAAGCAAACCCTTAGTATTCTAGGTCTTGTTGTTGTTGATTCTCAAGACAGGGTTTGTCTGTGTAGCCGTAGATCAGGCTGGCCTCAAACTGAGAAAACTGCCTGTCTCTGCCTCCCAAGTGCTGGGATTAAAGGCGTGTGCCACCACTGCCCAGCCAGTATTCTAGGTCTTTGTTCATGACATTAATCTTGATTGAAAAACATCACAAGATATATACATGAATGGAAAAATCTGCCTTTATTGTTGAAGGGAACTCTTAAGAATGAAGAAAAAATCTTATAATATTCTCTGTGACTTGGGAAAAAAGCAGACACGTGTTTACTAAGCAGATGTGGGAGAAACATTAGCCAATGGTTGTGATATGCCAGCTGGTAGAAATCATATAAAAAGTCTTATTATCTCCCTGACACCATGGAAAAATAAGCTTATTTATTTATAGGTTTGAATTTCCTCTGTCAGATATGTAAACATCTCAATGAACATCGTTTTCCTAACTCTAACCTAATATGACCCCATATTCCATGAGAACTCATCCACAAACAAATAAAAGATTGAGAGTGTTGTTTCACACACAACATTAAATCCCTAAGAGAAATGCTTGATTTCCTCCTTGGTTTTCAGTGGATGTTAATATGTATAAAGTACAAAACTGTGATCCACCTAGTCTGCTAACTGCAATCAGTATAGAAGTCATAAAGCTAATGTTCTGTATTCAAACTGCCTGTACTCAGGGTTTACTGTCATTTCAAAAGCTCCATACAAAGAGATAATTTTTAATAAGAAAAAGCAAAATATTTTAAAATGTATATTCATTATTAGTGTGTGTGATTTTGGTATAGAAGAACAATACATTTTTTTCTTTTTCATTGTCATAATTAATTTTAGAAAAGGCTGCTGGTATCCTTCCGTGATATTTAGATTAGTGAATGTGAGAATGTAATTTGTCCTACACAGTAAGCTATACATTGGGTGGTGTTTATCACTTTTCATGTGAAGGTGTGAAGAACAGAGTTGGGCCTTCAGTTGTCAGCCTCAGTAGAGGCAGTAATTGATCACCAGTTTGCCAGAGAGCATACCGTGGCCCACAGAACAGTGCTGTTTTCTCCATATCCCTGATAACTGAGTTATAGAGTGAACTGAAGTTAGACAATCTCTGTTGTTTGAAGCTGCCAAGATTTGTGGGTTTGCTTATTTTATCAAGACTATCTTGTCTAATGTAAACCAGCAGGATAAAGGCCTGAGATGGCAGGATCACATCTCTGTGGTCTCTGAGGCTAAGATGAAAAACCTTTAGCTAAATATTTATAGTTCATCTCCATCTAACTTCTAACAATTGTCCATCTGCTTCAAGAATAACAGAGAGAAATTCTATTCCTGAAGACCTCAGAAATAAGATATGACACTTTATCTCACATGATCTTACATTGGAGGTGGGGAAGAGGGAGAGAGGGAGAGAGATTCATCCTGAACAAATACATGGTGGTTCTCATTGTAAGAGACACTCTTTTATACATGGCTGAAGGATACACTGAGGAAAACATAATAGTCTCATTTCATGTGGTTCTTTACAATAATGAAAGAAGAATTTCTAATCAATCAGTAAAATAACTATACACACAAGTGTTCAAAAGTCTGACCTGTACTCTTTAATGTTCTGTGTCACCTCCTGAGGCTTTTACTTTTAGGCACATAGATAGTAGCTTTCCCAGCCCTTGAATATTCTGGCTTAATACGAGTGAGTAGGACAATGAACTCCTTCAGGTTTTTCAAATGATAAAAAAAATAAAAAATAAGTTCCTCCAAAGACAAGTGTTTACCTGCTTACACTGTGCTTTTCATTTATTCTGACTTCCGGTAATGCCAAACCATGACTGTTCCATGCAGTTAGTAACCTCAGTGGCCACTAGCAGATACCTGCTGACACCCCTAGTGTGTACTGTGAGGAGCAAGCATGTTTGTTAACGGTGGCTCCTAAAATCAAGAAAGATGGCCTAGTCATCCTGAGTATAATGTTTTCTTCCTCTGTGCTCAGTGTCTTAACCCCAAAACTCTCTTAAATCACTAATTGACGTTCGATAAAAAGTTTTACAGTAATCATGTCAAGATAAAAAAATACCATATCCTAAAACATTTCTGTGAAATTATTCAAATAAATGAGTCCCATGAGCTAGCAAAATGGCTTGGAGGGGAAAAGTGCTCACCACCAAGCCTGATGGCCTGGGTTTAATCTTTAGGACCCACATGGTAAAAAGAAAGAACCAACTCCTACAACATGCTGTCTGATCTTCACACATGTGCCCAAACATACATCATGCACACAGATACAAACACATTAATTAAATAGATTTCAAATTAAAATCAAAAGAACTGAGTGGTATGATTAAAGTCTTTCTGCCTTCCCCAGAGTTCATCTTCATACTTTGATTAAAGCTCATCATTTTTTCCAGTTTGAGTGCTAACCCCATGCTGATCATGCTCAGAACCCTTTGTCTACAGAGATGGTGGGTGCTATGAATCAGAGGAGCTGGAGTGGTGCCTCAGAAGATCCTTAGTTTTTGCAAGAGGCTATTAGATGCATCCTTTGAGCAGGTTCACCTCCCAAGTGAACCTTGCTTTTCAAGAACCCTTTTAAACATTTTCTTAGCATCCATTCCCTCTAGTATCCAGTTTCTGGCACTTCATTTGTCTTTCATGTTATTCCTCTTGGTACATGATCCAAGCTGCAGTTTTCTTTTAGTGACAATTCATCACAGGGAAATCAAAGAACTTCAATTTTTTTCTTAACCTAATTTTCAATGTATAAATTTCATTGATGCTTGCTGAGTATGTGTGATGACAGTCCTCTAAATATATTTATATTAGTACTAGTGGAGGCATTTGAAAATAAAACAATAACTTTAAATTTTACTTAACCAGGGAATATGCAAAGTGTTATCTGTCACTTATTTCACCAATAAAGTTTTACTGAAACACAGTGACATTCATTTTCATAAATGTTGTATATGTCTATCTTCTCCTTGTAACACTAAAGCTGAATCATAACAGAGACATTAAATCAACTGCAGTATTTACTATATGCTTTTTTGTTTTGGTTTGGTTTGGTTTTTTTTTGAGACAGGGTTTCTCTGTATAGCTCTGGCTGTCCTGGAACTCACTCTGTAGACCAGGCTGGCCTCGAACTCAGAAATCCACCTGCCTCTGCCTCCCAAGTGCTGGGATTAAAGGCATGCATCACCACTGCCCGGCACTATGAACTTTTATAAATATGTTTTTGATCTCTGACAACTATTGCTTAATAAGAACAACCATTTCATCTGTAAAGACTAAAGAGAAAAGAGACTGCATTTTTTAGCAAATTCAAAGAAAAAGCAAAGTTTAATATAGTTTTGACAACTATTTGATAGCATATGATGGGTCTCCTCTGTGATAAAGAGAGCCCCACTTTGAAAGGAAAAGGAACCTGAGGCCAGATCTTGCCCAGGGCTTCTATACTTTAGTGATGGTATTTTTTACATTTGGAAAGTCTCTTGTACACCGAACAGGAAACTAAACATCACACCATTTGTTTGGATTTGTTTGCACTAAAGTGACAGAGATTTGAAGATCCTAAGAGTCAGTCCACCATGCACGCTAACATCCTTCATGCTGCACTCTTTGTTAATGACACACTGCATTAAAAATGTTCTGAAATACAAGAGATTCATTTTGTTTCTATCTTCATAATTTTCTTAAAGTGAAAATTGTGAGTACAGAGTATTCGCTGGGGCAGGTTTCTCTTCTCCTCCCAGCCTTTGCTTTACTCATGTACCAGGTGCATGTCTTGGACTCTGCAAGCCTGAACCAGCAGTAACTGTGGATGCCCTGGACACCAGCGAACCTTCTATACTGAAGTGCTAATAGTCAGTTTTGTGAAGGCCAACTCCACTAAGGTCTGAGTCTCAACCTTCAGCTGAAACTGGATATTTACGAAGTACCAGAAATTAGAAACTAAATCAAACTAGGAACTCTCATTTCTTTTCCAAACTTGATTTTCCTTCAACCACATGAGAAATCTGTGTGTTCGGTCTAGCCCATTCTTCTATCATATACTCTATATGTAACAATTACTAAATCCTGTAGAGTTAAAATGCTACAACAATTAGTTGGTTTATTTCCACAGTCTATCCTATTATAAGTATCCTACTTCAAGCCCTGAAAATTCCTTCAATTACTTGAACAGATTCTGTTTTTAAAATTATTTAAAATTTAATATTTTAATTTATGTTTCTGCCACAGGGCCCAGAGGCACCTGAACTGAACCTGATATGAAAGCTTCCTCACGGAGGACTAGCTTTTCTGGTAACATGAGGAGTCATAAAAGTTTCTAAAGGAAAGAGGGAACCAGTAGCCCTACCTAGCCAGATTGTCTAAGCCAACAGCTACCAGCATGCCTTGATAACCTTTACAGGTACTGAAATGACACATATACTTTGGTGGTGGTGACTAACAGCTCTTTAATTGGACTCACAACCTACTCAACAGGAAGAAATCATGCCTGGTATTGGATCCCTCCCCAACTATGCAGGGCTATGAAAGCCATGGGTCTTAGAGGAGAACACACATTGCTACCTTACTAAACCACCATTATCTATATTGTATTTAGAATATACAATTATTCTAAATATTTGTAATTATACTCACTGGTAAGTATAGTCCTCACCCCTTACCAAAGAAAGGTCTTTTTGCATCCTTTACAGAAGATCACAACCAATCAAAATACAGAATTGTGAAACTTAAGTTTAATCCCAATTGATACATCTACACATCATATGATCCTGCACTTAATGCATATAGTTCATTATAGAAGAGATGGTGAGAAGATTGTAAGAACCTGATGAACAAGGAGCTTGCTTGTGAGATCTCGTAGGAATGTCAGAGGCTACTCCCATATAGTCTCACCAACATAACTGGCTAAACACAAGCAGAACAAGGATGTCAAGAAGAGATATGCCAAAGAGGTTGGGAGAAAGACCACAAGATCTCAACCCTACACACACACACACACACACACACACACACACACACACACACAAACAGGCAACTAAGGAATGCTAAGAGTAGAACTCTTAGAGAGGACACTAGCTGGTTATCAAATACCAAATAGTCAACCAGGAAAAATGAATACATACAATATATATCCTGAGCAGGTTGTAGTTTAGTATTTAGAAATACAAGGCCATTAATTTGAAAGAGAGCAAGGTGTATATAGAAAGCTTTGGAAGGTAGAAAGCAAAGGGGAGAATGATATAATTATACTATAATCTGAAAATAATGAAACAAATAGTTTTTATAAATATGTGTCTGTGAGTGAATATGTGCATATATCCTCAGGCATCTGTAGAGACCAGAAGTGCTTGATTCACACACAGGCCCTAGGAGCTGGAATTACTGGTGATTGTAAGCCTCCTAAGGTAGATGTTGAGAATCAAACTCAGACCCTCTGCAAAAGCAGACTTTGTTCTTAACTGCAGAGCTACCTGTGCAGTCCCATTTCAGTAGACTATCAATAGATTTTGATTCGGTGGTCCCTCCAGCTTATTTTCAGCCTGCAGTCAGAAATCGCTTAGACATTCTAGCAAGGCTCACAATGTGGTCGGTGATCTGCTCGGCTTTACCTCCTCAGAATCTTTTCCTTTGACCTTTGCTTCCTCTCCCTGATTCCTTATTCTTGAAACACTCTGTAGAATGTCGAATATCCAACGTTCTTTCAGTGACTGGTAATAAATAGATCATTGCATCTGCTTGCTTGGGTTCTCCTCATAACCTATGCTATATTATTTCTCTGAAAGTTTTATATACTCTCCATACTTTTCTCAACTATAGATTCTGTTTCTCTGAACTTCTCTTGATTGTCCTAACCTTTTCATACTAGTTCTTCTTTCCTTAGGAAGACTCCATTAACTCATCTGTGACTGTTTGAATATGCTTGGCCCAGGGAGTAACACTATTAGGAGGTGTGGCCTTGTGGGAGGAAGTGTGTTATTGTGGGTGTGGGCTGTGAAACCCTCATCCTAGCTTCCTGGGAGCCAGTCTTCCCCTAGAAGCCTTCAGATGAAAATGTAGAACTCTCAGCTCTTACTGCACCATGCCTACCTGGATACTGCTATGCTCTCATCTTGATGATAATAGACTGAATTTCTCAACCTATAAGCCAGCCCCAATTAAATTTTGTCTTTAAAGAGTTGCAGTGTCATGGTGTCTGTTCACAGCAGTAAAACCCTAAGAAATCATCTAAGATTCAACTAATATCTGCTTTCTGGTCCTATAGCCATCTGTCAGTAAGAATTTGTTGTACTTATTTCATTGTATATCATTTACCTATATGTCATTGTGTCCTAAAGAAAACACAAAGCCTGTATGATTTTTTTCCACAGTGACTAGATCAAAATTGTGTATCACCAGAGTGACTAAAGATGTATTGCAAATACCTTTCAGAAAACTAGTACAAGTTTAGGATACACTGTCCAAACTTTGAATAGCCTTACTACTGCTGGCACATTATTAGAAAAATGTGAGTTGTTACTCCAGGAAATATACTGCAAGGGGTATCTGAAACTGCATAGGCATGCTCCATTCCATTATCTGACAGGATTGAAGGAATTTTAACATAAACAGGGTTTTTATTCTGTATCCCATCCACACTTTCACTTTTACTTTGCAATTTTTTATTTATGTCTAGATGTATCTGCATGATTGTATGAGCACATGTATGCAGATTGCTAAACAAGCTTCAGAAGATGTCAGATCCCCTACAGCAGAACTATAGGCAGTTGTGAACCACCTAATGTGAGTGCTGGGAACCAAAGTCAGATACTCTGTCTCTCTTGGCATACTGATAGCAAATACACAGTAGTGTTAGAGCTTGAGAGATAGGTCAACCTTCTTGACTGAACTCACAAGTCACTGAGCCATTGCTTTTGGAGGAAAATCAACATTAGAAAAATACTAGCAGTGTTCTGTAATTTCAAGCGATTCTTTTGGTAGGACTCAGAGATAGATTTTATCCTCATGCTCAAACCTGTGTTTGATAAAGCAGGTAGAGAGTAACCCAAGATGATACAAAAATAATATCCTATGTATATCCAACTAACATCCTATGTAGAGCATGCTGGTACCTAGCTACTTTCTTTGATTAGATTAGTTAATGAGTGATATAGTAGGACTTTTACATGGTATGGTAGCTCTCTTTTAAAGCCCAATGCTTAAAAAACATTTGAAGAAGATAAATTAATTTGAAACACTGGTCAGCATTTGTGCCAGGATTCTCAATGTATGGTGACATTGTCACTGAAAAGCAGGCACTCCTTCCATTCCCAAGGTAGGTAGTTAGTCATTGTGAATAGCATTATTTCTTCATTGGCACAAGAAAGCAATGGGGTTAGCTTTGTGCCCTTGTCTCTGTGACATTAACTTTCAGCCCTTCTAGCTCTTCATTGCCCCACTGAGAAACTGAAAGCCTCTTCCTTTGTCTGCCTCTATATTTTCCCATCCTTTGTTTTAAAATTCCCATGAAAACCAAAAAAATTCATAATGAATGATGATTGAGAACAAGAAAATCTAATTTTTCTGTTTCTTTTCTGTTTCACCTCTCTCTCTCTCTCTCTCTCTCTCTCTCTCTCTGTGTGTGTGTGTGTGTGTGTGTGTGTGTGTGTGTGTGTGTGTGTGTCTGTCTCTTCTCTCTAATGAATTAAAGAAGAAAAATTTAAATATCATGTGGTTTGGGGAAGCATTAAATCAATTTTTAAATACTTGACACAAGTTTTTGGTGGGTACCGAGTAGATAGAATCATCAGAGATCAGTATTGTAACTGCTGTGTCACTGGCTACTAGAGTAATCAATATTCTGCACATGTTGTGATTAACTCAAAGATGACTAGCATGCTCTTTATCTGGGACATGTTGATCAGTTTTCTAGAGTGGGCAAAGAAGGGTTATTTTTATCCCATAGTTGTGGAAATTTCAACCCATGATTGGTTGGCCCTATTGCTTCCACCTCTGGTGGTACATCATGGTGGGAATGTCTTTTTTTTTTCTTTTAGGTATTTTCTTTATTTACGTGTTAATTTTTCCATTCTCAGTTTCCCCTCCAAAAAACAAAGAAACAAACAAAAACAACCAAAACAAACCCCTGTTGCCTCCCACTTCCCCATGCCTGCCACCCCGCCCTCTCCCACTTTCTGGCCCTGGCATTCCCCTACACTGGGGCACAGAACTTTCACAGAGAACAAGAAAATCTTAAACCATATAACTAGGTAACTATATATATGTATAACATATATATTATTTATATATATTATTTATACATTCAGACTGTGTCATGAAAGAGTTATACTGCTAATGGTTCAACTGCCAATGGATATTTTTTAAAATTTACCCAACTTCCAATGAATATTGTTTTAAATTTACTTTTTTGTGTGTGTGTGTGTATGTGTGTGTGTGTGTGTGTGTGTGTGTGTGTGTGTGTGTGTGTTTGCATGTATACATGGATACCTATTGGGTCTCCTGAAGCTGGCATTACAGGCAGTTTTGAGCCATGCAACCGTAGATACTGAACATAGGTCCTTAGTATAAGCATTGTGTATTTTTAACGGGAGAACTACCTTTGCATCATACTAGTAACATTTCTAAAGCTATTTTGAACAAAGTAGTGCCTAAAGCAAAGGAACAGTGGAGTTTTAATAATGGTTCTGGTTTATTGCTTGTATGTTTTGTTTTAAGTAACATCCTGTCCTCATTCCTTATGAGTGTTATAATGTGATCCTGGAAGAAGAAAAAATTTAAGGCATGTCAAATCTGTTATTATCAGTATTCTCTCTTGCACGTGGCTGTATCTTTGAGACAAACCCAGAGGCAGGACTACCACATCATAAAGAAATTAGAGTCCTACTCTGCAGTGAGATCTTCTATTTTCAGCTCATTAGCACTGGGGCCAAACTAGTAAAAAGTCTGGAGTATTCTACATGGCTTTGTCTCAACAGTACTTCTTGTAGCAATGGCTTCAGCTACTAGGGTAATACTGTGGAGTATTCAATTTTGGAGAACCTTTTCTCTTTCTCATTCCAATATAATAAGTTGCTAGAAAATTGTTTTACATTTGAGATATGATGATTACCTTGTAATTTTTCTGTGTATTTTCAACAAACTCATTTGGTATTCTGTTAAAATTTTCTATTTCAGTACTGAAAGAATATTTAGACAAATAAAAAACAACAGCAGCATAGCTAAGAGGATGTTGGTATGCTTTCAAAGGAGGGTATGGAAAGCACTTTATAAGACACGAGACCACTCGGCATTATCCTTAAGGTCTTATTAAAATCACTTCAATAAAATGACCTTTCCTTGTCATATATTTCTGGGTCTCTAAAATTTCTATAATCCATCCTTTCTAATGGTTCATTATTTCTAGTTGAGTAGTCTCTTATTCATGATGAATCAAGCATAGAGTTGTAAAGAGACAAATGTGAGGAGGCACTCATGCAAGAACGTACACTTGCAAGTGCCAAGGTGGCCCCCTCCTAGACCTTATGTCCAAAGTCACTGATCCTCAGAACTCACCAATGCCACTGAATGTCTCACAGAGACATAAAATCTTTGGCGTAAACTAACATATACCATCCAAAAAAAGTTACTGTTCATCATGCACAGTGTTAAATTCTCCAACTTATTCATTTAACACTCACAGTATAGCAGAGCTTATCGTTATAATCTCCCTAAGACATATGCATACTGGAGGATCAGTATGGTCCTACTTGTGCAGCAAAATATGAAGTCATAGTTAAGGGAAGGTCTTTCTAACTCAAAATCCATTGCTGTTAATGAGCAAAGTGTCCCATTGTTTTAAAAAGTAATTCCAATTGGAAGTCACCTATTACTGACAGCCTTCTACGGACCTAATCCATGTTTCCACTGTGGAAATGGCTAATGCCTCCTCCAGAGTCCTTCTCCATGCCTGAGTTTCTATTTCCCACCATCAGCAAGAGTTGGCTACCAATGGTTTATCCTTGAAACATTGCAGAGCCTGGCCTGTGTGAGTGACAGAATCCTTACCTTGAATCACCTACTGAATAATCTTGCATGGATCTTCCTTCATCTTACCCTTTGGTTACAGCCAGCATCTAACTAATGAACTATGAAATTCCACAGTCCTACTCTTGTGAGGCAAGGCTCTCCGGATCCACACCCTGAATATGGCAGGTGGGGCTGGGCTTCCACAGATGTCACATCAAGTCCCACTTTCTCCCATACTCTCTGCTAAGTCTCTACTAATCACTTATCCTAAGTGCCTGGTGCAGGCTCTGCTTTCAGACCCTCTGCCTGTAACATTGTCTGCTTTCTTGCTAAATATTCTTTCAGTACTGAAATAGAAAATTTTAACAGAATACCAAATGAGTTTGTTGAAAATACACAGAAAAATTACAAGGTAATCATCATATCTCAAATGTAAATTTTCTAGCAACTTATTATATTGGAATGAGAAAGAGAAAAGGTTCTCCAACATTGAATACTCCACAGTATTACCCTAGTAGCTGAAGCCATTGCTACAAGAAGTACTGTTGAGACAAAGCCATGTAGAATACTCCAGACTTTTTACTAGTTTGGCCCCAGTGCTAATGAGCTGAAAATAGAAGATCTCACTGCAGAGTAGGACTCTAATTTCTTTATGATGTGGTAGTCCTGCCTCTGGGTTTGTCTCAAAGATACAGCCACGTGCAAGAGAGAATACTGATAATAACAGATTTGACATGCCTTAAATTTTTTCTTCTTCCAGGATCACATTATAACACTCATAAGGAATGAGGACAGGATGTTACTTAAAACAAAACATACAAGCAATAAACCAGAACCATTATTAAAACTCCACTGTTCCTTTGCTTTAGGCACTACTTTGCTAAGAATGGCTTTTTCTCTTTTTCCTATCTTCCCACATGGCCACCAGTAAAACCAGTCATATTCTAAATAAGCTTGGTTCTATGAGATATGCAAAAGAAGGCTACTACCTCTTACCTTTTAATTCTCATAGTTTTGTGTCATTCCCATCCCACATTACAACCTAATTCCATTTTCTTCAAAAACAGCTAATGTAAAGACTCCAAGGGACAATTATTGATTTATCAATGATCATGCAAAGCCAAATCATAAAAGCTTTTAGAAAGAAGGTGTCTACACACTTAAAATAAACAAGTCACAATAGAATTGAACAGTATTTCCAACAATTGACTGTCTTCCTTTTGTAACAGAAATGTATTTGTGATTTTTCAGGAATATGCTTTAAAGAAAGGCTGATTAAATATATATGTATATTAAATGAAGTTATGCTTAAATCTATTACATTTCTGAACGTACCCACTTTCAAATATAAAGACCCAGATAAGCCATCTCTCCTGCCTGCACTCATGAGACGTTGGAAAATTTAAATAGAGAAAACTTTCAGACACCATTGGCTAGCAATATTCTACAGAGAAAATGATTAAAGATGATTAAATGATTAAATTATTTAAAACAAAATTTAAAAAAAATGATTAAAATCTCTTCACATTTTAACATATGCTGTTGTACTTTGAATTTGAACTAGTATTTTTCATTCAAACACTTTTGTAACCATAGGTTCTTGTCCCCAGCTAGCTCAATGAGTAAAGCATGAGACTCCTGAACAGAGGTGTTTGCCTAAAATCATTGTAAGTTTGCATTCTTTCACAGATTAATGATCAATCATAACATCCATGACTAAGGTACTATGTAGCATAAGAACATTATCTCAGTTTTTATGAGATTTAAAATTGATCGCTTATAAAATAGGAGTGTTAGAAATTTATAGTTATTTCTTAAAGCTAAACATAAACAGGTAAACTTCCCTGAGAGATAGATTCCTAATTTAAATTAATATATTTAATACTGCTTTTTCCTGCTGGGTCTATCACATTCTTTTTTTAGCCTTATCTTGATGTATATATGTGTTTGCCTGTACACCATGTGAGCACTCCCAGAGGCCAGAAGAGAGCATTGGATATCCTGGAACTAGAGTTACAGATTGTTGTGAACTGTCATGTGATTTTTCTTTTCCCTTGGTCATGAGGGCCCTCTAAAATAAGTAAACCCTAAGAACATATATGTGTCCCTTCCTGGTTTTCCCATTGTGTAGGACAGTGACTGGCACATAGTAGGAACTCAAAATTATTCACTCAAAAAATGAAGAAGCACATGGGTACTGTTTTCCTTGAGATATATAGACCTAGTGCTAGGACTTCCATGACCCTTAGAGAGCAAGTAAATTGGGAATGACTCAAGATATTAAATTACATCTCACATTCTCTTTATCTACTGAACAGTAGAGCTGTACTTCCCTAGGCAAAAAAAAAAAAAAAAAAAAGGATGCTCCTAAAAATTGTTCTCCCTCATTGCCTTGCTCCTGAAGCTCATCCAAGGCTTAGACCCTTGAGTTACAGATCTTCCTTTACACTTTCAGTGATGACAGTATTTACTCAGTTATTTCCTGATCATTGAAACAGTTCCTGCTGGAGGAAAGGGTCCTCAAGAATCAAGAGATACAACAACCCTCCCAAGCCCCGGGAAGTCCATGAAACTCAACAGATTCCTGACTCCTGCTCAGTGATACACAAGCTTCACCCGCTCAATGATACACAAGCTTCACGAAACCTGGAGGACTCAAAGAGAAATGTTCTTTGTTGGTTATCATCCAAGCTGGGATGAGTTCTACGCGATGCAGTCACTTGTCATCAGCCAGATTCCTCTAAAAGACCTAAGTTCACTGACTCATTAAGCTAGTTTTGGGTGGAATCATTACCAATGTCCCAATATGGGATGAAAATATGTTCATATTTCCCAGGAAAAGTCATTCAAGAATAGTTTTTATGTGTTTGACAAAGGTACTCATCAAGTATTGTTTGGCATATATTCTGGTCAAACCCTGAGCACAATATAAGGCGAACATCACATCTATCATTGAGGTGGCCAGGAGTATATTTCGAGCTGGCCATGCAGTGTGTGCTGCTGGTACAATGCACACAGAGACAATCTAACAGTGTTGGGCTCACAAATATTTTATTCAATAAATATTTGGTGAAATTGTTGAAAATTTCTTTTTTTGCTGCCTGGTTAAAAATTAATTTCCCTGTGTTCTTTCTTTTCTAAAACATATTGCATCCTTTCTCTCTCAATGAATGACTAATTTTCCATTCTTTGGGAACAGTGGAAGCTTGACTCTGTTCGATCCCTGAGTATACATGGTTTCTCTGCATGGCTATGTATGCTGGTGCCTGTCATCTCTGCTGGAGCTCATGCCTAAGACGTCACAGCAGCAAGAATGCATCACAGCAGTTCATTTGCAGGTGTGGGCCTAGTCTGCATTCACAAAGATCTGAAGCAGGAATCTCTAGCAAGCTACACCTAGCTTGAGAACATTTTTTTCATCCAATGTAAGCCACTCCATGAAATCTGGACCTTCACTGGTTGTATAATGAAGAAAAACTGTATTCTTGAAATATTTTTATGCAATGTGTGCACAATGAAGTTTAATTAATCAATTTAAATTAAAAACAAAAAGATCATTTTTCTGAGTGGAGGATTTTCATTATTACAAGTACCTTATTTGCTGGGCTGATCTTTGCTCTTGTAAAGACTACAAAATTAACCATTCAATAAAGAAAAAGCTCATTTCTCATCACACTGACCTACTTTTTCCTTAACCTACATCACTTTTAAAGGATAATGTGAATGAATAGATACTTTTTATGAATATTTAGCATTAAGAAAACAATAGGATCATTTCTCAAAATAATAAGGATTTTTCAAACTATTCAGCTAAAGGCACAATCCCTTTCCTAAGAAGAAGTAATGCTTGGCTCAGGGAAACCTTGGGAGTTGAAATTAATATTTCTTTTTGTTTGTTTGTTTGTCTATATATACAATTTTATTTTATTTTTCGTTAAAGGGCCTGTGTACTAACTAATAGCGGCAGAAGAGACTTCTAGAAATTATTCACAGAAATCATAAATTACAGAAATATATGTATCTCCTAAAGGTTATTTAGCTGCAAAAGTCAAGAACTTGAGCAAGGGTTTATTTTCTAAATTAACATGAATAGCAAACATTTTAAAAACCAGCACATTTAAAATTCATGATCAATTTCTAAGACTGGTGCTTAGCAGAAAAGAAAGTCAGGAGTTCTGCATTGCAGAGATAGGCCAAAGTTAAGGTAAAATTCCACAGATTTAAAGATCTAATTCTAACATAGAACTACTTAAATATTCAAAACTATCATTTCTTTCAGTTCTTACTGTAGGCTGAAAAAGGAAAGGTAGACCAGGCTGGCCTCAAACCTGGGGCAATCCTGCTTTGATCACCTCAGTGTTGGCACTGCAGGCAGAATCCTTGAAAAGGAGTTTGTCTTGTAAATTTCTGTGTGCTATCAGTATTCCCTTTTGGCTTAACAATAACAATATCCTAGATATCTCAGATTTTTTAATAGATATTTCCTTTATTTACATTTCAAATTTTATCCCCTTTCCTCATTTCCCCTCTGAAAACTCTCCTATCCCATCCCTGTACCCACTGCTCACTAACCCACTCACTCCTGCTTCCTTGTCCTGTCCTAGCATTCCCCTACACTGGGGCATCGGGGCTTCACAAGACAAAGGACCTCTCCTCTCATTGATGTCCAACAAGGCCATCCTCTGCTACATATGCAGCAGGAGCCATGAGTCCCACATGTGTACTCTTTGGCTGGGTTTCATCCCTGGGAGTTCTGAGGGTACTCGTTGCTTTGTATTGGTGTTCATCCTATGGGGCTGCAAACCCTTCAGCTCCTGGGGTCCTTTATATAACTCCTCCACTGGGGACCCTGTGCTCAGTCCAATGGATGGCTGTGAGCATCAACTTCTGTATTTATCAGGCACTGGCAGAGCCTCTCAGGAGACAACTATGTCAGGCTCCTGTGAGCAAGCACTTGTTGGCATCCACAATAGTGTCTGGGTTTGGTGATTGTATATGGGATGGATCCCCAGGTAGGCAATCTCTTGGATTGTCCTTCCTTCAGTCTCTGCTCTGTACTTTGTCTCAGCAACTCCTTCCCTGTGTATTTTGTTCCCCTTTCTAAGAAGGATAGAAAAAAAAAAAAGTACCCACACTTTCGGTCTTCCTTCTTCCTCAGCATCCTGTGGTTTGTGGATTGTATCTTGAGTATTCCGAGCTTCTGGGCTAATATCCACTTATCAGAGAGTGCATACCATGTGTGTTCTTTTGTGACTGGGTTACCTCACTCAGGATGATATTCTCCAGATCCATCCATTTCCCTAAGAATTTCATGAATTCATTGTTTTTAATAGCTGAGTAGTACTCCATTGTGTAGATGTACCACATTTTCTGTATCCATTCCTCTGTTGAGGGACATCTGGGTTGTTTCCAGTTTCTGGCTATTATAAATAAGGCTACTATGAACATAGTGGAGCATGTGTCCTTATTTCATGTTGGAGCATATTCTGGGTATATGCCCAGGAGTGGTATAGCTGGGTCCTCTAGTAGTACTATGTCCAATTTCTGGATGAACCACCAAACTGATTTCCAGAGTGGTTGTAAGAGGTTGCAATCCCACCAGCAATGAAGGAGTGTTTCTCTTTCTCTACAACCTCACCAGCGTCTGCTGTCACCTGAGTTTTTTTTTTCTAAAAAAAACTTTTATTGCATTATGATGAGAAAAGTTACATGATTTCAATTTATCTGAATTTGTTAACATTTAAAAACATATTTTAATTAAATAGAATTGAATCACATTCTTGTTTCCCTTTTGTACCTCCACTCCTCCCAGAGACCAACCCTTCAATACCTACAATATCTTTTTTGTCATATTCCTTAAAATTTATAAAATATTATAACAATAA